>NC_092863.1:76138206-76259238 GCF_032062135.1 Pyxicephalus adspersus | reverse complement strand
GGCTTTTTACTTTCAGTTTGGCTCAGGAATAGACACGCCCTGCAGCCAGCATCAGAGACACACACGCTGCAGCCAGCATAAAGGACACACACGCAGGATCGGATATCTGGAGCTGTCTTATAAACGGGTGAGTGTCTTATTTTAATTATTTTTTTTAAAATCGGGGGTGGCTTACTTAATGGGGATGTCCTAAAATCGGGGAAACACGGTAGTGACTTACTGAAAAAAATCAAGCCAACTCCACTCCAAAGAAATCTTGGGAAGGGGATGATTGCCTACAAATATATTGAAAGCCTACATATATATTAACATGTCCTGCTTGGACAATAAATGGCTGGATCAGATGGAGGTTTAGGTAATTTAAAGTTGAAGTATACCAGAAAGCAACAGGCGATGTCCCTTCTGCAATAATCTTTCTTACCTGCCCGACTGTTCTCTTCATTTGTCAAATTGCACAGCTCAGTGTTGGTTGTGGGGATACCTGGAATATCTTGGCTTCCACTGTGTTTGCTAGAGCTGTATGAACTCCTGCATACCTGCGGGATGGCCAAAGGACAGAACAAGGGAGAAAAGAAAGAGGAAGATGGTGGCGCTGGAGATGGAACAGGGACAAGGGAGTATAAATAGGGTCCGCTAAAGGCAAAAAATAAAGCCCACCCAAAGGCAAAAAATAAACTAACTAAATTCTTAAAACAGTCAAGTTGTCTAGTGTAAATGATAAGTTTACCATTTAAACTGAACAGTAATATTTAAAAATTAATTGTATAGCTGTGCTGTGCTACAGGACCTCCAATGTCTTTTTGTTTACAATTAACAGATTTTATAACAGAGCTTTATAATTGCTCACTACCTGTTTCCTGCCTTCACATGTAGACACACAGATTTTTCTGTATCGTAGAAATGCTGGAATTGTGGACACCTTTTGTGCTTCCTAATTGAACGTCCTGTAACTAGTATGCAGCCATGGCCCATTTCCATAAAATGCTATTAGTTGCTATTAGGCAAAATGCTTGCATAAAAAACTTCCAGAAACATTTAGGTTATGTTAGGTAATGAATATATCTATGAATCATGTGTTTGCCCTATGCTTTTCTAAGTTATCCCGGTGATTTCTGAGGGCCTGGCTGTTATTTTTAGCCGTACAGATAAAGATACTTTTGCTTTTCAATTGGATATCTTATTTGTGTTCTCTCTATTCCATTATGTATGGTGGTGTTTCTGAGAAAACCATTTAAATAGTTATATTGGTAACTGCATGTCATTTGTGTCTTTCATGAATAAGAATTACCACATTAGTTCTTTAAATGGGCTTTCATTGACACTGCCTCATATACTGCTACAGGGTTTGAGAGGATACAATTGGCTTGTTTCTGCCTCTCAGAGAATATGAGCAAATATATTTCATTGTCATTCTTCACACATATATAAAAACATTCCTAAAGCTAACAGGCATTACTGAAGCACTACCAGTTCTGTAAAGCTTGATATGTCATTATTTCAAAGGAATCTTTTGTGTTTATACTCTGGAACCCCCTTTCCTCCTATTAATAACCTTCCTAACGGTTCATTTCTATCCGGTTTTATACCTCTAAAAGCGGTACATTGTTTTTCATGAAAATTTATTTTACAGTATAATATAATAGTATGAGTATAATAAAGTTTGAAACACAAAATCATTTAAAAACAATAAATTGAATAAATTAAAAATTTATATATTTAAAAAAAAATTAAAAAAAATTTTTAATAAAAAAAAAATACATATTATACTATATATACATATTATACTCCTACCCTATAGTATTATACATACTGTAAAATAAATGTTCTTGAAAACAATGTACTGCTTTTACACATAAAAAGCCAATGTATTGCATTCAATACAGGTATTTTGTATTAAATGCAATACAAATGGATTTTGAATTTCCCGCCCCACCCAGCCCGGATGTACACACGCACCAACGTCACCGGGAACTCCCCCGGTGACTCATCGGATGCAGAAGCAGGAAGAAGAAAGAAGACGGAGACCGCGGCGCTGGACGGCGCGGGACCCCGGGGGATCAGGTAAGCGTTCTATTTACTAACCTTTCCTAGGTGTTCCAACCCCAAGAGTGACTCGGGGTTACCACTTGTAGCAACTTTTTTCTACCCCGAGTCACTCTCGGGGTTACCGCTAGGGAGGTTAAATCCCATTTCCTACTTCTTAGTCTTTCCAGTCCGCTCCGTAAACCCCCAAATCTATTTTAATAAAATGTATACATTAACTACAATCTATTGGTTGGTTCAGTGTGTTATGTATCTTTCCTATTTCTAAATGGTTTATATTTTTGACTTTACTCTACAATGGAGGTTTACTCTGGTTAACCTTAAGGCAAACTGGTTCTCACAGACAAATTTATTTTTGTGTATATATTGAAGTGATGTTTGCCATATATCTAAAGCTACATTCCCAATACATGTGCTGCAACCAACATATCACCCCCCCCCCCCCCCCCCATAACTTCCACAAACTGTATTACAGTTTCACCCTAATTTATATTGTTCAGCATTAGATGTGCAATTCTAAATTTTTTGTATGTTTTCAATATGTACACCTCAATAAAAATGATTGAAACAAAAAAGATCTCCCAGTGAAGAAATTCTTTATGCCGATAGCATACTAAAGGATGCAGTGTCAAAGTCAGCAGGAGGAACCACTGAGCATAATAGGGGTACCAAGAGATCAAGGATCCGAGAAGTGTTCATTTCAGGAGAAGACTTTAGCTGGCATTCTGTGGACTGGGTGACGTAAAGAAAAAATATTATTTATGTTCATCATTACAGGGACAAGTTTCATGGGCAGTTCCAGTATAGTGGTTGTTTAAAAGTGGCCCTGTCACCACAAGAGAAGGCTATGCCTAGGCAATGCAGAAGAAGAGTCACTTTAAGAAAGGGATAAATAAAATGTGAGGATTTCAGTACATGTGTCTGGCACAGTAGCTGTGTTGTGTAGGAAAATCTAATAAATTATACAGTAGCTTCCAAAAAATAATGCTTAGTGGCTCCAGCATTCCCACACTTCTTGAACAATATCCACACACTTATTGGTTAGCATTTCCCCATATTTTGTTTATCCTAGATTCCAATGCCATATAATATACCTTAGGATATAAACTGGCAACTGGTCATTAGTGGTGTGTTGTAAAAGGCCTCCCACACTTTTCTTCTGGCATTGGAACATGGTTTTCCACTGTGAGCAGACAATAGCTCTCTGTCCTCTGTCTCCTGTGTTATTAATCAGCTGCTCTGCTCACTACTGCAAAACCTGCATTAGATTATTTAAATGTATGCAGCCTGAATAATTGTATATGTGTCATATGCTATGTGCCCACCTCCTGGGACGCTGTACTCTAGAACTGGGAAACAATTCATTTCAAAGTCAAGGCAGCACAACATCATCTAAGGGATTATTTGAATTAAGGAAAAGATTTTAATTTGAGTGACTTATATAAAAGCTTTCAAATGAAAATGACAAAATATTTCAGCTAGTAATGAATTGTATACATGGGTGAATTACATGTCATGAGGCCCCATAGCAAAGCCATTACAAGTAGTGCCCGAGTTAGGGATATCCAACATACGGACGACTCCTAGATACGAATTGTGCCGAACAGAAGATTGATGGGGGAGGGGGCGGTTCACATGACTTGCAGAAGAAATATTTTGCTGTTCTGCAACCTCTTGTAAATCTTTAATGACCAAGACAAACTCTGCAGTTTCTTTTTGCACAACTTGCCCCAGAAGTTAATAAATGTCTAGGCTCCAAAAAGTTTTTTTTTTGCTTTGTTTGTGATTAGCTCACAGTGAAGATTTTATACAGTAACTGACACCACACTGCCTAATAATATGTTGAGACAAACATCTGTCCTAATTGCATTTATTAAAATAATGTACCTGTTCTGACTTACATACAAATTCAACTTAAGAACAAACCTACAGTCCCTATCTCGTATGTATCCCAGGGACTACCTGTACTGGGCTGTGTACAAGAATGCAGTTTTGTGTTTTGGGTCCTCCAAGTATAACCATTAATGCTGAACTCCAAGTAAACAGTTAAATACATACATATATGAGAGGAGAAGAAGCAAGCTGATGAACTCATGTCTCTGTTATTATGCTATCCCCACCTATCAGTATGTTCCTGCACTGCAGCAGATTTAACTGGCTCCTAGTAGTCCCTGGTGGCTCCTAGTTATAGTTCTGTACAGGGACTGCAATATGCTGATACTAAATTAAAGTGGACCTATCACCACAATTTTTACTATGGATAAAAACCTAGATAATAAAAAAGGCAAAGCCCCTCCCTGTCTGTCTTTATCATTGTAGCGGTAAAGATTGAAAGGGAGTGCAGAGCCTGCTGGCATACGCACCTCACGAATCCCAGGAGGCTTGGGCTGCTCCTTCTGCACATGCCCAATATCGGGCATGCGGAGAAGGGACTTTTCTATGTTAGAAAAAAGACCAGAGATCAGATGACATAGGCAGAAGAAGAAAGAAGACCAACAAAAATGACCTGTGCTTCCTCCACGCTGCGACGAAGCAAGTAACCGTAACGAAGCAAGTAACCGTATAGAAAAAAAGCTCCAGATAGATCAATGGGGTCTTTTATTGGCCCAATGAGGCTTTTAGACACTTCATTCCTTCTGACATTTCTAAAGGTTTCTAGTATAAATAAGATATAGTCTTGCACCAACAAAAATACAGGGGCTGCTATTGCTGACCTACTTCTGAAAATGCTGTTTTGTCAGACTGTCCCTAAATTTAAAACTTTCATCACGGCAGGCTTGTACTGGGTCAGTAACTCAAAATTTAGAAGTCAAAACTCCTGATGTGCAATTTTTTTTGTGAGTATCTCAGAACCAACATATAGGCAGAACAGCATATAATGGGTTTCACATGTTAGCCATATGCATACTTGTTCAAAATCAATGACTTAACTGAAGTCAATTGAATATTATGCCAACCAGGGAACTAATATTTTCAGAAGATGTGGTCAGCAGTGGTAGCATCCATGCCTATTAGGTAAAGCATTTAATGTGTTTATGGAATGGAGGTTTAGGTGGCACCTAAAGTTGTCTTTAGAGCATTAGATGAAATTTAAATAAATCCTGTAATGAGGGCACCTGTTTAATATTTCTAGGAAGAAAATTTTGGTAACTTAGGGGAGATTTCCTGTTGTGCCTTTAGGGGAGTATGTGAAGGGAAATCTCCCTAGTGGGTTACAAACAAGAAAAACTAACCTGATATGGATTTTAAACCATCCCTCTTCTAGACATAGCAGATAAAAAACAAGACCACACTGTGCAATCATGCCCTGTAGAGACTTACTTGTGACCGCTTTAGCTTTTACGTGCTCTGTTTGTAATACATTATATTCTATGTGTTTTAATCTGTACCAATACCTTGTAATTTTGATTTCATCTTTTATACTACACCTGATATATCCCACATCTGCAAGTGTTAATGTCAGATATTTCAGACATATATTAACTCTGATATTCATTCATATACGTTTCTACATTTCCCTAACAATTTGAATTGTTTAGAACATTTTACTGGCAAATTGTGAAATACTAAATTTACTGTGAAACAATGTTTGAAAATTTTTGGTGACAAAGTCATTAATTTTCCAGATAACTTTTGAGAACTATGTGTTTTCTTTTTACCCTACAGTCATGGCATTGATTATAATGTGCATAACAAGTGCTGGCGGGAGAAGTCATTGAACTGGCTTCAGGACAGTTATCTAGAGTTTACACTCATGGAGAGGAATTCAGTATTCTCTTCTGCCTGGCAACAAACCATTGGCTTCCAATGTCTGCGCAATCTGGAGGCGAGCGGAGAGCAAGAATGACAGCTGTGCTGCCAGGATACTTCACTGACATTAAGTCAGATTCTATCAATATTATTTTTATTCACTGTGCCATGGGACATTGAGCATGTCTATTAGTAGAAGATGAATCCCTATAACTGAGATTCAATCACATCATAAAACCAGATATTATGGCCATGTAGAAGAACAATTCCAAATACACAGTAAATTTCAAGCTCAGGCAAACAGGACTAATTTTAGAAAAATGAGGACCTGGACAACTATGAACTTGATGGTCTTAATGTATAGCATTTCATATCCCTGTTCCCTCGCCCTCCCCATTCTGCCAACCGGGGACCAAGAAAGGAAGGATGCCCTGGGCATTTGCTTGGTTTACACCCCCATATGAACATGGATGTAAAATTGGGAGGTAAATATGTGTTCATGCAGGACACATGTTAGAATCTATACACCCTGGTTAGAATAAAGAACTTCAGCATAAATCATGTACAGATAAGACATGTCAAGGTGCAGAGCTTGGGTGGGACCCGTAATGTGAACCATAACACCTACCTGATGACCTTCACAAATTTCAGGATGTGCAGAATAGTGGGTAAAGTACTGCATTCAAGGGTTCCTCCCTTGGGTATTTTGATCATTTTTGTAGACCTGATTTTACAGAAGCACAGAGTTGAGTTGAGAATTTTACAAACACATACACAGAGCACACAGAAGCTTAGAAGCTCCCAGCCAGATTGTTTTTAAAGGTTACAAGCAGATTAAAAAACGATACCCTTGAACATTACAGATATAATAATATAGATATAATAACATTTTCCTCAGCAGAATACTAGAATAAAAAACTAAAGTACATATGCATTCAATATGCCCGCAGACCTTCTGACCATTGCCTGACTCAAGTCACTGTTTTCTCATGTTTTTTTAAATGAAATAGAAATCGCGCTTCCCCTTTAGTAAATGTAAATTACAACAATGAACTGATTGTTTGCAGAATTTGCTTGGTGAAAATATAAAGAAAATATTCCTCTAAATTAGGCAGAAAAAGAGCATTTATACTCAAAGGAGCCCAATAAAATAATAATTAGTAGCCAGATAATATGCGCTCTCAATAGGATTAGGACTGAGCTTTGAGGTGGCCAATCCATGTGTAAAAGTAATGTTGTATGCTCCATGAACTACTCTTTCTTAATTTGAGCCCAATGAACCCTGGCATTATCATGTTCATGCTATCAGTCAAGAGAAAAAAGAATTACTGGAAAAACCTGGTCATTTAGTATATTCAATTGGACTCATTTTTAGAAACATAACATTGCTGAGCCTAGACCTGACCAACTGAAGCCACCCCAATTCATACCACTGTTACCACAGGCACCCCAGATCATAACACACACAGTCATGGGGACTTTTGTTTTTGCACAGGCAGTGTAAACTATTATTATAAAAATTTGACAATACCCATAAATGTCTTCCATCGTCTATTTGGTAAGTCATTTTTAATATATATATATACAAACATATATAATCCAAATTTTTTCAATAAACCTTGTTTTTGATCCACCTGATTTAAATGTAGCCACATATTAGTAGCCAGAATTCTGATGTCAATATCAAAGAATAAAAGCCTGCAGCAAAAGCTATTCATTAAAAGTCCTTCCAAATGTCAGTATATGCCAGCCTCATTCACACAACTTTCAACTTGAGTCCAGAGGTAGTGCTGACTTGTTCTTGGTTTGACATTCAAAGATTAGAGACTATCAAAAAGACAAATATCAGATTTTCATGAACTACCATTTCCAATTTTCCTTTCTTACTAAGTGACACATATTGTCTTTAAAGGCAACACGAACAACAATCTTTTAGTTTTAAGTTTAGAACAGTTCGTCTTCCTGTCCTGGGGAAACCCCTTCATTTCTTCTTACAGGAACAGGAAGCGAAATCAATTGTTCCCAGTAAAGTCCTGGCTGTAAAAGGACTTCTTCCCTACCCAAAACAATTTGGTGGGGTGATTTTTGATGTGCTTGGGCCATTAGAGAGTGTTGTATAAATCACAAGAATGTGGATGTTAATAAACCTACTTTTTACTAGAAGTCCTGTCCAACCCTGGAATAACTTAGACTTTGCCGTACTTTCTCTAAACCCCAGTCATCCCAGTCTATTTATTTTCTCAATCAGATAACACTCTCTGACACCCCCCCAAATTGCTGTACTTACCCCATGACTATCCAGGATATTAAATTAAATCCTGGTGTCTCAGCCCATGTCCCAGTGCTTCGTGTCTTATGTCCCAATGCCTCCTTCAAACATCCTGAATATTGTGATCTATATTGTGAAGTCCGAAGTATAAGGCTGAGTTTAGATGATATCAGCAATATCTTCCTTCTTTTTACCTGGGAAAGGGATGAAAAGACCTGGATAATACTGCAGATAATATTTGTGCTACTAGTATATGGTTCTTTATCTGGGATCCAGCTCCAGAGTATATTGAATGGAATGGGTGGGCCAAACGCTCTATTGCCCCACCATGCCAGGAATTTAAGGTGGCTCTGGAGCCTCTGGCTTATAAAATAAATTGTCATTTGGCTTTGAAACTTTGAGTTGGATCCTGAGACTGGGCTCAGGCATTGAGGCTGCTTGTGTCCTGCATCCTGAGAGGGCAGCAATATAGGAACTGTATCTTAGGGCAAGTGGGTTCAGATATGCTGGGAGAGCCAAGGAGATGTCCCAGATTTAAGTGGACCTAATCTAACGTCAGACTTAATATTAGATATACATTCTTACTTACTTGCACTGAAATGTCAGTCCTCTGTAGTGGCGCTGGCTGTCTCAGCTTGCCTCCATGGAAAATAAAACATTCTTTATTTGTATGGAAGTGGCCATCTTGTGTGTGGCAGGTTGACCTTGGCTTCCAGTCCTGACCTTCTTCTCCACCCACAGCCCTCCCTCACTGGTCAAGCATCATCACATGACAAGGGAAAAGAGAAAAAAATAAAAAGGACTAAATTTGATGACCAATCAGGATGGTAGTGGGAGTGATTCTAAACCACTTTGACGATTGATTGAATGATGTCAATCTCCCATAAGCTTCTGCAGTCTTCTCTTCACTGCCGTGGCAGTTTAGGAAATTTACACAAAAGTAAAGCCCAGAAAGATCAGTGTGACTTCGACTTATATAATTCATAAACCCAAGCTAAAAATGTGAGTTTAGGTCTGCCGTAAGGGAAATGGCCAGGTGGGCCCTTCCAAATACATACACAAGTAACCTTAAAAAGTGTACATAGTGCTAAAAATGCCACTTTAAATGTAAGATGGTGAGTGAAGCTCTCACATGGTTGCTTGGAGCAACTAAGAGACATAATAGAGATAAATCTTGCATATTAATGCTTGTAATGTAATTTTATTATTTAAAAAATAGGGACTTTAACCCCCCTGGCTGTATTCCCGAGTGTGGCTTTGGGAGAAATTTCTTTACAGAAAGTGGTAACCCGGACCCACACTATGGATTGAATTGAGGGCTTACCTGGTCCTCCCACCGCGTCCTCCAGCCATGCCGGCATCTGTGTCAACTTGGTGATGCTCGTCCAGCATCGGCGTCCTGTTGGCGATACCTGGCATCTGCATCCCCTGGTCTTGCATCCTGATGTGTGAACATTGGAAATGCGAGGCCAGGGGATGCTGATGCCAGCCGGGTCATGCATCATGTGTGAGGGGGCAAGTGTGCATCAGAGGGCGGGACCGGTGGGAAATTTGAAAATTAAAAGTATTTACAAAACAGTATACAAAATAATCATACCCCCAGGGAGGTTAAGAGGCTGAAAAACAAATTTTCAAATGATTAAAATATTTATTGATTGACATACCACATCAATTGTACAAATCATTTAAAATCATTTACATAAATCTCTCTGTATTCTTAATTGATCTTTGTTCATTCCTCAACATGTTTAGTGGAAACCAGGAAGAGAAGATATAAGAGAATTTAAGGTAGAATGGTCAGTTCCATGATTGTGTGATCCCCACAGAGATTGGGTGCAGGGTCCAAAAGGAAAAGTGGCAGCTATGCAGGGTCTTTTATGCAATTCAGCCAAAAGGAACAAATTCAACTATTTTAACCATTGTGATGAATACACTAAATGTAACAGCCATTTACATAAACATGCACCGAAGAAAATTCAATTCTTTATGAACGCAACTAGTCCTATGGCCCTCTGGAGCTAGGAGCTTGTAATTTAATACTGATTATCATTGAAAAATGCCACATAATGCTGTGAACTGCCAAACACCTATAACCCTATTTTTGAGTGGCAGCTGACTGTGATTGGACGTTCATTGATTGAACCTACTACTTACCTTGGGACTAGCACAGTTGGGCAGATTGATCTCTGTGCAGGTTACGGTAAGTAACTAACCAATGTGGCATTTCTCCCTTTTGGTGTCTTTTTACTGTGGCCTTGATATAATGGGCCATCAGAGACTGCTGACATTCCAGGAATAATGATATGAAACGTGATCCAATCAGACTTGTGACAATAAGAGACTAGGACAGTGATAAGAGGCTGCCAAATATTGCTGCCAGTTTCTTTCACCAGTCATTGCTCCAACTACTGATTGCTAGGGCTCAGGATTGGCATATTCAGTACCAAGGGGCAAGTTGGGTACCGTGGCTGTATACACTGTGGGCTATGTTGCATAGTCCTGAATACTACGCCTTGTATGCAATGCCTGCAAGACTCTGTGTTATGCAGTATATTCTGCATTGCATACATTATTTTTTACATTACATACTCCTGATTACTGTACTCTGTGTACAATGTATAAACTGCACAGATTCTAATTTCATAGTTTTTCTCTAAAGCCCCATAAATCTCTATTTTAATAATGAAGCTTTCTAAAATATGCAAGATGCACATTTGCAGAGAGTTGTCCTTCTGTTCAACAGTAAACCATAAATTATTTATTAGTCAGAAGTACTGACCTTGCTCCTGGGGAACAGAAAAAAATGTCACCTGAGCAGGAATGAACACAATAATTGTAGAAGTAAATTCTGCTTTTCCTTATATCTATAAGGAAGGAAATCCTCACACTATTGTAATCGGTATCATCACACATACTGCACATGTGGTCCCTAACAGGACTATTAAACACAAGTGATTTACTTACAATGTAAAATATAATGCAGTGATCAGACATTAAGAGCAGGGAATCTGACATTCTTACTTGGGAATCTTCTAGGTCCTTGTGTTTCAATGGCAGTAATTGATTTCCACCAAGGAATGTCAGATTCCATATTTAAAAAAAAAATGGGACCCCATGTTCTCTTTATATTTGTTTAAGCCAAAATTTCACTTTTTCTCAAAAATAACAATTTTTTCACTGAATCCAATTAGAAATATGTATGAATTATAGGTAAAAAAATAATTCACACATTTTCAAATTCAGTGTAAAAAATTTGAACTTTGGGTTAAAGTTGGATGAATCATTGGAAAACATTTAAAAAAGTTTTATTTTTTATTCTGTTATATATTGTACATAGCGGGGTTCTAGCAGTGCTCGTCAAGAACAAAGTAAAGGCACCCCACTTTGATTGGTGCTACTTTAATCTGGTCACAGAGCTTTTTCATGTAAGGAAAGAAAAAAAGAGAAACATTCTGATATTACAGCATGTCAAAGCCCAGGAACAAAAATGTAATACAGTATATTGCCTCTTATCAATCATGAAGTTACTACATTTCTCCTGTTTTTTTTTCAGGCTATTAACCATGATTTTACCTGCAGAAACACCTATGTTTTTCTTTTTTTGAGGGAGCTGTGGTTTTCATACAGACTGGACATCAAATATTTCTGCCATTGTTTATCTCTATTCCATGGTAGTTGATGGGGTAACTGGTTTACAAATCAAAAGCTGACATGCTGGTGGTAATTAGAGTGAATTATTGGGTATTTGTACCTGCTGAAACTGTTCTATTTTTAAAAAAGGTAAATATTGCAACCACTACAACCTGTTAAGCCACAATATACATTTTTAGTTTAGATAAAATGGAAGCTGCCACTGCTGAACTCATTTTAGGAAATGCTAACTGCCTGGATGTAAAGCTGATCTTTTGGGCTTAGTAGTTTCAGTCACACACCTGAATTGAGCGCGCAGATACCTGTCCCTGCAGAAGTGAATATAGAACCTGACTGATAACATTTTTAATTGTTAGCTATAGTTCCACTTTAAATATACCCTTGAAATGATTTTTATATATCTGATAAGTGCAAAATAATCTATTGTAGCTGTGTCAAAGCAAAGGCTGTTTTTTTTTTCTTTTCTAAAGCAGCCAGATCCTGAGTAGAAAAGCCTGATCCCTACCAGCAGTAGAATGGGACCTTTGGTCTCTGTGGGTAAGCTGTGATCTCTCTGTAGAGTTTCTGAGAATACCTCAGATAGTCATTTAGCTGCGATCAGTAAAGCTCATGCTACCTGCTAGTAGAACTCTGCGTTTGGCCTTGAAAAAAAATTAGAAAAAAAAAATGTACTTTTTCAGAACTCTAGTGAATTAAGATTATTAGCGTTATAACTTTTCATTCAAATTGTATTAAATGGTATACCATGTGCTGCCCAGCTATCTGCACTGGATTACATCTGGATTTCCTTTCCTGCCATTTTACTGATTTCATATCTGCAGACATTAGCTGTACACAGGATATTGAATTGTTAAGAATGATGGAGAAGGCTGTGTCTGGCTGCTGCATTGGTAATTGAATCACATATTCATGAAGCATGTCCTCTACACACTGCTTGCTCTGTAATTGGCTACATATACACTAATCAAACATGGCTGGTTGCTGAATTAGCTTTACTTATGTGGATTAATCCAATGGCCGTGCGCTCTGGTCTGAGGGCCCTGCAAGAACCATCGCATTACCCTTCTGTTACATGAATATCAGTCTGTCAATAGGGCATTGCAAGGAGCAAGCACTTCCATGGTGAGTGCAGCAACCCACAGAGGGAGAAATCATTTTACAGCATTGACGTCATAACATGATAAAGATGATTTATGATTGGCTGCTGGGAATTGCTGCGCTTTGTGACATCATCATCATTTTTTTTTTTTGCATGATAAAAGAAACTATATATCTGAGATACAGACAGGGGTTCTCAATACAGATTCAGATCAACTACCAAGATATTTTCCATGATTTCACCCTTTCACTCAAGGACGGGATGAAGGTCCCATACCATCCCCTAAGTTCTGACCTTTACCTATCTAGGGAGAGAAGGAGGAACATGGCGGCACCCTGCAATGGAACTGAGATACGTAAGTATATTGGGGTTTAATTATGCTTTAAGTTCTAGCACATCCTACTTTAGGACATTGAAGGCTTGAACTCTGACACATTGCAGACAACATAAACACTGAAATATTGATATCAGATCATCACAATATTTCCATGATTTAAGTTTTAGAAAAACAGACCTTTTATTCAACCAAAAATGATATGTAAACAGTATTCCGAGCAGCAGATTTTGCTTTGCAGTCGGCTGGAGTAAAGCCATTGCTTACTACAATGTATTGTACAAAACACTTCCCCATATGCTATAGAGATAATGAGAGATGCAGATGTTCTATAGTCCTAGCACACTTCCGGTCTTTGGGGGTTTTCCATACACTTTAAGAAGCACATAAAAAATTGCTGGCAGACATGGTTCAAAGCCAAGTAAAGGTATTTTGTACTATGGGTTGTTTTGCAGTGGAACACAGAAGTGTAATGGGTGCAGGTGGCATGGTTTGGAGGAAGGGGGTCTTCTACAGAAATGTCCGCAGTTTATAATATTGATCTTCTTTGTTGAGTCTTCCTGTCTGTGTCCTCCCATTGTGTAGTCATTGTGTGATTTCTCAGGGGCCTTGGCTCTGAATGATCTGTATCCGGGAACCATTTACACTAGGCAATGTTCAGATGAGAGATAGAAGAGCACAGCCAAGTGACTGCAAACAGCATCAGCCCTGGGTTCAATGCTGTGCGCATTAGGGAGATTTATTTTACTATATGTTCTAGCTAAAAGGGAATCCTTACCATAGGAGCTGTTTGGTGAATATACCCCAAACAAGGAAGTACCTTCACATTGGGGAGATTTCCTCCATGTCCTGTTTTGGTGGATAGGAAGTACAGGGAAAAATCTTCATTGGGGTCACAGTAATAATAAAAAACAAACAGATAATTCCTCTCTAAGAAAACCTAGGAACATGTTTTGGTTAGAGTTCCATCTTAGGAAATGAGAACCCTCACCTACATAATGCAAAAGGTTAACTATATAATTTTTAATTCATATTAAGAATGATTAGACATCACCAGCAGTTATCAGTCCCCAAATATACTGTTGATCCTTTGGGTATATTTAATGGAATATGGCAGGTAAAATTATATTTGTTAAAACAGTTTTTCTGTTTTTTTTTTGTTTTATAGGTTTTAGATATAAAAATGAATACAAAGCAAATATGAACTTATAGTGAAATTACATTAGACATTTTCAGTATTACAAAACTGAATGGCTCCTCTTCGACAAGCACCGGGTAGGTTCAGTGGGTATAATACTTATATGACGCTGAGAAGTAGGGTAGAAGCCTATGGTGACCCATAACAATCCCCAACCCTAAATAGAGACAATGCATCAGGAAAAAAAACAAGTATAAAAAAAATAGTAGAAAAGCCAGAATGGTGAAAAGTAAGGCTAGGGTCAGATGAGGGTCCAGATGAAGGTATCCCTTTTTTTTATATTATGATCCAAAATTTACTCCAGCCAGGTAAGTGGCCACACCTGTGCTGAGAATATATAGGAGGAAAAAAAAGAAACATTTTCCAAAATGAAGAAGGTAATAAAAGAAGATGGTAAATAGATCATCCTGAATTTATCTAGTTATCCTGAGAGTAGGGGGGGGGGGGTTAACCCATTCCTATGCTGATATGGAGCTGTCAGGAAATGAAGTTTTGGCTTTAGATATAAGTCACAGCTGTTTATTACATTGTCAGATCTTTTCTACTGTATAAAAAAAGAATTACTGATAATGCAGGTACTAAAAGTTCCAATAAAGAATGCATGAAGCTTTCCAAGGGACAGCCAGCCAGTGCTGCAATAAAGAACAAGATGAATATCTAAATGGTGCCCGCAGGATGGGAAGGCTGGGCACTGATTTATTAGAAATGGATCACGGCCTGGTTAGCCAGACATTACATCTTTTCCATCTGGCACACAGCAAATACAGCCAAGCTTGAACCTTAGTCAGCAGCAGTCAGTTCTTGATTTATGGCCATATATTAGTTCTGTGGCATCCCTGGAAATGAAGGTGGGCAGGTTGTTACCTATAGGTCAGAGGATAGATGCTGCCAAAGGAAGTTGAAATTTCTGCTTATGTCACAAGTATCTAAAACCTTATGAGCAATCAGTGATTAATAATCTTTACTCTAAATCAGACATCACTCAGAGGACAAATTTTGTATATTTAAGTGCAAATTGTTAAGTGCAGTAATCCAGCAGCCAATCAGAATTAGGTCTGCTCAAAGTAGACTAGCACAAGATACATTTTATTTGCTATATTTTACTGCAATCAAAATGTATCCCAACCCAGAACTAAAATGTAATATACAAGGCTGTTTGACAAGTGTACCTAACATATATAAATAATAAAAATATTTGTAAAAACTCTGTAAATTAA
Organism: Pyxicephalus adspersus; assembly: GCF_032062135.1. NCBI lineage: Eukaryota > Metazoa > Chordata > Amphibia > Anura > Pyxicephalidae > Pyxicephalus > Pyxicephalus adspersus. The sequence continues at coordinate 76,243,677 of NC_092863.1, read as the reverse complement.
TAAAACATAAAGCCTTAGATGAAATTTGTATCTTTTATATTTTTTTTTAAAACAAAGATGACAAAAGGGTTTTGTTTCATCAGGACAATGCGCCAGCATTGTAATGACCACAATTCATGAATTGCTTGCGTGTCGTGGCTGCATTGATTTTCCTTGTTTTCATGCCCATGCCTCATTGGGGATATTTTCCATTATTTGACAGAGACACAACAGGCAATGAGTGTTGATGCCACTACTAGGAAATATCCCCTCTCAGTACAGAACATGTGCTAACAATGCATTGGAAGATTTTTTTTCTATTCTTCTTCTATAGAATAGAAGATTCTATTCTATTCTTGCTGTGGAAATACCTGTAAAATGTTAGTTTTCTTACAATATTTTGTTCTGCGTGGTCTCCAGGTCAAATAAAAAATGGGGGAAAAAACAGTGAAAATACCTTAAATCTTGATTTTAACTGTGAGCATAATTTATGTAATGCTTTGATCACTTAAAAGACTAATTCTTTGTTAGAACCAAATCACTGAAACAAAAGATCACTACTGAACAGATTGCAGACATTTTGTCAACCAATAGCGCCCCCTAGTGACTAATATTGAATTGACAAGCAGAGAGTTTTAGGAATATTTTTCATCCCCTATAAAGAAACACATATGCAAGGATATAAGTCTCAGAGATGTAACACCGAATTGAATTAGCCATTCTAAGTCTTTGAAATGTGCATTTGAATGTAGTTCTAAGTTCTTTTTAATCCTATCAGTATTGAACACTGACCATTGACCACTAAACCCAAACACCTATTACCATGCTATACACCAATAAGACATTCAATGCATTCATAACTAAATATACATTAAGAAAAATTGAAATATTTCACTTTGAATTACCAAGGTAAAATGATGTGAATGCTTTTAATGTCCGTAGATGCATTTTCTGCTGGCAGATTTGATTACAAATGAGGGCTGATTACAATTACCTTCCTATTAGCCTCTGCTCCAGTATCAATGTTGATCTACAATCTCTTCAGTAATTAAATCTTCATATCGGTATTGTCTAGTTCCCAACCTGTGCTCATGCTTGCTCAATAAATGGACTACAGAATGCACTTGGCTTTTCGCTGTGTGTTCTGTACTTAGAACTGTCTGCTAAGCTTTTATATACAAAACTCTAAGACATGTCACCCCACAATTGTGAGGTTTTGTATCACTGCAAATTTAGCACAGAATTAGGACATTTTCGAGAAATGCTTTGTAGTGATGTTTGTGATGGTTTTTAGTGGCGTGATGGGTTACAGAAGTACATTTAAACTATTCTGCACCTATTGTTGGGTCAAAAAAATTCTAACCCCAGTTATATTCTTCAACGGTAACTCTAATTTGTGCACTGACCCTAACAATAATCCTTAATCTAGTATTAGCCCCAACAGTAACCATAAATCACAGTTGAAACACATAAATTATAATATATTATATTATGTGCCAAAGGAAAAAAAGAACATATATATGTATATATTATGTGCCAAAGGAGCTGTAATTTAGCGGATCTCATCTAGTGATTTAGATTCCTATAACACACTGGAGGTAGCTGACAACCCTATTTTTATTTTTTACCTGTGACTTTTTGAATCCCTTTTCAAAGTTCTCACCAAGGTATAAAGCTAGTGTGTCAGGAACTTTTCAGAGCCACTAAATGTTGTTGTTGTGCAGTGGACAGCAACTGTGCATGACATGTAGGATAGCACAAACAGTGACAGCTGACCGGTGAATACAGAACAGAACTTTGTACCTAATGCCAAACCAAAAAATAGGTCAGGGCAGGCTGGTGGTCAGGGCTGAAGGTAACTAAACATAACCAAGGGACAAAGACAAAGACAGAGTCCATATTGTAACATTCTAAAGCACAGAAAGAGCCAGACAGGTAGCACACCTTTGATCACATGTGGACATAAAGTTCTGAACTCAGTTTAAGTACTACTAATTGAAACCAGATGTGCAGCTGTAGTGTGACCACTCTATAGTGCTAAGCATTGTCTATCAGATGGCAGAGCATAGTGAGACGCCACAGCAAGGTCTGTATAGCCAGTGGGTGAATTGCCTCAATTACGTTATAAAAGGAAATATTTTCTAGTCTGGTTAAAGGAGGAACTATCTGAACCTATGAGGGTAAAAGCGCAATAGTTTTGATTATTACATTGCTAATGTAACAGATACTTGGAACTAATTGCCAGTAGAAGTGGTATAGAAAACAGTAAATCAATACTTATGCACATGTGCTTAGGTTTGTGAAGATGAGCAAATGTAGAATATTTGCAGATTTATTCAGCTTACTTTTTAGTTCAGTATGAGACACTTCTGTGGTCCCTCTGTGTTTAATGATCATATATTGAAGAGATCTACCATAGCCTAGCACAGTTTATCCTAATTCATGTGACTCCCAAGGAAACTGATAAATGCTTCCGACATAGTACCAGTGCAAAAACACATAGTGGGACAAATTAAAAAAGAATGCAAAATAATATTTACTTAAAAGGGATGACTAGTTACAGAAACAGCCATCTCAGGTCTCTCTCCCAGTGATCATCATATCAAGACCAACCTACAGACTGCTGATTTGTCTGCACACCTTTTAAGCCTTGGTGGTATATGATAAAAGTAATACCTCAGCAGCTTTCTCTTACATTTCGAATTGAGAAGCAGACCCAAAATGTAACTTATATTTAGGCTGATTGGTCAAAGCAGCTACTTCTAATTATGTTGTGTCAATTAATTATAGTTCAAACCTAATACAAATTATGCAAAAACATTTAATAATCTAGCAATACAAAGTGCTTCTGACTTTTTTCTAAGTCACACAAAGCTGCTTCAGTCTGAGATGCTTTTGCATTCCCAATGACTTTTTTCCAATCCATAAAAGCATAAAGGCTGATATTTATCCTTGTTCAGCGCAATAATTTAACAACTTCAGAACTGCAATAAGCAGTGAAGCAAATTAAAGCAATGATTCACTGTTCTTTGCACTATAAAGTGAATATATCCTAAGTGGCCACCCAGTGCATACTGCAATATATTTTCTGCCATCTGGCTATACATAGGAAATCTTTACAATTACAAACTAATAAAAGTTCCTTTAAACTTGCGAGAAATATGTATTTTCATTAATATGAGTGTCAGCCCTCCACAGTGATATTATTACTTTATAAAACATAAGGGAGGTATTTTAAAGTGAATACTTTTAAGTTTTGAAGGGTTAAACCAAATTTTAGGTGGTATTCTGAGCCCACTGGGGAACTCCTCTATTTCACCTGCCAACCACTTCCACCAAGACAGACAATAAAACGTCTAAATTCTTAGGGTTCTATTTATAAGACAATGCATCTGACATTCTCCCAAACTGTCCCTGCTGGAGAATCAGTCACTGCTATTGAAACACGTGGACATGGAAGATTTTTTATCGGAGAATGTTTTGGTGAATGTGAACGTTCACTGCTTTTTAAACAGACCCCTTAGAGCTGTGACAAGCAAATATTAAACAAAGAGAGTCTCTCACTCCACACTATGCCTGGACCTCTGCCTTTCTATAAGGACTCATTTTATATCTGTCAGCATTGTACTCTAACACATGTAAATCCATGTTTAGTGCATTGCAGGGCCATCTGTTCTGAGTAGCGACCCAACATACTAAAGTAACCCAACTCAATGCCCAGTAGCGCACTGGTGTGCTGTTGAAGAAAATAACTGCACGTCTCATTTTTGCATTGGCAGTATTTTCATTTCATTATTTTACATGTTATATATGTTATATGAAGTGCTTTATCACAATGCACCAGGATAGACAGATGAGAACAGCCCCAAAATCCTGACCTACAGATTCAGAAGGGGCAAAGCTACTGAAAAATCTGCATATTTGGCAGTTTTTTACAATCTGGTAGTAGAATGAACAAAATGCAGGTTTCTTTCTACAATGGATAACCTGACAAATATGCAGATTTTTCAGTAGGGGTAGATATGGATAATAAACATCCAATCGGAAATGGACACACCAGCCATGAGGATTGGGGGAGAATACAATGTAAAAATAGAAAAACAAAAAAAAACTTTATTACACTTTTTGATTATATGCATTAAAATATATTTACTGACATAGAACATATAAAATCATACAGTACAGAGTTTTAACATAAAAGTGCTTTATAGTATAGCACGGTCATTGTAATGAAAATAAAAATACAATATTTTATGTAAAAATCCATTATAGGGCCTCGTATCAGACTCTCATTAGGATGTCAGCTGGAAAAGTGGTCTGAGAAGAGAAGAAGGAAATCATAAACACTTTAGAAGGAATGTATTACAAGAGGTCCGTCGAGGGCAATCGCAGAGTTTTCCAATCCGCGCTCCTTTTCTGACAGCGCATTGTTCTCCTGCGTCACACTGCAATAATAACACAGACATTACTTTCCGGAACACTGGGTCCACCGCTCACCTCAAACTAGTCCTGGACATATGCAAGAAGTGTAATCACCCCCTGATCTTCATGTTCCTCTTAGGGACTTTTCACAATGCAGTTCTGTAAGCTGGCTGATTCATTAAAAAGAAGCAATCCCAGTGCGGCTAATTGTTAATATCAGCAATTTACAATTAGGTAGGTAGGACATGCCAAATGAAGAAGTTCCTCTGATGAGGTAGAAATCATGTATACTTCTATGATTCATATACAATGTATATGTATACAATGCATGAACAGAATAATGGAAAAATAAGTGTTTACAGGTTTTTAAAAGCTTTCAAAAAGTCAGCCTATACCCAGACTATGCACATTTATGTTCAATTTACAACAGAGAAATAAAAAGCTTTCTATTATATGTCTATTATGTTTGCAGACTGATATTTCTCTAATGTACACACAGAATGAGCTTCTAAGATTTAGAATCTAACTAAATATTCTTTGCTGTGACCTTAGAGGATATTTGAGAAGCAATCACTTCTGGGGATGGATTGTACTATAGTCCTCTGTTAGGAATATAGTATATAAATGTATTCATGTCCTTGCAAGAAATATGTTATATTATGCCCGTAAAGGTCTTCTTTATTTGAATGTTATATTAATGTTTTTCACTTGGCACCAGTGGGTACATCATCTTTTGTTCTTGCTTTATCTCTTATAGAGTTCCTAGTGTTGAAATGTATTGGCAGAAGTTTATTAACAAGCCCATAATAAAGCTTACAATTATTATTATCTTTATTTTTTGACATTTGCATCCTTCAGTCTGTAGAGCTTTCATTTAGTGTGTAAAATAATCAGGGACAGGCTGAGGCAGGAGAGGCACCAGCCGGAGGTGCTATGGGATATCTAATGTCAAACTTACAGAAGAGTCTTACTAAATAAAACAAGAGAGTTTAATCAGTTCACAAAAATACCACTATGACTACACAAAGGTAAAAGCAGCCTGAGAATTACAGTGTCCTTTATGACATAGTGGGTGGTCACAGCACAGGAATACAACATCAGGAACGTCCGATTGAGCTACCTAGTTGGTCCTTTTAATATGGCATTCACATATTTTAAATGCATGCAAACAGTATATTTCATTTTACTTGATTTCAGAAGGTAAATATGTTGTGATATAGGTGATATAAAGAGTGTTAGGAAATGTGTTTTGTAATAAAATACCTCCCTCATGTTTGTCTTTTAATGAATATGCTGGACTATGTTTTTTTTCTGGTAGAGTCTTAGGGTGATATCAGACAGGATATTCTACAATTCTGCTTTTTTTAAATACAGCAGGTAACCACATTCCCACTGTTAACCATAGACATGAATTTGTAACATGTATGAAGGATAAAGTATCAGAGATTTTCCTGCCAGGAATTCCATGCCCTTTATCACACATTCCAAAAGATCACTTTGTTCACCTTCAGTGTTTGATTTTCTGATTTTTCTTATAAAACAGCATTTACTTTGTATATTTTTGGAACTGTGGCGGAGTCAGGAGCATGGGGCTCCATTACAGAAAAAACCTGACAAAGACATCCCAATACTGGACACCCCTCCCTTCCCAATTATAAAAGATGTATATAGATTATCCCCATTATCACCATTCAATCCTAACCCATGACAGCAATATCAGTTATGATTGATCTAGGGCTGTATAAAAACATGATCCTCTCTAACATAATGGTGTAAATGGTGTAAATGAAAAATAAAAGATATTTTTCTGTGGCTTTTTTTCTACTGAGATTATTTTATTCTATACTGAGATTATGTTGAAATTGAGTGAGGATTTTTAGGTGATTAGCAAGTTACAATCACTGTTAAGCCAATCCCCTTCCCTTTTAATATTTCTGCACAGAGCTGACAGTCCAATCTCCCATCTGACATTTATCTCAGTGAAATATTAGATCTATATTACCTCTCTTGTTTTGTAATTGCTTATTGTCAGTGACATGCATACTACATTTCATGGAATTGTATTTATTATTCCTCTTAGCCCAGCTCAGAATAATTACCAATTGGTGTTAATCAGACATATGACAATGACAATACGATTAACATTTCATAACATAATTTAGAAAGTAAACACACATTGATAATTAAGATAATATGGGGATAATGACAATGATGATAATTACAATCACTATCAGTGAAGTATTACAGAATGAACTGTTCACAGCCAACATGACTTACCATGGGCACCTGTCCGTATTTCTTTTCAAACAATGGAAGTCTTTTACTTTTAAGTTTCTCCAGCACTTCTTGCAAAGCATCAATCTTAAAGAGAAATGTCATAATATTACCAAAAAATAAATTAATGCCTGCTTGAAGTCTTTACAATTCAGTTTACAGGAATGTTTTACGAGCCACCTACATAACACTGACATAGAAGATGACTAAAGCTGAAATGTTACACTTCCATCAAAACTCCTTTTTTACACAAATCTGCAGTTTAAAGGTTTTAATAGTGAGATGACCATGCTCACGGATTCTAAACACTTCTGTGGAATCAGTGATCACACTGTAGGCAGGTATAGATGGATCCCTGTAAAAACACCAAGCAGATCTAAAGGAAAAGTTCACAGTGGATTTCTATTCTTTCACCAAGGTAGGGCTAATTTTACCGGGGTCTGATCAGGATGTAGATCTGTGCTGTATTAGAAGTGTATATAGGTAAAACAAAATCAATTTACCAGCTCTATAGTACACACTTCCCTAATTTGATGTCTACAACCAATTTTATCTTGAAATGACTGAATATCTATTCTTCTTTAATTGCACTTTAAATATTTAGAAATATTTAAATGTCATTGTCAGACTTTGGTACCATTTCTTTATTAGGATTACACAAACACCGAAATGTTAAAGCTAACATCAATGTCCTCCTCTCAGTATAACTACACCAAACAATTTTGTGAAAACACAGGAGTACCAATATATTAATAGCCAGTCAGCCCCCTGCTAAAAATGTCAGATGAAAGTTAGAACAAAACCAAGTCTTTTTCTACATTTTCAGGTCACTTATGCTGATACAACATGGTCAGTATGTTTGCAGAGGAGATGAAGAAAGAGATCTCATCAAAGACTATCTCTAAATTACAATTATAATTAGGCTGAGGTTGCAGTAGGCGCACCCTTCTCCTGGACTCACAAATACATACTTACAATTAATGCAAACACACAGGCTAACATAAAGGATAATATATATAAATAATATATATATTGAGTGTAAAGAGACCCAAGAGGTGTCCAGCCTCATATTCCCCTTCTATTACACATTTCTATTCTCCTGCACAATACTCACTCCTATGTGTACCCAGGACTGATAGGAAAGTCCCTGGGCACATACAGGTCCTAGATTGCACCTACCAGCTCCTTCTCATGGACACTGTTGTCTATGGGGGAGAAGAAGTCCAGGGATCTGGTCTCCAGGTAGTCTGTCTCCTCGCAGCTGGCTCTGAACACCAGCAGGAGGAATGTGGAGCTGAGCAGAGTGAAGAGGTGGCGACGAGAGCTGTCCATGGTGCTGAGTTCTTTCCAGTCCTCCTGTTCCCAGCCCTGCACACTATTTATATGGGTGGCAGTCCAGCCTCTACTGACATCACCATGGTGTATTCACAGCATGACACCCCCAAGTGATGAGCACACTGCACACCTACAGTACATTGGATATATTGCCATACAAATAAATCACATTTCTTTTAATAAGCATAAATGATATCAATTGAAAGGTTTTCATGATTGTGCATGATTTCCTACAACACTATCCTGGTTCATATAGCTTCTTACCAGACTATGTCAGTGCTGCAGATTATCTCCATGGTTTGTACACATGGAAATACTTGCACTTTAAAGTATGTTATATTTGTGCTTTTTGAAGTTATGTGTCTTATATCTGAGCACATTATTTATTTTATTTATAACAGCTGCTTCTGCATTCTAAACTTGTGCTGCTAAATAAGTGAAAGCTGATTGGCTGCTGTTAGTAATAACACTTTCCTTTACTCCAGTGACACTTACCCCCTAAATTATATTATGTTGTTCCATGATTTGAAACCTGCAGAAAAATGTGCTTGGTGGTTGGGGAATTGCTATGTTTAAAAAACAAGATATATTTTTTTATAGGGAGAGTTTATAAAGTTACCACATACAGTGTGTACACCTTTTAACATAAACCTTGCACACAGCTTTACAATTCAGATTGAGGATGTAATGAAAAGATGAACAATCCAAGGTTAGCTATAGCGATAAATGAATGTCAACACAATCAGCAAATACACAGAGGCAAAGGAAGTTTTAGGTAAAACTTTTATAGTTACAATTGCCTTTGCCATCTTCTAAAGCCCTATGCTGGTTAAAGAGGCAACCCATATGTCATAGATGCACCTCCTCTGGATTTGTTTTGTCTTTTTTTTGGTTGTTTAATAACTGTACAGTTTTATTGGTTCCCCAAATTTGGAGAAGGGTGCATGTATCCTTAATCGAGGACCTCTGTAATTTAGTTTGTGCATTTTATACACATATGTCTTCAGGCAACTTTGTTCTTTCTTTTGTATTTGATATTTCTTGAAATGGAGATGTTTTCCTTAACAGCCAATCATGTATGGAACTAAAGGGTTAATGAAAATTAAAGAAAAAAGTTTACAGCCTCTGCAATTGGCTTGTTTTAAAGGAAATGTGTGCTGCAAAAATATGTAGAATGCCATTGCATTGCAAATGAATTTCTTCTGCAGCACTCAAGGAAAACTTCAGGTTTATTTTGTACCCATAAAGCAGACCTGTCACCAGCTGTGTACACGTATAAAGGCATTCCAATGCCCTTGTATTAAAGTCAAACAAAAAATGTGATTTAATAATCTATTTACTTTGATTTCATACAAGTTTTCTTTTTTTTCAAGTTTTTCCTTTTTCTTCTTTTTCTTTCAAGTTTTCTTTCTAAAAATTTCAGGAAAGCCCCTTATGTGTAGATCTGGCATGCACAGAAGGAGCAGCCCAATGGCTCCTGGGATATATGTCATATGCATCCCAGGAGGCTCTGGGTTTCCCATTCAGTCCTCCCCAAAAAAATGAAAAAGCAACCATTTTATACAATGCTAAAAATGTAATGATAGGTCCGCTTTAAGTGGGAATCATTGTTCATTGTTCACTTTCGGCAGTCATTGAATACATTTTTATATACAATTACCTAAAGATGCATTGGTCATCATTCATTTCCTATGGCAATTATCTAACGTGTCTACATAGCCTAAGTCTATATTTTAAACACACTACTTCTAGGGCCCTGAAAAATGAGAAATCATTTGGTACATTAAGAAGTGACAAGTTGTGGAATTTTACTTTTCAGTCTCCTATTGATTGTCATCAGTCAACATAGTGGATAATTGGAAACAGTAATAATATAAGAGCTCATTAGGAAACGCAGCAAAAGCAACCTGAACAACAGATACGCAAACTCTTAAAGAGCAATTCCTGGGAGACTGGAGCTGCGTAGGCTAATTACAATATAAATGACACTGAAATCCCACCTAGACTTGCACACATTTGTCATCCGGAAGGCAGTGATCATGTGTATAGCTTTGGAGTGCTCTTAGCAAATGTATCACAATTATTTGTTGCATGTGTAATGGGTAACTTTCCTATTTGTATTCTAATTTATGAGACAGTGTGGGTTCTGTTTAACAATGTTATTGCCCAAGTTAGCCATGTTTCTAATTTATTAAAAAAAAAAATTTTTTATTTCATTTTTTTTGTTTGTCAGTGCATGTATCTTCTAGTCTTTTTCAGTGGCTTTCTGTCCACATGCATTCATTGCAGAGTTGGTTGAACCTCATTTTATTGGATTGTCATCCTGGGACAGACAATGTCTACACAAGTGTCAGACTGATCACTAGCAATCACTACTGGAAGCTTTGTGACAGGGTGACAACACAGAAGCACAAATGGGAGACAAGTATAGACCCCTGTAACAGAAAGTGAACAGAAATCATTATGGCAGGATAATCAGGTATTATTTTAACAGAGATTAAAAAATAATAAAATTGCATTTTAAATTTAAGTAGAAAAATTACACGTTATTGATTTAATATGTTTAGATCTATTTTAAAACACAAAAAGCACATAAATACAATACAATACAATATTATAATAAACCTAGGGTAAAATAGTATATGCCTGGGTGTGATGAGGTCCTTATGTTGGTTTTGTAACACCTCAATGTGTAATTGTTTCACCTCCAAAATTTAAAATGAGGAGCCATCTGTTTGTTTAGAATTTGTTCCGATTAGGCATTGAGCTTTTATTTGATGTTTTTTATAACATCTGAATTAAACAGTCGCACTTCTGCAATTTTCTCTTTATCCCAAGATATGTAGGAAGTGACACGTTGATCAGAATGTGACTTCAATAAGAACAGCCTGTGCTGCCTGAGAACCAGTGATCAGATTAAAAAATTTAAACAAAGTAATGTTTCAATATGATTGTGGGGCAATACAGTTATTAGAAATATGGTGATTTTTCCAATATGAACCGTTTGTATTTCCCCATGGTCACTAATCAAATGATGATGGAGAAACAGTGGTTGCATCAGGCTTAGTTAAATTTGACCTAAAAAAGTAAAATTTGAACCTATAGCAAATATCTAAAAATGTTAATTGTGCCTAAATTACAGCAACTTAAAAGTTTTATCTTTTCTCTTGAATTACTCTTCATAAATATTAGTGCACTTCTTGTGCCTAGATCCTCACAGCCGTATCACTGCAATATGATATTTAAGGCATTGCTGCCTCTGACTACTAGTCCCAGGAGCTTTGATAATGTCCCCACTGTGATTCCAACATCTTTGATCACAAAATGTCATAAATAAGTTTTACCATAATAGACCCAGTAGCAACATTTATAGAAAGGAATGAGAAGTTTGAGTAGTTTATCAGAAGAAATCTACTGCTGCAATGTGGGGCGAGTGGATATTTTTCTATATGCAGCTAATGCTAACTATTCTTCTTAAGAAGGTAAATAACTTGTCACCAGTGGTGCATGTGTTTTCCTAAAGCTGATCTTATCCTCATTACAGATTTACCATTCCTTATTCCCCATTGTGTCTCTGTATAGTAATGACCTTCTTGGTAGAGATTTAGAAAGAGATGTTGGTAGGCTTTGCTTTCTTACATTGGATCATCCAGCAAATAGAATGGGGGCAGCACATTAGTAGCATTAGCAAATCTGTAAAATCTCCCCAGATTTGATCAAATGCTGCATTTATATAGCTGTGCTGAGTCTATAGGTGCAAAAGTGCCCAGTATATCTTTCAGGGTGCAGCTTAGGCACAATTAACATTTCTCAGTCCACTATAACAAAGCAAATCTTCACTTTTTAGGTTCAAAGTGGATGCCGTTAAGGAATAACCGCTTTAAGGAAATGCATTTCCGCAGCTCAAGTTATTTAACTGGTTAAAAGCCAACAGCTGCTACAACTTCTGGATTTATTTCTAATAGAATTTCTAGCTGTCCAGTTCTAAGCGATGAACAAGACCTCAGGTGCATCAGAAGCTCTGAAAATCAGCAGAGATGAGAAGTAGATGTTTATACAATGGAAATGGAGAATAGATTGGTGGCCTGATACAGAACAATGTGTTATCAGAACGTAAATGGAATTCTCAAAGGATAAAATGTTCTCATTTCAAAGGCATATTTTATGTTGGTGGATAAAACTTTATGGATACGGATATTTAAACTTTACAGCCTTTTACAGACAATTACAGGACACCTAACTCATAGGAGACGATAATCGTTGGCAGTGACGCAGTAAATAGCTTCTATTTAGACAGTGAGAACATTCGTGTTCCAGGACCAATTCAATATTCATAAAATGCAGTGCTGAAGAGATGTGGTCTTGTAAATATAATATAGACAAGAACTTCACAGCTTAATCTTGAAATAATCACTTTTCTAATGTCTAATACTATAGCTGGGAGAAGACTGTACATTAGAAGGTCAATAGAGGTCTTAAAGGAAATTCGCAATATCTAAAGCAGTTACTGACCTTTCAGTTATAACCGCACCAGTAAATATTCCCAATACTTAACTGATGGATGTCATTGAATTTTAAACTGCTAAAGACAGTTTAGGGGTACAATTTCAGCTTTCACAGAATATTGTACATCAGTGATCATACCAGTCTTGTGGCATAAATATGGGGAAAGTAGTTTTGCTAAAAAAGTCTCTGGTTATTTTGATTCTAATAATTTAAGAAACTCTGTTACTAACAACATTTTAAAACGAAGTCATGTTGTGGAAACCTTGGTTACCTGATGTGTGACCCACAGACTCATCCACCTTCCCAAGCCTCTGGAAGCCTGAGATCAGGATTTTCAGTAATGATCTTGCTGAATTTATACATTTTTACACCCATTAATGACACAGGAAAATGGTTCTAGAGTTTGAATAATATGTCCATTTGTTTTTCATATTTAAACCTTGAATCTCTTAAAAATGTGAAGCATTCTGTAGCATACATCGGATCTGTAATGTAAATGCTGGGTATGGATTGCATGATATATTTTATATGTATTGGTGCACCTGTAAATACAGTTACTTTTCTATTTTTATCATTTTATTTTAGGGCAAGCTCACAGGAGATCCAATAGAAAGAATAGAATGAAGTAGAGTAGAGCTCCCAAAAGCCAGTCCTGGAACATGAACTTAGTGCTAAAAAATATCTGTTATTGTCCTAAGGGTTTCTGTTTACATGGCCATCTTTCCTGATGGAGTGTCATCATTTCATTGTTACTGATAATTTGGATTATGTTTTAGATTACTGCAGCCAAAATTAGGATCTAAAACCTGACAAATCATAAAATACAGTGCATGGTCAACGTAAGATTTAAGGATAACAAACAGGTCACTAAGTCTGTTCTTACCATATTTGTACTATATAATAAAACACAAAAATGTTGTATAAAAACTTTTATTTTACAGAATGAAAAGCTCTTAGAAAGGAGAGGTCTGTGACAGACTGCAGTAGTGGATTTGGCTTTGGAGTGAATCACATTCTGAAAACTCCAAACTGAGTCTTCTGTGTTGGTGCATTCAAAGCAGCGCTGAGGCTCAGTCCCAGAACTAGCCTGGTGTCAGCTGGATCAATGATCCCATCATCCCATAACCTGCAGATACAAGAGAAGGAGTTGCCAAGTGAAGGATATCTTCCATGAATATATTGTGCATAGACATTATTGTGCTATTGTTATAAATTTGTAAACAGAATGCAGGACAGAATTTGATTGATCCAACTTATCCAACTAAATTATTAAAGGTTCCTTTCTTTTTTTATATATTTAGAAAAGAGTAATACCAATGCCACAAAAAACCTTTAAGTTATACTTTTTTTATGAATTAGGAAAGGATTAGAGCTCCAGTAAGGATTTTATTGTGTGGGGAAGGATTAAAAGTTGCCTTTTTCTTTTACTAAATATGTGTTCATATTCTGGTACTGGAGTTGGACAGCCCTGCTATGGATTACATATCATAGGAAAGAACATTTGGCATCTTTGCCATGTTCTGATATGTCACAATAAACCCAACTACAATCTAACCTTCTTGTTTTGACATAATTAGGTGGATTTATATATTTGCTTAGAAAATTTGCAAGCAGCCAACTTTTATTACAGAAAGGGACAGACTACACCCTTTCTGTAATAAAATATTATTTTACTTAGGTATCTGTTCTCCATCTTCTTTAAAAAAAAAAAAAAAAGTGTGGATATGCTAGATATATGAATATTTATTATCCCGGCCCAGCCAATCAATGACCAGATATCAGGAAACCCAAAGAACACAGCAGCATCCATGATGGAATAAATAAAGGTGGGTGTATTTAAAAAAAAACATATGATCAAGTAATTTTGTTTATTTTATTGCAGACAGGACATCACCTATCTCTTTTGGATGTTCTTGGTGACCATTTTTAAATTTTTAGCTACAGTTCTGCTTATAACAACATTAAGATAGCTGAAAACCTTATTTAATGGAATGATCAGCAACAACCTCACTCACATGTCTCATATAGTAGGTAATGTAGAGAAACAAAAAATGCATGGATCCAAAAAATCCAGCATTTTTGGCTTCGTCAGGGGATGAAGAGGTAGATAATAATTCTAAATGTACCTGAAAAAGGCATAAAAACAGCTAAGTATTCAGGCTACCTGAGGGCAGCACACACACCTTGTGGATTCAATTCTTGACCACCCTGCTACATGACATCCATTTTAAAACTCTTGCCTGTTGCTTTCCTTTTAAGACGCTCTCTGAGCACATGAGGGTGATAATTGTCATGTTCTGGCTTTAAATTCAGACAATTTGTACAAAAAAAGTACAAAATTACAAAAAGTTAAAAAGTTATCGAAGTATTGTCAGGTGTCTGCTCTACGCATGTCTACTAATTAACAATCACTAATGGGTTCTTACAGTAAGTAAGGGTGTATTTATACCTCTTGGGGTATGGGAACCAAATGACAGAATTTGGATTCCCTGCATTAATAAACCTTGAACTTAAAAAAGATAATTGTCTTGTGTCAAACATGTGAGTAACATTGTCAGTAACTATACCTCCATTCATAGTTTGTATTGCACAAAACCAACAATATCACTAGTTGTATCTAGTTTGTATATTTGTGATTTTCATTTTCATATAAATATTATGATAAAAAAAGTAATCAAAGTATTGACATGTTTTGAAATCATACAGCTATCATAATAGTAAGGACAGCCGGGGGAAGAGGTTATGGAGACATATCAAGCAATTTATTTTATACAAAGCTCATACATGGCTGGCATGCATTACTGCATAATACTGCAAATTTGGCATTATTAATGGACTGAATATCTATTTTGGCATGCTATAGTACTGTTTTATAAGCCAATCAAAAAATCCACAATGAGGTGCACAGCCTGCAATGCTCTACGGACTTCTCCCTACCTAAAAGAAAAGACATAGGAACTATGACTGAAAAAGTGATGGTCGAGTGTCTTTGACAAGACATGACATGATGAGCTTTTGATCTGGCTTTTTTTTGAAGAAAAAAGAAGAAAAAAAAAGAAAAAGCTTAACACAGCCATTTTTATATCTGACCCCTAAGGATTTGATTACACAAGCTCTTGTTGGCAGGAGCCTTAAGCCCTGTGCAAATGTACGTCAGGTAGACGTCAAATCACTGTAGCTGGAAACAATGTTTCCAGTGACATGAAAGAAGTGCTGTACACACAAAGTTGCTCTATTCAATATAGAGAGAAAGATAAGCGAGCAGCACCCTGCTGTTCTCTCCTTCATTGGAAAGCAACGTCGTCCTTTTAGACCAGTTGTTCATCAATCTGCCAGCAGCAACTAATGAACGACATCAGGTGACCTCTGTACACAAGCCACTGCATTGAAAACATTTTTTATATTATTGTTCTGAAATTGGCAGAGATATAATAAAATATATTTAAAACAGCCATGTACATGGCTTTCTAGAAAACGGCCATCTTTTTTCCTCAGGACTGATTTTTGATAAGACCCTCTAATTTTTCAGCTATCTTCCAACCGGGAGATCATAATTCATAATTCACTGTATAAAATATTCATTACATAAATCTTTCTTGAGACTCTGAAATGTAGTGAAATTGATCAGCACATGTAAAGAGATGTAGACAAGTTGATAAATACTAATAGCACAATCAACTGCTAATTACTCTCATAAATACAGGCTGTTAAAAGAACATTAGCCTTTAATTTGATTTATAATTAAAATACAAGAAAAAAGAGGACAAATATTGATGAGCCTGATAACTATATTGCAAGAGTCAAGTAAAAGGATCTACCTGAAACTGAAGGAAGGAAACTGGGAACAAAAGTGAAAATATGCTACATGTGCGTATGTGCAAAGTTTACAAATAATGTAATACCTCTTACAGGGATCACAGTACTCCCCCCAACAATATTATCAGTTTAGAAGGGTAGGAACATATTTGTTTAGAGTCTATCCAGCTTGAAAATGAAGCTGAATTTAAAGATGAACAAATCACAATCATACATTTAGCACTTAATCATTTTAAAATGTAACCTTTTAAATATCATTTAACATTTTATTTGTACTCAGATATACTGTAGCTAACTAAGGAGATCCCATACATGGACAGGTCCATCTTTATATTTCAGGTATCTCACCTTGCACTTGAGTAAAATGGGTTTCCTTCCTCCTCAAATCTTTTGATAATTGGTTCCTTCAGAGTAGCTTCTTCTTTTTCTGAAAACTAAAATAACAATACATAAAAATTAAATTAAAAATATAATATTAACCCATGGAATGAAATGCAGAGCATGGTATTACTTTGCAAGTACTTAGACACCACAGTGACAATGGCCTGATATGCATATACTGACATCAGTAACTGAAGTCAGGTGGAACCTCCCTTCACTTTCCCTGCTTCCCTTTTGACCCAAAAGGCCTATTACCTTTAATATAATCACACAGAAGAAATGCACTTTTTTGTAGAGCATTTATCATCCAAATTAGTTTCTTCAGACAACACAGGTTGTGAATTTTCTCTGTGAGCTTTTCAGATTTGGTTTGTTCCGACATGATAACTTTATATGATTACAAATTGTTACATGAAAACTGACCATTGGTCACAAAGGTTGGAGAATATGTTGACAGAGGAGCCAAAGAATCATTACCATAGCAAACAAACAAAGAAAAAAAAAACAGTTTGGTGTTATCTTTTATATGGGCAGCAAAATGGCTCAGTGGTTCGCACTCTGGCCTTTGCAGTGCTAGGTCCCAGGTTAAATTCTCTGGCCAGGACTCGATCTGCATGGAGTCTGCAGTTCCCCCTGTGTTTGGGTGGGTTTTCTCTGGGTTAATTGGCTTTCCCACTAAATTGACCTTAGACTGTGTTAAAGTGATATGACTTTGGTGGGGACATTAGATTGTGAGTCCCTTTGAGGGACAGCTAGTGACATGACTATAAACTTTGTAAAGCGCTGCGTAATATGGCGCTATATAAATACTGTGTAATAATAATATTATTAATCTTTTCCCCATTCCATAATTTTAAAATATAGGAAGGTATGATCGTATGTGTATGGGCTAGTGGGTAGAAATTAAAAAAAAAAAAGAACTCATGGCTCTGGCAAATTAAATATTACTCCAAATGCTGAACAGCGCACAAAGAAATGATCTGAAATAATTTTCTGTGATATAATTGGACATAAAAACATCACTGTGACTGCTGCTAAAAACCAGGGAAATGAAAAGCCTGTTTAGTATATCGCAAAACACAGCCACAGGGCAAACAATTACATTTGTAAAATTAATGCAAACAAGTGGACACAATCTGACATATAGAACATCTTAAGTAATGAAACCGGACGGGAGCCTAAATTCATTTATTAAATGAGTAAAACATTCTCTCCTCAAAGCCTGACAAAATGACTGATTTTATTGTATGTTTTAATAACAAAAATCAGAGCTTTTGATGGAAGAATACCAACTTGTAAATATATAAATAAATATATAAAGTAAAGCTGCTTCACAAGGACAACCAATCGCTTAAAAAAAAACAGTAATGGCCATCTGCAAGTACTCAACCAAAAGATTGATTGGTTATTGAGCTTAGTAAAATTAGACGCAAACAATACCTGAATGATGTATTAACTTTTCTAAAGCAATTCATATCCAACAATTGTCATTATATTTGCTAATCTACATGACTCAAAGCAGGCTAGAGCTTAGGACGTAGTTTAACTGTCACATTAACATTAGCAAATGATTTCTAGATTTTTGCACGTTCTACAACTCAGTGATTTTCCTTTCATCTGTGCAGTCTGTGTATACACATTTACAATTCACCCCTAAAATGCTGCATAATGCTTTTAATTGATTACCAATTTCATGAAGGACCAATTATCTTGGCTGAGCAGAAGGGAGGTCTGCTGATTATAATAAAGCGTTTAGGGCTAAAAGATAATAGGCCTTATTTAATAAAGCACTCCAGGATGGGATAAGATAGACTACTAGAGAACCTGGGTGATCCAGCAAATCTGTAATGGATCTAAACTGAAATCATTTGCCAACTAATAGCAAATGATTTTTTTGAAATCCATTCTAGGTTTGCTGCATCACCTAGGTTTTCCCCTGAAAGTCTATCTTCTCCAATCTTAGAGAGCTTTCATAAATCAGGCCCAATGACCTAAGTAAGCTAGGTACACACGTGCAATAATTGTCTTGAGAATACGAACGACTAACGATTATGCATGATAATTTTGAACGATCGTATTGTGCACAATTCTGTACATGCTGTAACAATACAATCGTTACAATATAATCCACCATTAATGTACACACGCTACATATGATCGTTTTTAACAATGTAGTACGTGACACGTAAAGGAGAAAGTATACTGCAGAACCATCCACAATCACTGAACAACCGTACACACAATAGATTGTGAACAATCATCGCCCAATCAGATCTGCCAGGACGGTCGTTCAAGCAACAATCCTCGTTCATCAGCGTTGTGCACTTTTTTTTTGTTAATGATTATCGGACGAACGGTCGTCAGATAATCATCCTTTTACAGCATGTTGTCTGTTCATAGCAAAATCTTCCACATACAAGCATCCCTTCCCTCTCAAATTAACTTCTGGCCTTTTATCTTCTTAATTGATAATGACATAACGAAGGAATTGCCCACACCAGCCCATGAAATAGCCTTTGAGTCAATTGTCCAATTACTTTTGAGCCCCTGAAATGAAGTGATTGTGAAAATAAAAGCTTTAGTTCCTCACATATTTATGCAATCTTTTTGTTCAACCCAATGAATTAAAGCAGAAAGTCTGCAGTTCAACTGCATCTGAGTTGTTTCATTAAAAAAAATATTTGTGTTAATGTACAGAACCAAAATTAGAAAAAAGTTGAGCGAGCTCCAGTAATCACTGAGAAGCCATCATCTTGCAAATTAATTTCAAGAAACAGGTAATTATTAGCAGATAGTAAAAGAAAACTAAACAGGAGTTTACAACAGCTAATAAATGTTTATAGAATTTTGGGTTAGTAGATCATCATTAGAACAGTGGTGGTTGGTTAGTGCCTATTTTAGTTCCATTGTTCCATATTACAGACAACAGCAATGACTCAGAGCTGATGCAGGAAACACTTGTGTAGTGCAGCAAGGACAGTTGAGTACGATCTTATGATGCAGAAGTACTTGAAACACTTATGACAGATTTGATAACATGGTACAAACAAAGGTGGTTACAAAAAACCACAAAAGCAATCAATTAGAATAAAGATTTTATTTATATGTCATCTTAACCAATTCTCTTTAGCATATGTGCCAAAATAATTTCAGCATGTTGGGCATACACATCCAAGCTGATGCAAATATTTCTCTATTTTTATGGCAAGACTTAGCTGTCATTTTGACAGCAGATTCAGTTCATGGTTAAAATTACTTACAGTCATCTAACCATCCCAGAGTATCAAGCTTTGACTTTGCATAATTTTTAGACCATTCACAGCTTTTACCTGAAAGAACCCTCATCTTAAACCTACCCTTTTTTCTGTTTTATTCCTTGTGTTGTTAAAGAGATTTTTTTAACAGAATATGCCACATTTTCTAAATGTATGATCTGTTTTCTAATACTTACTGTCTTTCCTTCTCTTGCTTTCTGATCTTTAGCAATTGTAGCCAATACTGTAGCTGCCTGTTCACCACCCATCACTGATATTCTTGCATTAGGCCACATGTAAAGAAAACGTGGGCTGTAAAAATGAGGATAATTAATATTAATCATTTTATTGAAAATATACAAAACCTCTGTTTTCCTTCACACAAATAACATGACATTTTTATTTAATTACATTTCCACCAATCTGTTTCTTTATAAAGTTCAATTTCAGTACGTCCTTTCCCAGTGATTGGATAAAACCATGGGCAGCAGGGTTGGCTCTATCTGCAATTTGTATGTTCTCCCTGTGTCCTCAGACTACAATAATGACATTTGATTATGACATTAGATTGTGAACCCCTCTGAGGTACAGTTAGTGATAGGACAATAGACTTTGTAAAGCGCCGTGTAATATGTCTGTGCTATATAAATACTGGCTAATAATAAAAAAAAAAAAACATAAATTCAAGATGCAGTTTGTAATGTTTAAAACTGCTTACTAATTAATTTGAACATTGACAGAACTCCAAAAAACTGAACACTGACCTGTAAGCTCTGCCACACATTCCATAATTTCCTGCCCCATAAGAGCCTCCGATAATGACAGTAATTTTGGGCACATTGGCGCAGGCTACAGCGGTCACCATTTTGGCTCCATCCTTTGCTATGCCACCAGCTTCATAATCACGTCCAACCATAAAACCTGAAAAAATAGGAGAATAATTGCTGGCAATGAGATGAGTGCATTTCCAATTATAGGAAAAGCCGCATTTCTTTGCATTTTGGCACCATAATATATACATATTCAACAGTCTCTGTTTTTTCAAGCTAAACTTCAAGACCTGATAAACAATAAAGAAAAACTTATGTTACAGTCGATTTACCTGCCCAACAACTTGTATCTCAGTTCACCCAACGCCAAGATTTATACAGTTCTGTCTCAAAGTGTTAATGATAACACAGCTAAATTCATTAGATATTTTATATTAGCCTGCAGTTCAGCTTTAGAGTAATAGATTTATCGGACCTATAAAATCACTTTCAAAAACCTGAGGAGGCAGGCCAGAAAAGGATTACAGAAGAAGAGATGGATTCCAGGGTGCTCTTTAGATAATCTGAGAATATTCCAGGGATTTGGAGTCACTTCAGAAAGATATAAGAGCTCAAAGCAGAACTAAAGTTCAACTTTCCTATATTGCAAACAGGAAGGAACTTTATCACAGAGGGGACAAATTTACCAGCCTGTTGCAATCTCTTTGATTGTCATTCCCACCTGGCCAATCAAGGTGGTCCAAGATCCAACCCCCAGAAAAGGAATGGAGGAATATGGGGGCTTCCATAATGGAGCAAGGACAGATGAGCCTAAATAAAATGGAATATGTTTATCTTTTTTTAATGCAGAAGAGACATTGCCTATACTTACTGTAAAAAAGGACCTGTCTGGACACAATTTTTTTACAATAACCTGTTTATTACTGCAGCCCTGGGGAATGCCTATATACCTTGCAAATCCTGGGAGCTGCACTATAGTTCAGCTTTAAAAGTTTAGTTTAAGCAAGCTTATACTTTGACCTGATAAGAGAAAGTAACAGGCATCCCCAGGAGTTTATACCTTCGTTATAAACCTAATCCACTGATTAGCAGCATCTAGAAATTCATGTCTAAACTTGATGAGGACTTTATATACACTCTCTAATATCCCAGCCGGATAACTGGCACAGAGTACTTTACTGTGGAAATGTCACATATTCTCCTATAGCAGGAAGTGCAGGGTTTTTAACAATTCAGGATGGCAGGGAAGATGACAGGTTCGGTTAATTCATGCTCATGGAAGACCTCACATCATCCATGCACGGCACATAGGAGAGGTTCTGTAATACCTGGTTCTACTGGTTACAGTTCCAGGAGTCTCCTTAATACAGAGAGTATCTAACCCTGGCATCCTAACTATACAAATGTATTGAAATTACTGAAGCTTGCGGATTCTGGGGAAGCCCCTTGCCGATTGGATTAAATAAGGTACTTGTCATCTATTAAATTGTATTACATAAATGTACAAAACCAATAAACCATTTCCCTGACCCTTTCCTTACTATCCCCCATGTTTGTTCATTCTACCTCCTTCCTATTTTCTGTTTTCATGTATGAGGTTATTTTTGTCTGTTATGTTTGTTTATTATTTTTAAAAACTGCAATAAAATTGCAGATTCTATATAGAAACTCATTTAGATACAACCTCTCCAGGCCACTTCTGTTACTAGAAGCTCTCTTCAGAATTTTATTGCAGAAGTTATGAGGTCTGTTGTTTGCACTTAACCATATGAGGTGGAAAAGAAAACTTCTGGCAAGCATACACTTTAGAAATTATGAAACTATGAATAGCTATATCTGACCTTTGTTTGCTCGTGCAATATTTGGCAGTAAAACCAAAAAGTAAGGAGGATGACACGATCCTTTCTGTACTGGGGACACATGTAGACCTTTAACATAATATTGACATTTGATCCATCAGTAGACCTTCAAAATGACAAGGTCAATTACTGCAGGTGATTTTTAACTGTCCCAGCAGTTGCCAGGAAATGATTATGTACAGTGACTTTTGTCATTTGTCAGACCCCAGCACAGGAAGACAGCAGTAGAGGAGATTCTCTGCTGGCACCATTTACAACAGTAGGTGGCCAGTGAAGTTACTCTCATGGTTGAACTGCTGAGGGTTTGTGCTAAAAGAAGTCTGACGGAGTAAGAAGTAGAGTTCTGATGTACAAGGCTGACAAGACGTAAATGCAGCCTGTTGATGTGAAGAAGGTACATTTAAATGGCATTTGCTTGCCACAAATTAGCACTGGGACTTTTAGCTACAGATCAATGGACCCATCAGTGATGGTGCAGAGTCTCCACAGAAGGGGCCCAGGTCCCATTTCTGCATTATGGTGCCTAGATCTGTAGTTACACTAGATAAAGGTACTTCCCATAACTTTATCATATCACAAAATCAATCACTCTTACAGTTTTAAATCCTCTGTGACTGTGAGAAAAATATAAATAAGCAAAGACACTGTATCCTTTGTATTCAGTTGTCCTCAAATTCCAACCTCCCTATGGAAGGCACCACAAATCTACCACATCCACTGCATGAGTGATAGATTTTGTGAGATGCTAAAGACATTTTATAGGCACTTGGAAACCTAGGTTAGACAAATTATTTTGAGGTTCACCAAGAAGTGGTGAGCTAAAGTTTTTACCAGTGTTTTTATGGTATGTGATTACTTTAGGCAAGCGCCTTTACGCTTTATAGTGAATAATATATTTATTAGACTATTACACTTGCAGGTGTGCTGTTGCACTTATATATATATTAAGTTTGTGCACATTTGTACTTCTATAAAACTCTCAATAATTGCTTTCTTCAATCTTCTGGCTCCTATTCATGAACAGCTCCTCTGTACAGTTATTTCTGGATAACCACCTATACATTACCCTTAAGAAACCAAAGAATTAAACAAAGAACAAGAAGATCAGCTCAACTGTCCCCTACCTCCAGGATTCACGCTCTATGTTTACATTAGAGATTAAAAGGATGACTGAGTGACTGAGAGGAGGTGCGGGGAAGCTGAGCTTTTAAAAAAAACAAACCAGATGATCTTCAGTGCTTCTAATGTAAAATTTGAAGATTAATACGTCCACAGTGCCTGCAACTACTAAGGTCATTGAAGCTTGTTTTGAAGCTTCATTACTACTCGTTAAGGATATGTGCACATATGCTTGTTTTTTTATTGACAAAAGATTTGGAAAGCAATATATGTGCTGTCTATATCCAAACATCCCAGTTGTGCAATTATAACATTTTTGGAGAGAATAAACACCCCATTTTTTTTTTAAATATTAGCAACCAAGGAACCCCAAGTAAGAGAAAGTAATGCCCTCACTGTACCTTCTTTTTGTTTGAACAACAAGCACCTCTTTTGCTGCTCAACAACCTGCATTCTAACACTTCCAATTTAAGGGCAGCTTCAGACCTGCCTTTGGGATCAAGTGATCCCCATGTGTCTTTGGGTGGCTGGCACCTTGCCAGCTGCTCAGTTACTTGCATCTCAATGCTCTTTCGGTAGATTTGACAGCGGGAAGCAGTGAGCGTTACAGTACCACTCACTGCCACCCCCATTCATTCTCTATTGGCTGCCATGGGTAAACATTACTTGTAGCGTCTGCCCCAAAGGAGCAGTTAGGTGACAATAGGAAGCGGTAATCCTAACCCACCTCATAGCCAGTTAGAACATAGCCTGAGTACGTGTCGATTTAAGAAAGACAGTGAATATTTTTAAAGCTCTGATTGTGTCTGGATTAGTCCTTTTAAAGTCTACTATTTTTTATGATGGAGAGCCCAACATTTAGATTAAAAAGAATTAGTATTCTGCTTAAATCAGATAGCTGAGACATTTGCCTTATTACCAAATGAGTACCAGCAGCATATGTAAAGTAACAGAAAGAGGCACAAATATTCAAACACTTACCTGTGATGTTCTGCAGAAAAAGGAGAGGAATGTTTCTTTGACAACACAGCTGAATGAAGTGAGTGCCCTGTAAATACAAATTTGTTGGGCTGTCATAGATTGTACAACTAAAATTTTAGCTAAAATCTATTTCGTATCCAGGCTACATGAAAACCATTGTAGGGGGCTTTACACAATTGAAATAGATGCATTCTGACACTTTTATTGTGCCTGTATAAGTAAGTTTTCATGTGTTTTGTATGCGTTAAAGCCCACTTTCAAGTCTAAAGCCTGAACTTTAAGTTTAAACCTAAAAACATTACAGGTTCATAAAGCAAAAAGGTGTGCAAAGCCTTACAACTTATTTATATTAAAAAGTACTAGATAAGACTGTTGGTAGCTGAAGAGTGGGAAGACTCCAGCAAAGTAATCCGGGGGGTGTGTTGGACCTCTGCAAATAGATTACTGCCTCCACAAAGAGCAAGGATCCTTCTCTGCTGTATGATTTTTATCCTTAAAGGAGTACAAGGGCCCCTGGTAGTGAGCCATTTATTTGAGTAATATGGTTGAGACCGTCTACCCACAAACTGATCATTAAGTTTTAAGAGGACATTGATTGTTGCTTGATCCATTGGCTGCCTATACATCTCCGGTAATCTCTGCCAGGGTTATTGCCTTTGATTCCAGGTAATTCCCTATAAAAATACAGAAGTGTGGGTTGCTTGTAATGCTTGAAAATTGTGAACAGAGCCAGTAAGTCATTATGTACCATCATCAGCTTAAATCCACAAACCCTACACAACTATTTACTACAATATCAGTTAAAGTTCAAACTGGTGGGTAGAACAATCATGCCATCTTTTGAGGCTCCTTAATGTGGTGGCAAAAACTCCCTATCATGACTCCAGACTCTGGATAATACAAACATTCCCTAATCTACTTTCCAACCTCTTCAGTATAGTTAAAAACAAATTGTTATTGCATACATTTGAAACATCATGTGAAAGCCACACTGCTTTGTCAAGGCACCTTTGCAAAGTGAGTCTGTAAACTCCCTTCCTGGGACATATAAAGTATTTAATAAACTGAACACTGACTTTCCTTGGAGACAGGTTTACCATAAAAGTAACAAATCAAAAGCACAAACTCTCTCAAGAAAGCAAAAAGACACCAAATCCAAAAACAATTCCTAACTCTTTTCCCATTCATACTCAAGTTTGGGGTGTTTCTGCCTACTTGTTTGTTCAAACATCTCCTGTTGCATTTTTCTCAAAATAAAATAGATATGCAAAAGGCAATAAGATTCTAGAAACTTAAACACACATAAGGCACACATTAAATTAATTAATTAATTCAATTCCCCTGGTGTGACACCGGCCCCCCCCCCCCCCTCCAATTCCTTTCACTGTCTATGTAAAGAAACAGATATATACTAATCCCCCTAGTCATCCATCCACTGGCCAATCTCTTAGCCAGTCAATAGTGAATGAAAGATAGGGTAGTACAAACGACAGGGCTGTTCTGGTAAATGAAAGTCACTGTTCCAATTTCTGCAGTGCCAGAAATACAACAGAGCATATAATGAACTGTAAGGTGATATATTTCTCCACCCTCTTATTTTAGTTTTAGATGAATTAGATTTTATTATTTTTAAAATAATAATTTGCACTGTGACTGTTTATTTAATAATGCGGACCAACATCTGCATATATCTTTGTATCATGTGTTTGTTAGGAGTTTATTAGCATTTAAGGCACCTAAAAAGCTGGAATGGGTTAAAGTCAGTGAAAGTATTTCACATAAAAAATACAGTTTCCACAAAAACCCTGAATGTTCAACGTGTCTGTGTTAAATTGAATTCTTGATAATAAAATACATATATGTATGGCATGAAGTTTCAGTGGGTGTATGGCACAGCTGTTTATTGAACGAGCCTGCACAATAAGTGGGGTGACATTGTGTTCTTGTCAAAAGCACATTTACTCTGTTGCTTTGTGAATAGCTATTTCTCATCTAAAGGACACCCTTGATAAATTATCTTCTGGCCCATCCAGCACCCTTAAGGCTTATGCCATGGCAACTGCCACTCCGCGTAGTAAAAGGAAATAAAACTTAAAAAAAAATCTACAAAGGTTTGGAGCTTATGTCCCCAAACATCAGAATGTGTGGAAAAAAAAAATAGCAAAATTCACTTGAAAATATCATACCCAAAAATATTTAATACCATGCATCAATACCAAATATGTATAAAAAAGCACAATGTTTAATACTTGCCTTTTTTGCAGATTCAGAGAATAGGACGCCATTATTTCCAATAATACCAACAGGATAACCAAATATCCTGGCAAAACCTTCAAATGTAAGCAATGTTAACATTTTAGTGATCGACATACTCAAAGAAATGCAGACATACTACTGTATAATATGATAGGTAAGTAGATTTTACCCGTTACTAGTGTATCTCCATAAAGTGCCTTGAACTCGTCAAATTTGCTACCATCAACAACCCTGGCAATGACCTATAAAACAAGGAAAACATGGAAGTATTTTTACTGGAAAACATGCAGAAGTAAAAAGAATAGTTCTGTACAGTTTTTCAAACACACTCACCCAGATAATGTATTAATTTATTGACTATTTAGCAACTATATGAAAATGAAATGGAAAATATAATGCATCAGCACACACACATAAACAAGAAAAACACACAAATACAAAGAACACAAAAAAAATAAACTAAAACATATACAAAAAAATAAAACACTAAAAATATTTATTTTTGAACATAGATTTCATCTAAGCAACTCCATGTCCAAAACAAATGTTTTTGTTGCTGCAAAAAAATTTAGACTGAAATAAACAATTTTGGGAATCATTCCACTCATCCCTGACCACAATGCAGTACTTAGCTCGATTACAGACATAAGGGAGTGAGGTTCAGTCTATTACAGCTATGTCTGAATAAACCATCAGAAAACTGAGCAGGTAGGATCCAGTAGCCTGTATCTTACCTTACTTATCACCAGTCTCTGTCTTGATGCTGCACTCCATCTGCTGCAGGTATTTGACCTGCCAGATGAGTTCACAACCTGTTTACCTTGCCAAACCCAGTAGTTTCATCAGAGGTAGCAGGATTCACACACCAAGTCATGTTGAAAACTTGCAGCAGCTGTGGTTTCAGGATATATCTTTATACAGGCATTTGCTGTTTTGACACTGCAACTACAATGTCACTTAAATGGAAATGACTATGAAGGATACAGAGAGAGAAAAAAGGCTACTATTCTCCAAAAGCATGGTTATAAAGGGACAGTTTTCAGCTTAGTCCAAAACAGCATTTTAATTGATAATAAAGACGCGAAATTACTTTGAAACCTGCAAAATGCCTTTCTCAAAGGTTCACCATGGGGCAGATATTGTGTCTTTAAATCCTGCAGCAAAACCAGGCAAAGAGAAGTCTTCATGGTGGGGAGGACTGCAGTGCTAAAGATTCATTCTAAATGACGCTATACCGAGTCCAGTATCATTCAGTGTCACTACAAATACATTAATTTATACTAGTCTTGTATTGCTAGCAATGCAGCTAACAGCAGGATTTTTTCACACCTAAGTAAGAGACTTAAGTAGTCTAAATGGTTTGCAATGCAGAAGGCATAAAAATAGCTATTAAATATACAAGTTTTCAGGTACAGGTGGTACTTATCCACATTAGCTGTACCAAAGGACAGTTTTATCATTTACTAACCTGTCAAATCAAATTGGTAGTAATAAAAGGCTAACTGGTCACATAAAAAAAAATAACTTCTTCCTCCAGGTCAACAATATACTGTTTAGGGGCTCTCCCTGCAGCTGACCTTTTTCTCTTTACTGACTAACCATGCCTGGTGTGTCTGGATGGAGGTGGCCACCTTGGAAAAAGGCAGAGTATTATCTCCTAATGTAAAGCAAGACAAGTGTAAGTAAAGAAGATCCAATAAATGTTTAAAGCTGGAAATGCATAAAGTACAGATCCTCAGCTACAGCCTCCTCTGGATCAAGCATCACCGTAATTACATCACCAAGGACAAGAAGTCACAGGCAGTAGAACCTCTCAAACAGCATTTGCAGTTATGAGGTTGTAGACACAAATGGCCTGATTTAATGAAGCTCTCCAAGGTTGGGGAGGATACACTTTCATCAGTTAAGATGGTTGATCCAGCAAACCTGGAATGGATCTGGTCCAGAATATAAAGCATTTGTTAGCAAATGGCTTTGAAGAAATCCATTCCAGGTTTGCCTGATCACCCAACTTCACTGATGATAGTGTATCCTCTCCAGCCTTGGAGAGCTTTAATAAATCAGGGCCAAAGAGCCTAGGTACACCCATATGATAGGAAGTGCACTAAAATTATTTCAGGAAGATTTCAGATTAAAAGGTATGTCTTTTAGGGTATTGCTTACATTGTGTTCTCTATAACAAAAGCACATTTTCACTCTAAATTCAGAACAATTTTTATTCCACATTGCAATTCTTTCTGGACACACCCTGATACAGGCCACTGGGCTGACTAAAGAATGGGCAGGCCTATCTTCTTGGAGCAATTAGTGAAAAGACAGAAGAGAACTGAAATCTATATTTCATGACCTCCCACTAAAAACACAATGCTACTAAGACTGCCCAATAGCCTCCCCACAGTGTTTTGTTATTTGGTGTCCTTATTTTGTACAATGATTATTTAGTATATTTTTAATGGTATACCTCTCGAACATCAAAATTCTTCTTTAGGTTGTCGCCAACGATTCCATACAACTCGTCAGCTGGGAAAAGAGGGTCTGCAGGTTTTTCTACAGTAACCTAAACACAATAAACAGTGTTACCCACCAATATGTATTTACCAAATCATCTGCTTCTAAGAGGGGACATCTGACAAAAGCCAGCAAAACTAAAGCTACTACAATAGCTACTAAATACTACAGACAGACTGTGAAGGTTCTCATTAATCCAGATCATAACATATTAGTAGTAGTTTGTAACATTTAACAGAACATGCTTTTAATTGTTAAATGCAGATCACAATTCATTGAAGTTGCTTTTTCAGTTCCAATTTTACTGAGGTATTTTTTTACCACTTAACAGTGGTAAAAGCAACACAGTCATCTGAATTAAACTAACCACTGTGTCCTGATATGTGTAAGGAAAGATTCTGAGAGGTGTGAATGCTTGTAAAATCACCAAGTTTCATTTTCATTATCCAGACAGCATAACGCCATAAAGTCTGTGACGAGTGTTAATTAGCAGAGTTAGACATCATGCTTTACTGCACATCTGTAACAGTTAAATATTTTGTAAATATTACACAATTTTGCACATTACCCAATTTCTGGCCAGCATAAGTTTCTAAAATAATTATTTTTATTTACCATGCTTTATGTAGCAAATAAACATGCACACCACACAAGAACATACTGTGTCTTACATCTAGCTTCTTTTTGTAATTCAAAGCTCGCACTGCTTTCCGAGCAAGATGAAGGGCATGGCTGTCATCTAAAGCATAATGATCAGTGACACCAGACTTTCTGAAAGGAGAAAAGGTAAAGTTATACAATACAATTTCAATAAAACTAAATAAAGCATTTTTATAATGGTTTTCTTCTGGTCAGAAATCCCAGGTATGCAGATGCCACAACATTTACCATAACATTTATCAGCCAGAAACGCTTCTTCTAGTCTTTTTCGACTTGTTTCACTGGGACTATATGCACACTTGATTTCAAGGTGGATCTTCTTCAAGGTAATGGAGGCTTTAATAAAATTATTATAAAATAAATACTGAATTTATATTTGATTCTTTTAGTTTGTTAATTAAAAAAAAAAAGATATATGTGATTCTCCTGAGGCTAACATTTTAATTCTTACTCCGCACATAACACCAGTATATCGGTGTAATCACTGAATGACCAGTGACAGTAAAAAGCACATACATTTGTGGATGACTTTTTTTCTGCTTTGCACATTAAATTCAGAGTAGCTAGCCATTTCTTCTGTGATTCCGTCACAGAGCATTGCATGATGGACAAACAGTTTGCTCTGGGGAAATTTATAATTGAATTTACTGGTGACGACAGCTGACTTACGAACTTCGGTGTGGAGATGCTGTGAGTCAACAGCCCCAGCATAAAAGAAATGTACATTTGAAAAAGAAATATTATAGCATGGTTTTAAAACATCGAACCTTCCAAAACAAAATGCTGAAAACTGTATTTAACATCCTTCAGCTATAAGCTATTTCTACAAGGCAATGAAAATATTTCTAAATAATTCCACTGTGCTAGAACATCTCTGTAAAATAAAAGACCCATATAAAGAACTTTTGATATTTTAAGCCTCACCAACTAATAAAGAAAAACATTTTGTGATTGGTAGCTGTAAACCTGGATGGTCTTTTTTCTGATATAGATGGAGTGTGTCCAATGTTCTTGTTTTCATGTAACTCAGGAATATCACCAGGGTCATTCTGTCTGTAGATCAATTAGTTCATATTTTTTTTTAATATGGCAGGTTATGCGATTCTACAAAGCTCCAGGCAACTAGCATCCTGCCAGCCAATTGGTAGCTTGCACCGCTGAAAATTTGACAGCAATAGGCAGTGAGTGGTACTGAACTTCTCACTACTGCCTCCTATTCAATATCCATTGGGCTGCACAGTGGTTTACGAGCACAAGAAAGCCAAAACTGCCCACAACCTCGTCACCAGACTAAACATAGCCTTAAGCTGCGTACACACTTCCAATTTTTATCGTTGGAAATGAACGACGAACGAACGACGAACGATCGATTGGTCAAAAATCGTTCATAAAAAAAGTAACCAACGACGCCGACGAACGAGAATAGTCGCTGGAAATGAACAACCGGACCGGCGGATCGGATTGGACGACGATCGTTTACCATCTATCGTGTGTACGGTCGTTCATTGATCGTCCATGGTCTGAGCATGTGTGATGAACGAACGTTCGTGCACGTCACTTCCTGTATCGCTCAAACGATCGCATCTATTGTGTGTACAATATCTGCGAACGATCGTGTCGTTATCTGCATGTACGGGATCGGTGCTATACTATCGTTCGGCGATATCGTGCAGGATCGTTCGTCGTTCGTTTACCAACGATAATTATTGGAAGTGTGTACGTAGCTTTAGAGTTTTATTTTGTATCATGTTACTAATGTTTCTGTTGCCAGTTGTAGCAATTCAAAAGGAAAACAGTGCATAGGAAACATATTGAAAACAACTTCCCTGAAGGAAACCTATTCTTATAGAAGTATTTACGCTGTAATTGCTAACATCTTTCTGCTAGTTGGTAAAAAGGTCCACTAATTTTAATACGTTCAAAGTCAGAAGTCCAAAATAAGTGTGCAGCAGGTTAAACCAGAATTCTTTCAATTAGTACTTGTGCATTGTAAACGTAAGAATTCTAAAGAATGACATCCTACTGTAGGCCCTAATGAAGAAAGTCAATTTATAAAGATGTATACAGCCAAAGGTCATATCACTATTATTAACTAGTATTTATATATAGCACTGTCATAGTCATGTCACTAACTGTCCCTCAAAGTGGATCATAATCTAATGTCTCTATCATAGCCATATGTCATTACCACAGTCTAAGGTAATTTTGGGGAGAAGACAAATAACCAAACTGCATGTTTTTGTAATGTGTTGGAAAACCAGGTCCCTGCAGGAAACCTATGCAAAGAACATGCAAATCCCATGTGGATAAGATCCTGGGCGAGATCAAAACCTAAGACTTAGCGCTGCAAAGGCCAGAGTGCTAAACTCTGAACCACTAAATATGAAATATATTATATACAATGTGTATCAACAAGTCTCAATATGTAAAAGAAGCTCCGATATATTTCAGGAGCTCCACAATCCTTTTTTATACTTGATAAACGGTAACATATTTTCTACCGACAGTGTTGTTGGTTAAGCCCAGTCAACATATACCTTTTTTTTTTTATCATGACCACTGTTTGATACTCAACTGTCAATTCAGTACAAAGGAAACTACTAATCATGTATGATTTCAGGCAAAATGAAAAAAAATCCCTACCAAATATGGCAATGAACATACCAAACATCTCTGCATAGATCAAACATTGCAATAATCATAGACATCACTGTCAGAGCAAAAATAGGACACAAGATTTCCATTAATTCCAGAATGGAAAATGACAGAAAAAAAAATCATCAATGTCACAGATGAAAATATTATATTACATTTCCTTAACTAATGTTCAAAAATGCCTCTATACCAACACCTCTAATTTTCTTTTTCAATAACAACATGTCAGAAGTTTGTATCTTCATAAATTACTGTGTGATTTTTGTAAGCAATCTAGGAAATAAAATCTGCAATATAATATGTTAAATATAAATAAATATATATATATATATATATATATATATATATATATATATATTGTTATATATGGAAAGTCTTACCTACAGTGTAGATCAGCCCCTCCTAAATCTTCAGCAGATACTTGTTCCCCAGTGGCAGCTTTTACCTGATTGAACAAAACACCAGGTGAATTAGTAGAAATGTAACCACATTTAGGCTTTATGTGTCCCTGTTCTGTTCCAAAACATTTCTCAAAATCAACATACATTATTATTAATAATAAACAGGATTTATAGAGCGCCATCATATTACACAGGGGTTGCAAATGACAGACAGATACAGACAGTGACACAGGAGGAGGAGGGGACCCTGCCCCAAAGAGCTTACAAACTTACAACTTTAAAAAAGCTTAAAAGGGAAATTATATTAGATTTGTAAAAATTTTAATTTTACATTAAATATAAATTAAATATAATTTTATTTTTTTTTTAAACATGTTTTTGTATTAATATTTTAAAGGGTGTAGCTATAAAATACAACTCTCTGCTGAAAAGCAAATCATTGGCAGTCTCCTTTCAGATATTCCCTTTCTCAGTGAAACCACATGCCAAACAGAGGAAAGGACAGGGGAAGTCAAATTACTATTTTGATAGTATTGTCTACACTTGTGTGTATACAGTATTTCAACTTTAGATTTTGAGGACAGTGAACAACAGGATTTTTAAAAGAGAAATATTTTAAAGAGTATAAGAAGAGACTTGATTGCTGGTTGTAAATAAAAATACAATATTGCTAAAACCTATGCTACATATATCCTTGCTTAAAAAGTCTTTATTTTTATTTTCAGTCCTGACCACAATAAAGAAAAAACATAAACAATAAATTATTTGAATATAAGCAAAAAATGTGTTACGTTTTGGATAGCACATGGAAAGACAAGAACTCATGTGCCCATGTGGGGAATATTACCCCAAACATACTGCTCCCTCTGACCACACATATGATAGCTGTGAGGTTATCCCATTAAAACTTTGGCTAATTAGGTAAGGCAGAAAAAAACTCTTCTCATGTAAACAAATATTACCAGGGAACCATTATTTTTAGAATGCAGATAGTAGTTTGATCTACAATGATCAGACAACAGAGTTTTTATGTAAATTGAAGCATTATTCTTTGATCACCGTGTAGTGGATCCCAGTTTTTATTTTCTCAGAATTACTAGGAAGTACTCAATAAGGCCAAGAACCCCTGACCTATACATACAAATAGGGCAGTTATATGCACACATGATATACCCTGGAGATACATAAAAATAAGTACTCCTATTTTCGAAGAGTACAATGACCTTCAAAAAAAGCTGAATTCATCAGCCACTCCTGGGCAAGAAACCAGGTGCACTAGTGGGATATTCTAGATACAAGTGACTAATGTGATGAATAACTATATCGGTAAGAAGGAAGATACTTTACCATTCCCTAACAAACATCAAGCAAACATTACAATATTATTGGGGATTCTTACATGACCTGAAAAGCAAAATTTGTATTTGCTATGTGTGCAAAAAGGGGTAGACAAGGGAACATAAGCAGTCTGCTACATCAGTGCCAAGGGTAGCCTTGTATCTCAGCTTTGTGTGTGCTATTAAAAGGCAAATTATATAAAGATGGCATATATTTTCCTTCTGTTGTGTAGAATTATATATTATCACATTACACACACAGCTGAAAACTGGTACACACTTAATCCATTCTATTCTTTAGAAGGCATTGTGCTAATTAGATGTATTGTTGACTGCTCATGTAAACTAGTGATGAAGTAGTGCTGGGCTTTCGAAGTAGGAAGCAAATAGTGCTGTGCAAATATAACACCCAGCATAAAATTTAGGAAACATGAACATGAAACAAAAAACAATGTTCAATTGGGGGGATATAAGCTGCAAAACTACTAAGCAGCAATACAGCTTGGAAGATGTCATCAAAATGCAAAAATAAATCCTACCACTGATACCCCACTGCAAAAGCAAATCCACTAGAGTGAAACACAACTCTGGCCTGAATGCAAGCAATACAGGATTATGAATCAAAGAAAGCTGGAAGATACAGTTAGGACCATAAATATTGGCACAGAGACAACTTTTTTTCTAATTTTGGTTTTGTACATTACCACAATTCATTTTAAATGAAACAACTCAGATGCAGTTGAACTGCAGACTTTCAGTTTTAATTCAGTGGGTTGAACAAAAAGATTGCATAAAAATGTGAGGAACTAAAGACTTTTTTTTTTACACAATCACTTCATTGGTTTTGGGTCATTGTCCATCTGTATAGTGAAACGCTTCCCAATGCTGAAAGTCTAAAGTTAAACTGCATCTGAGTTGTTTCATTTAAAATTTATTGTGGTACAGAACCAAAATTAGAAAAAAGTTGTCTCTGTCCAAATATTTATGGACCTAACTGTACATGCTTTACTTATTCAATATATAATATTTTGCACAAAGCACACCTAAGTGAGGCATCTGGCACCAATGTGTACAGTGAGACATGACTCTGGATGGGTGCTGGATGTCTGGTGTGCTTTATTCACTATAGAGAGCACTATATCGCAGGGTAAATAATGTGCAATATTACTGGGGCTTTATTTGTGTTGCAAAGTAAAAAAAAAAAAAACACAGCGATTATCTTTTGTTTATTGGTTGAATGCCAATACAATATGTATTTAATGTTTTACTTTAAATTCTTTTCCGTTCACCGGAAGTGACAACAATGCTGCATCTCTGGTGACACCAAAGAGGAATTTTTGGTACTAGCCAAAAATATCAGTACCACAGTAAAGAATTGGTAAGCTGCAATGTATTAAATTTCTATTTTTATCTGTACATGTTTTATGCTCTACCAAAGTCCTCATTGTTCAGGCCGGTCTCTGTTTGCTGAAGTATACAGCGCATTAGAAACAATGTAATCCTGTTAGACAGGACATTCATTCTCTTAAAACATGTTTTACTATCCCTGATGCATCTATCAACTTGTTTTACTTCTGTTGTTGCTTTGTAATAATAAATGTGTCATTTTTAATTTTTAAATCAATGCCTTTTAACACTGGTGTCAATAAGTGATCATTCTCCAGCAAGCTACAAGCTCTATTTGTGTACATTGCTTTGTAAGTGTGGCTGTGTCTCCATGAATAGGGTTTCCTTCTGGTCCCATTACTGCTCCCATATTGATGATCTTCTTTCCACAAGTTTAATTGAAGTCAATGTAAAAATCAATATAAAGGTGGCTCTGACTTAACTATTTCCCCAGAGCACAGAACTATGTAGTAAACACAAGGGAGAATGGCAACAGAAATGAAGCTTAATTATCACTTGAAAACAAATTTAGGAAGAAAGAAAAAGAAATCAATGTGTTTCTTGCATATTTATCAGTGTGAAGACAGATATAGATCTGTATAACACAGCCCATGAATACAGATTTCACAGTGTTGCCTGAGTTTCTTACAGGAAGAAGTTCCAAAAAGCATTACAATAAAATCGCAATAAACATGAAGGATAAGAATAAAACAATATAAAATAAAAAATCAAGGGTTTCTCTGAATACCAATCACAAGATAGGCTACATTTTATAATTATAATTATTATTATTATGACAAAGTATTCTTAATAGCATTGACATATTACGCAGTGCAGAGGTCAGCCAATAGAAAAGAAAAAAGACAATTTAATCGAGTAAAGGGACGTTGTCACTGTATACAAACAGATTTACTGTACACAGACTTCAGATTTCTGAAGTAAAAAATTTTACACAGATCGTCCATAGCTGCTATCTGCAGATTGCCAGAAAGCTGTGAGAGTAGAGCGGGAGCAATAAAAAAAACCTTACTAGAGTTAAATTTACACACATACTAATAAATGGGATAGCAGAAGCAATGGCATGGATGATTTTACTTGTCAGTTCTTTATTAGAGGGAATTTGTGCCTACAGGTTTCCAAAAGGCAAGAAAAAACACAATGTCAAAAGAAAATTAGTAATCCTAGCTGCACACCCCAACTGATGAACTTGGTAGCTAATTCTCTAATTGCTCTAGGCTGCTGCTTCTCACCTATAACCCCCATTCAGGTTTCACATTTATACTGTACCTGCTGTGTCAGGACAGTTTGCTGTGTCTCCCGGTACAGTCTCAGGAGTGGTTTCACTCAGTAGTATAATAGTTTTGGTTCCCATTGACTGTTTTTATGTCATGTTGTTCTCATCGATATACACAAAATATATTATGAAAGATTTTTAACTGGAATATTTCAATCATTGAGATCTGATGTAAATTCAGTGTTCCCTTATTATTTTCAGAAGTGTCTTTATATTACTAACTAAATCCAAATTATAAGTAATAACTTCTATGCACTGCCACTGCAATGCAGAAACACTAAAACTGCACAAATCAGAAGGTCCACTCAATAATGTTGTATACATATAATTGGAGCCAGATGTATCTAAACCGATTAGAGAGTTTCCTGGTGAATCAACAGCCTGTGTCCTGTGGGTTTTGTTATGGAGTTGGTGGGTTCAATCATGAACCCATCAACACCATAATATTGAAACAAGCACATTAGGCAAAACAACACAGCATTAAAAAGCCAAAGTTGTATACTTCACGCAAATCTATATAGCATTACAGCCACAATGATTTAACCCCTTCATGCCCAGAGATCAACGAAGCTTAGATGCCCAAACTAAATTTAGAATCCATTTTTAACTACAACCTGATGTCTAATATGCCACATTGAATACATTACGAATGTATATTAATGACATAACTTTTACTTGGTTTTTAAAAAAAAGGCTGCTCTTTGTTTTATCACAGGCAGGCCAATAAATAGGAAATGTAAGAATACGGACATTACACAGTTTTGGTTTTCAAACTTTAGTGAAGATAGACATGCTTAGTGCCAACTAGCAAAAAAGCACAGAGTCACTGGGAGAATTTTGATTCATTTATTCCCAGCATGGGGCATTGTGCGGAGGAAAGTTAATATACAGGTTGTGTATGGAAAGGGGTTTAAACCTTTATGTCTTTCTTATCATTTAAAGAGAACCTGTGAAAATAGATCTATGGGAATATGTTTGTCATTTAAAACATACACTCAGGTTTTGTTTGGGAATTGTTGGGCTCAGGTGTGTTGACAGAAGATCCTACCACTGGACCTACTGGTTAAAAATCTGACATGAACTAGTCAACCTAAATTCATACAACACTTATTACATTCAAGAAGATTTTTTTTTTTTTGACAAAACTCATACTTACTAATGGAGGTCCCCCTAAGAAAATAGTTCCCTGTTTTCGAACAATTATGCTTTCATCAGCCATGGCTGGAACATATGCTCCTCCTGCCGTACAGGATCCCATCACTACGGCTATCTGCAAATTATATTAAAAAAAAATCAGAAAGAAACAAGTAAACTTTAGGTGAAATAACAACATACAAAAACGCTGAAACTAAGGCTGACCCAAGGTTTGCATTTTAAAAGAAACCTGTCGTGAGTGGACTATGAACACTGACACTACTGACTATTCTTTATGGAAATGCTAGCTGCCTGGCTGTCATGCTGATGCATTATCTACCCCGACCCTCCTACCTACCCTAACTACTATTTTCATTGGGAGACATTAACAATGGCAATCTCCATTTTTCTTCTTCTTCATGAGGAGTTCAAATAATTATAAAGCTCCTTTCTGTTAACAAAACTAGCAACTGATTGCAGAGTGATTTGTCTCAATACACCGCTATTGATGAGGATCATGTCCAGTTACCTGAGAGATCCCTTGGGAAGACATTCTTGCTTGGTTGTAGAAGATTCTTCCAAAATGATCCCTGTCTGGAAATACATCAGCTTGACGAGGTAGGTTAGCTCCTCCAGAATCCACTGCAATTGTAAAATGATAACCTATTTATGTAGTAATCAGCTGTATTATCCTATAAATATTTTACAAAAACAAGAGTTTCAAATAATAGTAAAAAAGCATGATCACTGTAAATAGACTGGTCCTTGCCCCTGGGCAACCACTCAAATAACAGCTGGATTGTTCAAGCAGGGAAGTCCACAGGTATAGAGCAGGGCTGCATTGCTGGAAACCATGCAATGGTAAACACAATGGGGGCAGAGAGGGCATTTCTCTCTGTGCTTTTGGTCTTAGACAGCTTAAAACATTTTCCATAGCTAAGCAAATGCCTAAGGATAGTTCAGTTTTAGTTATACATTGTTACATAGTCAGGTGTAAAATTTTCAACCACCAATTTCAACCACTAGGAAAATAAACATATATCATATTTCTTCAACTTCTACTTGCCAAATAAAATACCATACAGTTTAGTGTTATCCAATACCAGACTGAACAGAGATAGATATGTATTTTAAATTATTTAAATATAAAGAATTGTAAAAATATTTATTTACCATGAGGGCAAGAAGTGTAAACATCAATGGGTATCATAAAATATTCAAAAAAAGTGTGTTGAAATTTTAACGCATTTGCATGTCACAATACACAATACCTGCATTGGCATGTGGGGTGGTCATTCATTCTTATTTACCTTACTAATACATTGCTGTGCGCTTTTAAAAGCATAGAATGCACTGCATTTTTTGTGATGTGGTGAGTTGGGTTGCCTATTTATATAAATAGGCTGCAGACCACATCGCATGGGAGTTGGAACAGTACATTTCAACATTGTTTGACTCACTATTAAAGTTTCATTTATTGCAAAAAAACTAGAAGTATATAGCTTACCCAGATATACACATGGGAGATGATTCTGCATTGCAATCTCTTGTGCTCGGAGGTGCTTCTTTACTGTGATGGGGTAGTAAGTTCCACCTTTCACAGTTGCATCATTAGCTACAATTAGACACTCTAACCTGGGAAAAGAACGCATGAGACAAGATCGGTAAGTAAAATTCACAGGGCTCAGTGAAAAGACTATTATTACTTATATTACACTAACTAAAATACTATTGCATCAGCCTTTATAAGTACACAAAATTTAGACCCTTGACATGGAATTATAAGGGAAAAACACTAAGCAACCTTAGCCATCAGCTCCATTATGGTCTAGTAAACCTATGGATGTAACCCGTGCCTAGTGATGGAATTTGAAAAGATTTAGGCATTACAGGCCTAGATTTTGATGTCATTTGTACTATGATATTGTAAGAAGTATGCAATGGAGACTTTTATAAAATGCAACAATTACCCACCAGTGTCCCTGCTATTCAGTTTTTCATGACTGTAAGATAATATAGGAGCAAAGCCTATACATTATCATCTTTAGCGTGGAGGATATGCATGGATTCCTTTGTTGTATTGAATTTTTCTTTCCATTTGTATTCCTTTCAAGGTGGATTTCCAATGGCGATGTTAAGATGTTCTTAACATCACATAACTAACGTTAAATCCAAGGAAGCGTATGTCCGAAACACATTACAGCAATTAGTCAAAAATCTTTTAGCAATGAGGACAAAATGCCACAGAGCTGAGACCCTCTTACCCAGAGATACGACCAATTCCAGTAATGACTCCTCCAGCTGGAACCTCCTCATTACCATATAACTGGTAACCAGCAAATTGGGAGAATTCCAAGAAAGGGGATCTGGAAAACAAATCCTGTTTCAGTTTCAAGAAAATAATTAATTGCAAGAAAACAATGTATTTCATATTAATGGGAGTTTTCTGATACTCTGAAAGCAAACTGGCTTGACTGAAGGTACACACGACTAATTAGTGAAACCATCAGGATCAGTTTAGTTAAGTCAGGTCAATCATATGAGCTATGTTAACAAATGGTCAAACAAATTAAAGCCAATGCCAAAGTAGTTGGTGAACAAACTAGAAGAAATGTGAGAAAAAGAGGAAAAAAGTAGGGGGAAGGCAAAAAAATTGAAGGGGAGATTAGGGAGGGAGATGGGAATCAGAAGTAGAACCCCTAAAACCCCATAGCCAGTACAGCAAATATTGGGGCTACAGATTCACAAATATCTGGTCAGTACAGTAGCTGGTGAACTGCAGCGAAGTCATTCAATATAGCCATCAACGTCTCTAAGACCAAAGTATCCATAATTTAACGGACACCTTCCACAAAATGAAGGGAAAGCTTACTCCTAAACCATTTAACAATAGACAATCCTACCAGATATGGAGAAAACTGCTGAGATTATGTCAACTTTTGCTTTGAATTTCTTTTTTGTCAGCTAACTACAAAAAACAGGCCAATATACCAAATCCTGGCTGACATTGATTTACAAGCAGGAAAAAATATATTGAGAAGCATGAGACCTTGTAAATAAAAATAAAAATATTGTCCATACCCAGGATCTAAAAGTCTGTCAATCCTCTCCCTTGGAAGCAGTTTACCTCTTGAGGTATGGAGTGTTCGGGCCTTTTCCCCTCCTCCTGTAACAAGGTCATATATTCAATAACATGCCATCTATGAGTGTGTAAAAGAAAGTAATGTTTAGAACATTAGTAGATCAGTCATGAAACCAGAGGTACGTGTAACAATAAATTCTGTTACTGACCCTCAAGTCAGGGTTTGCCGAGGTAAAGAAAAAGGTAAAGATTATCACCACCCTGTAGGAATACTTTAGAACCAAGCAAAACACTTCTGAAACGTAGGTGGTACAGCAGCTTTGTTTCAATCCATTTTTAATGCATTTTTTTCAATAAACTTTACATAGAAGTAGAATGAAAGTCCTAAATATCTGAGAAGAGACTTGAAGTTTGATTTAAAAACTGGATCCCTGTATTTTAATCAATTTTATTCCTGGATCAAGGTTGGGGACATTATATTACCAACGTGCACTTCAATCCCAATTATAAGCAATGGATAGATCTGTAAATAGAATATCAGGTCATGAGAATGGATGCTCCTAATGTACAATTATGGACAGCACCAGACAACAATGACGTCGTTCCCTTAATAAGATGGTACCAGAGTGGTCTGCTAGTGGTTAGCCATCCTTCTCAATAGCATAAAGGTATATTTTCAGAAATGCAAATTTTTTTTTACCTACATCCAGCAGACAGAGGAAGCTGGATCATGCCTACATCCAAAACTTTTATGGAATGGAAGAAAACATCATATGTGAAATTTCACCTATAGTCACTATGCTGCCTTGAGGAAGGGACCTTTTGCAGACACGAATCATTGGCTTCCCAACATGTGACAGTACGATGATTCAAAAATCCTGCACTTTGGAGTCCTGGGGACGTCATCTTCTCTTTTTATGAGTTTTACATGACTCCATCCGTGGTTGTCACTTCAAGCAACCTCCTCTATCACAAGGTCTGTTTACTGTAAGTAGCGCATTCCTATCACAGACATTGTTTGTGTTTTCTGCTTTACAAGGAAGAACTCTTGCTAGTTGATTAAACAGAACCACAAATGTATCCACCAGGTGCCATTACATGACAGAGATGTAAAGAGGCACAGGGTCAGGTTCTCTTATGTCTCATCCAAAAACTGTCAGCATTTCCAATGTATACAAAACAATGTGGTAAAGGTCAGGATAAGGACCCCGCTTGGGATGGCACACCGGCCAGAGCCGTGGACCATGTCTCCCGTAAGCAAAGCAGGCTCAGTTTTGGGCAGGTTGTGTCTCTGAGCCTGCGATGAGAGAGTGGGCGAGTTCTGGCATCAAGAAGTCACTCTGGGTGAAGTTTCTTCCCGTTTGAGTGACACACGGCTCCCCACGCATGCGCAGTCTGGAGTCAGTGAGCTTAGTGGTCCCGGAGCTCCAAAAGGTTGGGGACTACTGGTATAGGTAATAGCTTTGTGAACCTCAATACTTTTAATGCTCAAATGGATGGGTCCTATATTATGTCTGTATTTATTGTTGAACTGTAACACATTTAAATGTGAATTTGGGTGCAATTCCTGACAACATATAACTATACCAGTCTATGGGGTGATCTAGCTGTTCAAATACAGATTTAGGGCCCCCCCAAAACTCATTCCACCCTGGTGTATAGGGTACCAGCCATGTATACAAGTATCACTTACCAAGACGTATCTTTTCTGCTTTTTCTTTCAGTTCAGTTACTAATGCTTTCATTCTGTCATAACTTTCCTGGTGAATATGAAAAATAAAAGCAGAGGATTAATGTATATTTATATACGCCAAATATACGCATTACTTTCTTAGGACAAATACAGGTAATATGTCTCATTTGGCAAAATGTTTGAGAATGTTGCTATTGTTGTCATCTGTTTCATTTCCCTATAATACAAATAGAGAATGTGATTGGATGCTATGGGGTCAGATTGAGGATGCACTGAATAAATGGAAGTCCTCTAGAAGAATTGGAGAATTTTATTTGATGCTATAGGGACAGATTAGGGACACACGGAATAAAAAGTCTTGTAGAAGAACTGGAGAATGTGATTGGATGCTATGGGGTCAGATTGGGGACACACAGAATAAATGGAAGTCCTCTAGAAGAATTGGAGAATTTGATTGGATGCTTTAGGGTCAGATTGGGGACACACAGAATTATTATTATTATTATTATTATTATTAATAAACAGGATTTATATAGCGCCAACATAATACGCAGCGCTGTACATTAAATAGGGATTGCAAATGACAGACTAATACAGACAGTGATACAGGAGGAGAGAGAGGAGGTGTACAGAGAAAAGAGAACCGGTCCAAGGACTGACCCTTGGGGAACACCAACAGGGAGGAGAGTGGGCGAGGAGGAGTTACCATTGAAAGAAACTTGAAAGGATCG
This sequence comes from Pyxicephalus adspersus, assembly GCF_032062135.1. Taxonomy (NCBI): domain Eukaryota; kingdom Metazoa; phylum Chordata; class Amphibia; order Anura; family Pyxicephalidae; genus Pyxicephalus; species Pyxicephalus adspersus. The sequence goes on along the minus strand of NC_092863.1, from coordinate 76,199,844 downwards.
GTCAGACAGATAGGAAGCAAACCAAGAGAGAGCAGTGTCCCAGATACCAATGGAGCGCATGATTTGTATTAGAAGGGGGTGATCAATAGTGTCAAAAGCAGAGGAAAGATCAAGGAGAAGGAGCAGGGAAAAGTTGGCTTGAGACTTAGCTCTGATGAGGTCATTGGCCACTTTAGTAAGGGCTGTTTCCGTGGAATGGGCAGCTCTAAAACCAGACTGGAGGGGGTCAAGGAGAGAGTTGGCGCTCAGGTAATGGGTGAGTCTTTTGTAGACAAGGCGTTCAAGAAGTTTGGAGACATATGGGAGAAGGAATAAATGGAAGTCCTCTAGAAGAATTGGAAAATTTGATTGGATGCTATGGGTACATATTGGGGACACACAGAATAAAAAGTCCTCTAGAACTGGAGAATCTGATTGGATGCTATGGGGTCAGATTGGGGACACACAGAATAAAAAGTCCTTTACAAGAACTGGAGAATTTTATTTAATGCTATGGGGACAGATTAGGGACACACAGAATAAAAAGTCTTCTAGAAGAACTGGGGAATATGATTGGATGCTATGGGGTCATATTGAGGACACACGGAATAAAGTCCTTTACAAGAACTGGAGAATGTGATTGTAAGTTATGGGGACACAGGGAATAAAAAGTCCTTTAGAAGAACTGGAAAATGTGACTGGATGCTATGGGGACAGATTGGGGACACGTGGAAAAAAAGGTCCTCTAGAAGAACTGGAGAATGTGATTGGATGCTATGGGGACAGATTGGGGACACACAGAATATAAAGTCCTTTACAAGAACTGGAGAATGTTATTTGATGCTTTGGGGACAGATTCCGGACACACGGAGTAAAAGTCCTTTACAAAAACTGGTGCACCAGAACTTTAATGGTGACATGCAATGACATGACGTCCTTGGAGAACACCTAGGACACTGCAATCAGATCGCTGTATACAGGCAATCAGAGGGGAAAATAACACCAGTGGAGAAAAGGAAGCTGCGTTTCTTTTATTAATGAAATGTACACAGATCTGAAGGAGCCCTCTGGTTTATACAAAAATTATAATTAAAAAAACATTTTTCCATTACTGCTGAGCTGTAGTTTTATTAGGAGGAAACAAAAAGTTGGTTCCAACCAATCAGAAGCAGAGTTTATGCGCACTTGTCATTGGAGGGGAGCTGGTGATCCTCATCCATGTCTGGTATAATCAGGAGAAATAAAAGGACCCCAAATAACCGGAACTAAGACTGTTTATATTATAAATACCTGTGCTGACAGGTACATGGATAAGTCACCCTCCATGATTTGATTCCCAGGCCTCCATAGCAGTGTGTGGGGCAGCAGAGTCTGTGTGACCCTGACACAGTGTCAGGCCTACCTGGTATACGGGGGAATTACTGTCCACTCTGGAGCCGATTGTAGCCACTTTGTCTCCATGGTAGAGTCGCCGGAGAGAGCCAATGGAGCCTCTCAGGAGAGCCCACCGGGGCCACATAGAGTGCAGCATGACCGACCGAGGCCGCACCGAGTACACCGAGCAGCCCGGTACAAGGCTCAGGACGGTGCACACACCGAAAACACGCCCACCTAGGAATGTGACTGGACGGCGAGGCTATATTACACCCACCGTCTAAGCCAATGGCGTGGCTCGGTGTGAAATCCCCGCCCCTTCCTGTCATTCTGTGCAGGGTCAGGTAGGAGGGTTGAATGGGAAGCATAGAACACAATGATTGTACTGCCAACACTTGTATCCTGCACTGACACAACTGCACTGCTTCATATGTTACACATCGTCCATAAACTGACACCCAGCACTATATTCATTCCCCACAACATGATTTCATCAACATCCTATTTTGCTACTGTTAAGGCGATTTCCTATTGATCCCAGACCAATATTTCCCTCTCTATCGTGACCTCTGTTTTCAACGCTTTGGGAGCAGTGGTAAACACAACACGCAACTGAAGCATATATAGTTATATCCTGTCTCAAAACTTTATTTTCACATCACAGTTTATATAGTCAGACAACCAGGTGGAAGACGCTTAGTAGTCAGTAACAAGAAACTTAATTAACAACTTCGCTGAGCAAGATGTTTCAAGGTAAGAAGCTTCAAGGTAAGGATGGAGCAAATATTGACCTACTGATAAGGAGGATATAACTAGTTTCAACACAACTCAATTATCTGCAAAATATAGCAAAAACCACAAAAACAACTTAAATTCAAAACTCAGCAAAATTATATTCCTTTCAGCTACCCTTGTTATTCTGGCCACTTATGCCCATCACCTGCTGTGCTATTGCTAGGGCTATATGGCTGAAAATCATTGTTCTTGTAGCTACATATTACCAGGTTTATGTAAAACTGAAAAAAGAAGTAGCTGTCATTATTATTATTGGTAAACATTAGTGTGTTTTCTGAATGAAACTAATGTCAAGAAGCCTGGATGACAAATGGGTCGAAACAAAGAAAAGGAAATAATGGCATGTGTTCTGCTGAGGAAGCAAGTTGTTCTTTCATTTGTGTCTTGGATGATATCATTCAAAGCAGATTCAGAAAAACACCCCTTGAAAGTCAGCAAGGGAAACATCCAATGGTCGGCAGACATAAGCTCGGCAGAACATTTATAAGTACTGCTAAATGGTCTATAAAGTTCTACTGGACCGTCCTGGACACCTCAACCTTCCTGGCAGGAGACTCAGTCTAATAATATATATATAAAGGGATGGGTAACCAGTGGGGTTCCTACATTAAATCCTTAGTAGTACTTTAAATTGCCTGGCCTGAGTTAGATTTTTATTAGGGTGAAAGGATAGACAGGCTTGTGTAGGCAGGATCAAAGGTGAATTTTGATATTATATTAATGTATAGTATATCCCTATACTTTACATAGATCAACTAAGCTGTGATACAAAAGAAAGTTTTTTTTGTGATTACATTTTTAAATTTTAAGTATATCGGCATAAGGTTCAAAGAAGTATCAAGTGCCCGACGCATTTTGCCCTTCAGCTTCTTCAGGGGGGAATTGAGATTGAAGTACGACTTGAAAAACTTATGTAATCACAGTGATAAAGGGTAGATAAAAACATCTGCAAGACTTCCATGCCAGCTTATTCCAATAGAGGGGAGGAAGATTATATATGATGAAATGTTTTCAGCAACATATGACACTTAAGATTATTATTCTTTTGAATATTCTTTCCTGAGGTATAAAGATATTGAATGAATATAGAGAATGTATTAATTTGTATGAATCCATCTAGATAGGAAAGGCATGTACTTATTTAAGTCACAAGATGCTTTAAACTAATAGAAGAATGTAATTTTCTAATGCAATTGCAAAGCAGTGTAACTGTCATCCCAAGTACTTGTTGCTGATTCACCATGTAAAGGTTTATATAGAAAATAGTGGTTGCTGGTTCACCATGTAAAGGTAGGTGGAAATAAGGCAGGTGAGACACCATCAGTCAGCCTCAGTCTCAGCCTCAGTCATATTTTTAGCCAAGGTAGAAGCGGAGTGAGAGCTGATTAGACATGTTACAACCACACACACATTCAAGTAACCTAACTGGTTGATATGGGATCCGGGGTCCAGTAGTCGCCAGGTCACAGTGGCAGCAGGGACAGAATGATCTGCAGAGTGGAAGCAACAGTGAAAAGATGAATATTACTACTAATAGAAAATAAAAACGTGTAGGACATTCCATCTACTGTGATGATGTCAACACTCCTGTATACTCCTGGATGATGTAAACCCCTTCAGGGGCCAAACAAGTGGGAAATTTGCAAAAGTGCCCAGCAGACCCACACAGGTAGCTTTCTCTGCATGGTTCAACTAGGCTACTCATGCCTGGAAACAGGTGGAAATTCCGACTGAACTTATAAGGGCAAAGTTAAACTGGATTATGGTCAATGAGAAGCTCACGGATAAACTAGATGAATTTGAACTGCCCTGGAATCCCTGGTTGTCATACAGCTCGACATGACAGGTACACGAAATTTAAGGCTAATTGATGCAAGAAGATTTTTGAATAGTTGGAAATCAATCTCCCCTTGCTTCTCACAATGGCTTGTTATTTTGTGTATGTCCAATATCATATATATATTGTTCAGAAATATAAATTTTATATTGTTATATTGTATTTTGTTATTTATTTGTTTTTTTTTTTGTCCATAAAGGATTATATTGTTCTCTATTGTGCTCAAAAGTTTGTAAAACCTTTTTCTTATGTTAAAAAGTTAATAAAAAGTTTAAAATACAACTAAGCCCACTCATTCATACTAGTCATAAGTAGCAGTGGAAGTGAATCATGGTGAGCAAAATGCTTATATAGTACATGGAATGTAGCATCTGAAGGTACTTTTTGGTTGTACCAAACATGTCCAGTCCAGCAAAGCCTAGGTTCAGCTCTCATCAGTCATAGATGATTGGCATCCAGAAAACTGCAAATGAGAGCAGCTCTCACAGACATCATGCAAAGCCTGGTAGAAAGTGGTAGCTGGTGAAATGTTGCCCATTCTCCTTGAAAAAAAACTTTAAAAAACCTTTATTTTGCAAACGGACAACCTATTTGTGTACCAACATTTGATTCTTAAACCAGAGGCTTTGGTGTTCACAAGTAACTGTAGGTTACCTGGCCCCATTTAGGCTTCTTTATTCTGGTACTGCAAGGCAGGAGTGGGACAGAAACACCACCTACCCCAGCTTTTATGAATTAGTCCTAAAAGCAAATTTAAAAAAACCCTAAAATGTACACGTTTACACTGCAATATATATGTAGTCACAAATGGAAATATTGCAGCAGCAGGTAACAAATTGTTAATTTGAACGGACCATATGTTTCAGTATGAACAGCAATAAAGTAACATGAAAACAAAAAAGCTGCAATTGCTCTGGTCAGTTCATACACTGATTTAATTCACAATGTTGCAGAATTGGATTGTAGTGTAATAGTTGGTTAGAATAGAACTTCTAGTAGCACATACCATCTGTGCAAAAACAACATTAAAGAAACAGAACATTATAAAATAATTTAATTTTTTTCAACACTGTACATTTTATACATAGTTACACTTACAAAACAAAATAAAAAATAGTTCAATGGTTTAGCATCAAAGAGGCAGCTTAAATTGCTTACAGAAGTAATCACATTTTTAATGAAACCAAAGTACAGTTGTGTCATTTTCCAGATGATTTTCTTTCAGTAATTACATTTCAAACGGAACATATTCACTCCAAGAAACATGAGGTTAAAAGCTTGGTTCTAAATAAATTATGATCAAAAAGAACAAAATGTACTATACAACTAGAGATGAATTTTTTCTTATTTTTTTAGCAAAGCATTCAATTTTACATTTTCCTTAAACCTAAAATAATTTGTTGGACCTCAAGTATAAACATATCCTAAAGAATAGTGATTCAAATGGCAGCCCATTTCTGCTCATTTTTTCAACTACCAGAACTACCCTTTCTGTGCCTCAATGTTACTATGCCTCTTACATTAGAAACATAGGTAATTTGCCAGATTCTGCATAAAAACCGATGTTAAGAAATATTTGGACAGTTACTGAATGGGCTGTATCAACTGACAGAGGAGACCTGTACGTGAAAAAACAATTATAAAGGGAAATCTAAAACAAATACAATTGTTAACATAAGGCATCATCAATTTCGTCTGCCAAGGCAATATGTATGTCCTTGCAGATGCTACCTAGCAGGATATCCTGGCATATTTAGCTCCCCAAACAGAGCCGAGGCCAATTTCTGAACCCTTGCTTACAAGCCTGACTAAGATGAACTTGTCAAAATATAATATGGTAGCTGCCTTGACAATGTTTCTGTTACACAATCAAATGCACAAAATGGTTTCCAGTGGTTCATGGTTAGATAGGAGTGCAGTTGAGCCAGCAGTAGAATACTGCGGTCAATTGCAAGTCTGAAACGCGTCTTAGGCAATTAGAAATATAGCAAAATAGATTGTCAATAGCTTCTACACAGTTGTCGGTAAAAGGTAAATTATTGCAGTTTGCTAATGATTAATTCATTTAACCATTTTATTATCTACAACCATACAATCTGAGCTGATATAGACCACTGAAAGCTTTAAGTGTGCAGGGATTCTTTGGGATATAAAACACGATCATGGTTGGGCTCATTTTTTTTTTTTTTTTTAACATCCTGAGCCACAGCTGCATAACATGCAAGAGCTGACGAAATCTATTGTCTGATTAATCTGTTTTGAGTGTTCCTTTATAAAAGAAATACCTTGTACAGTATTCTTGTTATAGCTGGATGAACTACATAACCTGCTAATATTTTGGGGTCTAAAGCATAAACACCCACCCATCCACCCAGTAAAATACATTTGCAGGACAAGTAATACAGTTCAAAAATCCAGCACTTCAGAGCAGACTCAGATAAGGGAAGATAATTTCTCAGAGGTTTCATTAGATAACAACTTTGTTTTTTAGAACTGAAAATGCAAGTGTGTTGGAATACATGGTTTAAACAACAAATGTGTAGAGGTCACCTACAATAAAATCACTCAACCTAAAGCACATATTACTATACAAGGAGAAAATTTAAAGTGAACTGCTGCCCAGACTATGGATAATAAAGTTTTTACGGAAGACTAAGGTAGAAGGCGCACCTGTCTACACATTGCCCAGCTAGGTCCAGCCCTATGCAGGACTCCGCAGTCAGACAGCTCAGTCCTGCAGATTTACACAGAGATTGTAGTTCTGCTTGTGTAACTTGCTCCACCTCCTTCTACTGCAGTGAGACAAATGTCTGCTATATATCACCCAGATGACACCCAGCTTTCATGATTACTTTGGAAGAGTCATATTCCGTGTGTAATCTGCAGCTTTGCATAGCCTGCCCTGCATTTATGAAATAAAGCTTCTATTGCAATTTTGCATTAATGAAATCCTTTTTTTTGGTTTGATGGGCCAATTAAAAAAAACATTTTTGCACCAAAAACATAAAATTGTAGTTCCTAATTAAAATGGTATTCACAGACTAAATTTGTAGATACCCCTACATTTTTTTAATAACCCTAAAATTAAAAAGTTCAAAAATGTCTTTGTGGCCAATGAAGGTAACCAAAATCCTTAACACTGAAAAATACCAGGTAAAGATCTCAGTGCTGATATAGGAACTAGCAGACATCAAATTGCTGGAGGTTAGGCAAGTATATTACTGATTTCAAAAGCAGTAAAGAAGCTATTCTTGGGCTTCTCCAGCTGCATTTAAGAATAACTTTCAAATTTCTAAACAATAACAATTAAGATTCTTATGTTAGGTTTCATTAGGTTTTTAATAGTTTAGAAATATCTGCTTTGTGTTTTGGAATATCCACATGCATTAGTATATGCATAGTCTGGCACATGTTTACTTTAAAGCATGTTTGTGTGAAGAAACCACGTTTAAACATTGTAAATTGGAATATTAGGAGTAGTAGTATTGGAGATAGAGGCAGCTTTGATATTAGAAAACCCTGAACGTTACACACCAAAATGTTTGTCCTAACCATTCCTCTCTGATAAATAGGACTACATGATCCACCTAGAAAATTTTAGGCATAGACTCATCATACGTTCAGTCTGAAATAACCTGATTGGTATAGGGTTTACTGAAAGAAAAGTCAGTGTTCTCCCCAGACCCTTTTACCCGGGTGTACCACCCGGCACTTTTCAGCAACCACCCGACTGTTTTGGGTGGTTACTGATAAGTTGGGATCACAATACAGGAGCCACCACCCCTCTTCAATTTCTTCCCACGCAGCTTAAAAAAGTTTCTTGTTGAGCACTGAAAGTGAAGGTGAAAGTTAAGTAATTTGGACATAATGTAGGCATTTCGTGGCTGAAGCTCTTCTGCTACTTCTGCGCCCTTTGTGGTCAATATCACTGACCATAGACACTTTATTTTCCAAATCTGTACTAATATCTTCCAAACACACAAAACTACATACTACATAAAAAGCACACACTAACCCCAATATAGTAATAAAACTTAACAGTACATAATTTATTTAACCAGCCCCGTCCAGAAACTTCAGAGCCCTTCAAAGTGTAATTGCAACTAAATAATCTAGCCTGAAAATGAGAAAATCATGGAAAGTTTTGCCTGGCATACTATGGTTTTGCCAAAAAGAAATTAGAGCAGAAATCCATTGAATGATTAAAATTCCTTGAAAAGGTTACAGCTTGCATTAAAACAAAAGTAAAAAGAGCTCCACTATACACTCAGCTAAAGAAAACCTAAATATCTAAAAAGAATGTCCTCAATTTCTGTCCCGATGAGATTTCTCTCTGAGCATTTCCTTTACAAGAGTATTTTATAAGTACAGAGAAAGGGAAGTAGGAATTTTTACATTTACCACCATTAGGACTTGGGGAAAAAGTACCTTGAAAATGACACTGGCATTGCTCTCTAATGGAGATAATATATGTTTTCTTTCTTTATTTATTTTAAGCATCTGAAAATGTGATTTTAATGTCACATTTTCCAGTTTAATAATAGATGTAACAAGCGTCCAGCAATACAGCCATTGCTAGTGGTAAAGGTTTGGCTTACAGAATTACATAAAGATTTCCGTTATGGTTTCATTATAGGGCCATATACTGCAGTATCCAATATGACAGTAAACAGGTAAAATCTGAATAAGTATACGTTTTGTTCACCAGATCACCTTCAGCATTCACAGGCTGTCAGACTTTACAATATCATTGTTTCCATAAGTGTTCACACTTAATGTACATTATGTGCTGTTCCACAATGTTTCCTTCCTAGTATCTTTTTGTACTTTACAAAATATAAGGAAAGCTGTCATGAAACATGTAGGCTGCCTTACTAAAAATGTAGTTACCTGGTTGACATTCTGATTCTCTTGCTTTAACACTTTGGGAAAAATTCCTGAGTTCTGGGGCATAAAAAGTAAGGCAACTATTTTTCCCCCCTGTATTTATTTTGTGATGGGCTTCCTTTAATATACAGAGTGCATGTGGAGACAGAATTGCTCACAGTACTATACCATAATCAAGAGAAAGGTTAACAAAGACCCAAGTAAATTTTTCCAGCACAGCACAGCTATAAGTTCAAAAGAAAAACTAAAACTTTACCAGTATAAACTGTTCACACACAGTGTAAATTTTTAATAAGGCCAAACATTTTGTAGAATATTCAAACATTTAAAAGAAGCTTGTCAGTCAACTTTAAATTGTTTCTATGTTTTAAAACCTAAAAAGCAGTCTTTCCTTGCAAAGAAATACTTGCCCTACAAAACTTTTCTGGGTTAAAGAAAGGGGCTTACTTATTATCTTGCAATAAACAATTAGGTGTTGGATACCAATGTGCTCTGTGATTAGTTTAGCTGGCCATGTGTTACTAAAGTGGCTGGTGAAACAAGACATAATTCAGACCAGGGACCAGGTATCTAAAAGCATCAGAAATGTGCTGGAAGTTAAAAGAAATCTTTGTTTTTTAAACCCAGACTTAAGCAGTAGGAGAAGTACGTCTTGCTTGGCTCCCAAAGTGGACAGTTTTTAGGTTATAACAATAGCAATAGAGTTGCATGAAAGAAATGCTCATTCCAAAATATTGTTAGAAATCAGTTCAAATTAGAAAACCTAGAAGGTCTCCTAAAGCTGAAAGTGTAACTCTATACTTTTGCACCTCCTCTTTGAACTTTATTACAAAGGCAGAACCACAAATGAATAATATGAATTATTAATGTTGTTTCTTCATGATTTATAGGTAAATGTTGCTTGAAAAAAACTGTACATAAAACAAAATCATCAAAATTGAAGTAAGGCTAAGTCACTACAGGTCTAGATGAAGGTCTGTAGTCATCCACCGCTCCACCAATACTTGACAAATACAGTCCCGGGAGAAGGCAGGGTATAGAAGCTGCTGAACAGGTACAAGGACCTGCTGATTTGGAAGCACCTAAGCATGTGTTATAGCCTGTGGAGATCTAGTATCATGATTCAAGGTGTGAAGTGGAAAAGTGGAAGTAAAAAATATATATACATTTATATTTAGGAAAACTTTTAGAAAGAAACCACAGGCAGCTTACTGTAATACAATGTTTAAATTCAAGTTGACTCCATAGAATCCCATAGTATTGTGTTCTGCAATACATTGCACAGCAACATATAGAGGCCTACAGCTCAAACGGAGCCAATAAATTAACTTTAAATAAATAAATAGAACTTTTTCACATTCTTGGACTATACACAATAGTTATAAAAAGAGGTTCTGGTTTCATCTGGCATTAATGCTTGCTTGTTCTCTAAAATTTACATTAGTGACAAGGCACATAAAGCTCTATATAAACATATATACAAACATAAAACAATCTAAAGGTGGGTCTGTATGAATTAATGAAAAAACAGTGATTACATTTTTGGTGGCTTCATTATTCATCCACCTCCATAAAAATATCACTGAAAAAGTACTCAGACACTGTAGCAGCCTCATCTTCTGTGGTAAGGTCCGGTAACTTGGGTGCTTCTTGAGTTGTGGCTTCTGTACTTTCAGAAACATTTATGGTGTCCAGAGTTTCAGAAACCTTAAAAAGTTCAAACATAAACCGAGTTAAAAAACAGTAGTTTTATTTTGCCTTTTATAAACAATTAGATATGCACTAAGGTGGTCATATACAATATGCACACTTCATAACAATGCATTAGGGGCCACACTGTGTTAGCACTCTGCTACTTAGTAAAAGTTATGGGTTTCTTCATTATCAGAGTAAACTTGAATCTTTTTCCCATGCAGAGGAGAACAACATGTTAATATTAATACCTGGCTTTCCCTGCATATTCCTTGATTTACTTTGCTGGCTTATAGCACCGTTTACTAGATCAAGAACTAGCCAGGACTTCCAAGTACTGGGATTACAAGACTTGTTTTCCTTCCACTTCCTTCCTTCCATGTGACAGTGCTGGTGCTAGGGGATTGACTCAGAACAGTTACATACAGTAAAGACCTTTGCAAGCTGCATGCTTTAGGATCTGACTGAAGCTTACATAGGGATTGTTTTGCTTACTCACAACTTTAAATAGTGCAAAGTAGGAGTGAAGGAAAGCAAATATATGATGAAGCTTTAAAGTAAAAAGTATGCTTTGACCTGCCACTTAACCACAGTTTTATCATAAAGAACACAATCTTTAGGTAGTTTATACTGTGATTGATTTCATAGCACACCTTCAATGAGCGTAGGGGTGACAGCTTAGGAAAGAAGAAAATGTTTTATTGTTTTCTAACGTTCATCAGTTTTTGGATGTTGTGACTGAATTAGTTATATCTGTAAGCATTTTCCTTTTAGTTTCACCTGGAAATCCTGAGAGTAACACATCTTATGTTAGGGATGTTGGGCTCATAACTACATGAGATTACACCACAAAAAGAACTAAATTGCTGACATGGCCAACAGGTTTGTACTTATCAAACAGATACATAGTGCACGCACTTATATGTCCTGATGGAAATACCAACTTATCACTTACTTGACAAGTGGAGAGGATGGTCTCTGTATTTGTTGAAGTTACTGATAGAGATGAAGACTGAGAAGGCACTTCACTGCTTGGGGCATCTTCATGAATTCTTGAGAGCTTTTGCTCCTCTGATTTCTGAACTTTGGCCTTTTTGCACTTTGGTTTTGACAAACTTTTCTTACTGGTCACTTTTGTTTTCTTAGACTGTTTTTCTTTGCAGACCAAAGATAAAAAGCCCATGGGTTTTCTCCCAGGCCTGATAAAACAAGAACATTAGACAATACGTGAAAATCACAACTATTACATTAACCAATGCATTTAAGCATTTAATCTTTTCAAACTATCTTTTACTAGGATTTTAATTTACCTGATTTTTTAACATCTTAACCCCACACAATACCTACAAATTTCTAAACATGAATACGTTTCTTTATACCCCCCCCCCCCATAGTCACCGACTTCCTTATAACTATACTGAAATATCTTTTTAGAGAGGTATAAATATAACAGAAGTCAGACTTACCTTTGTTGTGATGTTCTAGGAGATGACAGAGGTAAACGTTGACTCGGTGAATTACAACTGGCAGTTGTAGGCTCCTCTATATGTGCCTCAGTGCTAAGTTCTACAGTATCAGAATTACATTGTGGCACCTTTTCTTCCCCTGTGGATGAGCTTTCTAAATCAGTAGAGTGCTGATGGGATTCTTTGGTCTTCTCACCCTTGATCTCAACAAGCTTACTGCTGCTTTTGTCATTTTCTTCCAAGGCTGTGAAGTCAAAACGTCATATAGTTATAGTTATGTACAAACCACTATAGTTTTCTTTTTAAAATATGGTGTTAAGACTATTTAGCAAAAAGTATTAAGGAAGTCAGCCAATGATAGACTGTACAGGTCCGAATGTTAGGAGACAAGCCAGTCCAACAATGAGCAATTACATAAAAGGAAGAGAAGAGACAGACATCCCAGGAAGTGTGTGGAATGGCAAGAAATAAGCAAAACAAAGACAACACTGATTGATAGCTTTTTACAAGGCAGCTGGGTTTATTTTAGAAGATAGGCTATGGAACTTGTCTTCCAAACTTCACTTCCAAATAAATGGTAATAAATCTTCTATCAACATATGGTAACAAAATCTAAGCTAAAAAAACAATGTAAAAGGTAAGGTAGAAAATACTATTGCTAGCATGAAAACCCAGAATTAATCTGGAATGAACACTGTGAAAGATTTTATGTATTTAAGGTCTATATTCAGTTTATATAAATAAAGGGTTCACTGGTTGGCGAACATTCAATATATTGCATTAAATGCCCACATGTCACATCCCAAATATAGACTAAATGGGTATGTGCAGATAAATGTTCATCATATTAAAAAGTAAAGTAGGAGACATTAATTTTTGCAGTGCCCCAGAATGGGAACCACTGTGTCCCTATATTACAATATACAGACATACATCCACTTCTTCATATGTTGATACATTTATTTTGTTACATTTTGTTAACATTTCGTTATTAGGTGCCATTTGATCTGTTAAACACTGATGTAAATGTCCATTTAGCAAGTGTAAAAACATGTGATCCTGACAGTAACCCATTGTAGTCTGTATACTCTGTAATATTATCTCAAGAAGTGTGTTGGAAATAAAGAACACCAGCCATGCTATAAAAGAGTGGGGTGCACTGAAGTCATATTAGTGATAATAATGTAGTGATAATGCTGCTCCTCTCTAGGAACAAGTACAGTAAAAAAAAAATCACGTAGTGCAGCGAAAGAAATGTCCTTGTTAAGTTATCTCCGTATTACACATTTTATCAGAGGTGCACAAAATATATTTGTAAATGAGGAGGATACATGTACCAATTTATACCAATAAATACACAACTCTACATGTCAAACCAAATATTCACCGATACACTAGGAACCACTAATCTATCTCTCATCTCTATATACAAATCATTTTGGATGAGTTACCAAAAAATATTCATCATTTAATTGAAGGTGTTCAATGGGTGACAAAATGCTAATTAATAAAATGATGACTGCAAAGATTACTCAAGCATCAAATGTTCTTTAATAGCCAGATTAAAATTGTAGAAAATATGTATTGTGTGTAGTTACCTGCAGTGTTGGGTCTGTGATCTTCTTGCTGTGGGGGGAAAAAAGACAAGATTTTTAAAAAAAAAGCATAAGAATGCCTTTGACACAGGAAAATACTTAAAAGAAAACATCAGGTTACCTCAGCACTGGTACACAAAAGCACTTTTTTGCAAGGTTGTAGCATATCTTTTTCACTTGAAATGCTGGCACTTCTCTTCCTAGAAAGCGTACTCGTTATTAACTCAGTCTCTCCTTGTCCAGATGGGCAGGATTCAGAAGAGGAAGGTGTGGACATTGTAGTAGTTTCAGAACTGTGGAACAAAACAGGAATAAAAAAAAAACATTGGGGTACAAGTTTTGTTTTCAACTAAATAAATCCTTACATCCAAAGGTCACCTGTTACTCTATTCCAATGACGAATAACAAGTCGGCTTACCCATTTCATGACACAGCTAAAGAACTTCCATGATACTGCACAAACACTTTACTTGCCTACATAACATGCTCCCCAATCCTGAGCAAAAAAAATAAATATTGCCCCAAATAATACAGAGCATGTTTATGAAGTTTCTAAAAAGGTGGAATCATATAGGTGAATTGACAACTGTATAACAAAATTCACCACAGTAGCCAAATGGGATGTCTTTTACCAAAATAAAAATATACATATTTAAAATGGCAATCAACACGTGAATGTGAGGTTTTTAAGCATTTTCTTTTTAACGAATTTTAGTTTTCCTTGACTTCTGGTCCTAAAGAAATGCATTCCCCCCTAACAAGACGTTTAGGTTTATTTAATTAGGTAATCCAAGTTTGATCTTTTTTTTTTAATTTTACTGGTGAATATGCACATGTGCATTGAATGTTGTGATATTCTGGTTTACTGCGGATGTCTATGTAATAGAATCACAATGGACAGGACAATGTCCATTGTTAAAAGAACTTTTTAAAACACTAATCCATTGGAAAAGACTACCTGGTATGCCATATTCACATATTATGATGAAATCAAAAACGGTTTTAAAAATGAATAGGGATGAAACTTCTACAGATTAATCAATACACATTATGGGACAAAAGAGGAAAAATTTTTTTTCCACAAGGGGGAACAGACTTGTGATATAGATTTCAGTTTTACAAACACTCAAATAGGAAGGTAGCCATCAAAAGTAGGACACCTCACCTCTGTTCAGGAATTAACACTTGGGAAGAACTTGAGGTGACCAACACAGGTGCTGGAAGAATATCTGCTGAATTTTCTTCACATGAATAGGGGTACCCGTCACTAATTGGAATTTCAACCAAAGTAAGAATAAATGTTGTCTCTTCTGATCCTCCGCCTTCAAGTAAATGGCCTGTTAGTAAAAACACACAAAGCTGATAAATATGTCATAAGGTTGGAAGGTACGTGCTTTTATTCACTAGGGTTTAACGTTCTCATTGTAAGGATTTGAATATTAAAGAGAACGGAATATTAGGAAGTTTGTAAGCTCTGCTCTGGCATTCTCAATGAGGCATAAATTACAAAGTGGCACCTGGAGAAGTAGAAAAAAATGTTATAAACAAGTGAAAGACACAATAAAGACTGAGAGAAAAACATAAGCATTAATAATGGGGGGGGGGGTAGTGATAGACAAATACATTGAAAGCATCAAGTAAAAAAAAAAGAATAATATAGAAATAATTAAAAAGTAAAAAAAAAAAACAAAAAAAAAAAAAACACATGAATGGAAGGACACATGGCAAGAGAAAGGAATGACTACATTCTAATTATTGCCATGTGTAAGGATTATAAATTTATAACAGTGGCCGAGAATAAAATAGTTTAGCATCCCTGTTTGTTTAGCTTACCTGACATGCTACAATCCTGCTGCTGTACATCTTCTAGTATATTGGGGTAGTTTGTCTGCAATAGAAAAGAAGTAAATTCATGTGAGAATACCAGCCTGCTTGCTAAACTGTAGAAGCGCTGAAAAACTAAATCTCTGACATGCATTATAGAAAAAAAATACTTGTTCAAACTACAGATATTCTAAAAAAATGTTTGGAAATACAGCCTTTACATTTGTCCTATTTCTTTTTTTTTACAGTGGCATACTTATGTATGAAAACCTCTCCACATACCTGCTCCTCAGGAAGGGTTACATTGACATTTAAAGGATGAGAAGCTTGTACAGATGTATGAAGATCCGAAACAAATGGATTAATTTGTTGATATGATGAATCAGAAAGACCTCCATTTTCATGTTTTTGAGAATTTCCCACTGGCCTGTAAGCAGTAAAAAGAAACAAATATCAAATTATGAAAATTATAGTTCTGTAAGTAATCCATGGACATACCAAAGGGTACTGAAATGACAGATAAGCCTATGACTTTAATATATTTTCACCATATTGTAATAGCCCCATGGACATGGAAAATCAGGAGCAAACATGTTGTAGTTTGTTAATGCGTTGGAAACATGAAATGTAAAATGAGTGCATGTTTTTTGTTTTAACCAATGACCCCTAGATTGAGCTATAGATGCTATGTGGGGTTTAAAACAGTTTCAGAGAAAACCTCATAAAGGAAATGTATAGGGTTTAAGTGCTCCAGACTCTGTATTCCAGAAAACTTTCACCAACTTACTAGTCTAAAAAGTGAGGGGAACCCCAGGAAGAGCACCAAAAATAGCACACAACCTTTCCATGTACCATGTGATGTATGAAAGAAATGGTGGAGATACTGCTTAGTGCAAGAGTTTACAGTAGCAATAAAACTTTCTCATATTTGAAAGGAGTTGTGTCTTTATGTACTTTTACTAGAGAGAGATGTAACACTGCTGCTTTATAAATTAACTACTGAATCACCTAATGACTAAAGATGACAAATGTCATACAAATTAAACCTTTTCAGATGCAATATTAAAAAAAAAAAAAAAGTAGAGAGTACTAACCTTGAATTTAATGTAGTGTCATTTTCAGATGCACAAATAATCTCTACTGACAACCCCGAGGTTTCTGCTGTACAATCCGTATTGGTGGACAGTTGGATCTCTGAGCATTGATTAGAATCCAGAGGTTCTTCTGACAAAACAAAATAAAATTAAGCACTGTATACTGTTATCAAGCAAATTAAGCTGGTGCACTATCACAAAGTAGTATCATAAGAAAAGGTCACATTTATTCTATGCACACACCAGGCTTTAGGTTTCAAATAGTATATTTAACCAAATCCAAAACCGAAAGACTTTGCCAGGAACCCTACACAAACTTTTAATCACACACATACATTTCAAATCTCTTTCACAATGCAGAAGACAAGCCAGATCTACTCCACCCAGACAAAAACTCAAAAAGTAACATTCAAATCAGCATTTACATACCTAAATTAGATTTAAAGACAGAATTGCCCATTGATATCAATGTCATAGCTGCTTCAGTACTTCCATCACAATGTACTGTGAAAAGAGAAAAAAAATGTATGAAACATAGCTACATGATTACTCAAGATAATAAATACAGTACATAATCCACATTTATGAAGGACTAATTATTTCACCCTGTTTTGGTTCACTGAGGTGCAGAGCATGGATATGCTTAATACAAACAAACTTGTGTTCTGTTTTTTTGTTTACTTGTCACTGTTGAATGACAAATTTCAAAAAAGGACACATGAAACCTTTACTGTTGTTCTGCACTGCAATGTGCTCTGAATCAGCTTCAGTAGCCCCATGGAGTTGTTTGTTTAACAGCAAGAGCCTAATTATGTGACTGGTCAGACACATAACTATGTTATTAATCGCGTCAATCTTTGCTCGTTGAAGTGGAAAGAACTGTTTGCAGCTATGTTGACCAAGCACATACTAATTTGTAGATATTAAAATATATTGCTGTGTGGAGATTATGAACATTGTCAAGAAGATGTACACTGGTGAGAATATATTCTAGTGATAATTAGTATTTAATTTCTGCCGGAGAATATATTATAATGCCTATTGGTTGCCATGAACAAATTCAGTTTAAAATGAATCAACATTTTAAACATATCCATAATATGCAGCAGTTCAGTAATATGGATCTTAAGGATTTAAGAATTCTCTTAGCACCTAACAGTGCTGCCAACGTGAAATCTCATTTCTGAATAGTCAGTTTAGTAATAGCACTTTAAAATGCAGTAAGGGAAAGCTTGATTAGACAGCTGCCTTTTCATCTTACCTTTATTATTGGGGACTTCCTGAGACACGGATACCTATAAAAAGAACACATAAAAAACCATTAATGGCCCAGAACAAAGCTCAAAAATACATATGGAAACAATAACATTAAAATGCAATATGACATTTTAATAAAAAGAAAAAAAAACTTACATATTGAGAAGAATTTGGTAGAGTTAAATAATGAGATCCTATACCGTGGTCAGTGCTGGTTGGAAAACCTAAATCCTCCATTGGTATTTCAAGCTGTGCAAGACATATATAAACATGTTATTAGTTTAGTATTAGTATTTTATTTAAAGTTAGAAAAAAAAACAGGCTTCCACCTTTTACAAAATGTGATACTGATAATAGGTCAAGAAAAACTCATCACCTGACTTTTTTGTTACCATTTTTTTCCTGTTATGCCAACTGAATCACAAACAAGGTCGTTCATAAGGTCTTTTGTTTCTAGGTTTCCAAACACAGCAAAATGACTGAGAATCTTCAGCCACACAAAGTAAACTCCACTGTGGTGTCTAATATGCCAGTAAGAAATTATTACGAATATAAAAAGCCATTTGTTGACTGAACCCACCTGCATCTTTTCATTATTTATCTCATGTGTTTATATTGGTTCCCATTTGCAAAGAGTGAACATGCCGCAATTAGCACATGGGCCAACTGACAGTCTGCACCAACCATAGGAAAAAAACATTTTTAACACGGATTATTTTGTTGGCTTAGAGTATCATTTTTGATAGCAAATTATACAAATGTAAAACTATCCTTTAAACCAAGCAGATAGTCTACTAAATTTAGTAGATGCATCAGACTGCCTTCAACATACCAAACAGAAAATGGGGATAAATTAATAATGACCTAGCCCAACATAAAAAATTAAGACTATACCTCTTCTACGGTCTCTTCAATCTCAGCAGGAACAGGTTTAGGTGACCTTAGGCTGAAGGGGACAAAGACTGGGGCCTGATTCAGTTTATCAGGAGAAACATCATAATCTTCATAATCCAATTTTGCTGCATCATCGTCGTCATCATCTTCATCTTGGTTTACAGCTCTAATCTTCACTAGAGTTGTCTTCCCTTTACTCTTACTGGATGTTGGCTTGGCTTGGGTTTTAACAGGTTTAACACTTCTAGGTTTCTTTTCCTTCTCTGGGTATTCAGTTACATTTTCAGACAGCTTGGTTAGTATGGGTGGGGTTGTGGACACTGGCCTTTTCAACGGTCGCCCAAATCTAGTTTAAAAATTATACATGGTTATTCAGTATTTTAACATTTTCAGAAAACATAGGAGAAGCTTTAAAAGTTTTAAGATTTTTATTTTTTTAAGTTTTTTTTAATGATACAAATACACATATTTTACATAAATTGTATAAAAGAAAAATGTAAAACATTATCAAAAGATTCCTGGAGGACAATGAGTTATGAAAGGGACAGAACAGTGGTTAGATGAAGTGGTAAATTTCAGCTTTAGGTACTCAGGTTTGCAAATAGCAGGCTTATTGGTACTTTTTGCTAGTACCATTATGAGGAAACTAGAATTACAAATAATACACAGGTTTAAAGGATATAAGTAAACCTTTCTCATTACAAATGGAAGATCATAAACAGAAGGCATTCACTGATACTCTCCAAAAGCAGCAACAGATTTGCCCTCACCTTTTCTTTTGGTACAGGTACACATTGTTTAACATTTAAAACGTTTTTTTCCTACAACCAACCAAATCTATATTTTTGCCAGAAAATAAATAAAATAGTAGGTTTTGTGGTTACCTGGAATGTTGTTGCTTAGTGTCTTCCAGCACATCAGAGGGGACATTGTCCAATCTAGAATCTGATGAACTTTGAGATGTGTCAGGCAGACAACTCCTCTTAGGGGATAATTCAGACAAGCTCTCAGAGACTTCTTTCTTGTTTGAAGAAGTGTCTAAATCTTTATCCTTTATTAAAATAAAAAAAAAATAAAAAAAAAAAAGATTAAAATCTAAGGGTGCCTGAGATGGGATTGTATAGGATTATTTCCCCTGAAACAACTAAACTGTTTCCAGAAACGCAGGCCCAGAAGTGGCCCTTTTAAAATAGCAATATGGTTGTTACTTGCCATTTTCTCAGTACTTTTTATTTAATGGAAAAACAAATTAGAGTGTTTAAGACACATACAGATAATCGTAAACCTCATGGATTTTTTGGTAGGGGTTTAAGGAAACCGAGAACTGGTCAAATACAGAGATGGGGATGAAAAATCATCATCAATGTATCAAAACCTGTGTTCACTACAACCAAAATTAAGAAGCCCTTCATGGGTCTAGTTACCTAATAATATATTTCAAAGAGTTTACAGTCACTTCCAAAAGCATACCAATATTTACACTATGGTAATAAATTATCACTGTTGCAATATACTAAATATACCAAATATTTTTCTTCAACATGCCATTAGAAAATGGAATCTATTTATACTTGGGTCGTAGATGGTGTTGTGTTCTCATGTAAAGTGTGTAACAATCTCATGTCTCCTGCTTTACCAGAAAGAGTTTGTTACACACTTTACATGAGGACACAGCACCATCTACTGGTATAACTCAAGTATAAAAAGTTTCCATTTTCTGATGGCAAGTTGAACAAAAAAAAATTTGGTATATTTAGTATATTGCAACAGTGATAATTACAGTGATAAAAACCCCACCACCCACTGGTGGCCAACAATGATGCATAAAAGATTATTTACCAGCATGCGAACCATTATAATTAACCCAAAACAGCAAAACACTATGACCGTAAACATTGATATTTATTGATGTACTGCGTAGCAGCTGCTTAGTAATATGCAGTAATACACTGCCATAAAATTCACAATTGGCACATGTGGATCCTTGAAAAAAAAAGTATTTAAATGAACATTCAAATGAATGCAGTTTTCCATCACCAATTTAGGTTATATGTATTATGGCAATAAAATGGTGTTCCACCAGCCTTAAAAACCAAGGAAGCAAAAAGTGGCAGTCTTTGAGCTAATCATCAGTTTTTAAAAATAGGCTCCAAATGTCATGAGTAACCAATAAAAGGTAATAGAATAAGTGAGGGGAAGCTTACAGTCCTTACTGGAGATGTGTCTTCTTCATTGTCTGTTTTGCTTTGTAGTGCACTCAGCCTCTTGTTGGGTGGCTTTCCAATGTTTGGCACTGGTCTCACCAGCTTTCCACGTCTGAGCTGTGCTGGTTTTAACGTTGTGTGTACAGACTCCTCTTTAATACTCCTACATGTAAGAGGCGGTGGATGAAAAATCATTACAAAATGGTAAAACTGAGGTCAAGGGAGTAACAGCAGTTTGACATTTATTTATTTATTTGACAAGTGAAAATAAATTTATATGCCTGTTTATTGCAGTTTTTGTCATTTAAAACAAAAAGCACCATTTTTCCAACAATATTATATTTTTCTTAAAGAGCTTCTGTAGATGTGGGAGATGGTAATTATAGTTATGTAAATAACCTTTATTTCTGTGCAGTCAGCTAGCAAATGTTTTCAGTAAAAGTTGGCTTTGGAAGCTTGATAATGGTTCCAGTATGCTTTTGTTCATGGGGTGATACTCTGCAACAATATTAGTAAGTCCCATAAAAGTCTATACAAAGGGGCATTTGGGACAGAAATAAGCTGCAGGCAGAAGAATATAGAGGGATACAAGCTTAACATGGCATATTTGAAAGCACTATACATAACTAACAAAACCACTGATTGAAGCTTTATAGAATTTATGTTGAGAAAATCTGATGGTTTAGTTAACAATGCCAACAATGGCAATTAAGAATTCCTAGCATGGGCCTACACATCCATTATATAGAACACTGTGTAAGATATGTAGTGGCTAAAATATGGTTACAGAATAACTACTTTTAGCTATGGTGACGCCTTTAATTTAGGCAATCAATATTTTCTTACCTTACATAAAATATCATCTACACATTCAAGACAAAAAGAATATTGTCCGATGTATCTATAATATAGCATTGCAGGAGCAAAGAAATGCAAATACATGTTGCTGAGCAAGCTGAGGGGAAGGAATTGCCCTGCAATAAAAAAACGGGAGAGTCAATTGGGAAGTACCCTAGTCAAAAACTGACTTTAGGATTGCTGCAACTAGACCACACAAGTACTTCTCCGCACTTCGCTGCAGGACTCAGTATCAGTTAGAGGCTCTAAGCTTCAGGAGATAAAGGTCTGTGAAAGTGGGTTTCAGAGGCCCATTTTAAATCATTCAAACCAGTATTTCAAATGTATACTTTTTCCCAACTTACCATGCGGCATCTTTGATGATGGTTAAATCTGGGCATTCCTTGTTTTCAATATGTTCTGCATTTTGGCTGTTAGAATCCAAGCTTACTTTTTCCTATACAAGGACCAAATAAGCAAAACCATGTAAAGATTGACTAAATGATTAACTCAACAAAGTTACTATTTTTAAGTGCCATCCCTAAGGTTTAGCAATCAAGAACTAGAATCAGAATGCATTTTCTAAAGGTACTTAATCAACTTCGTTTTTGTGGAACAAACTTCTATAATATAGCCCTTTAAAAGCACTAAATATTGTTTGCGTATCCAAGAATGTGTCCTAAAGAATACGTTTCTATTTTCCAGATACTTTCATTTTTGATTGGCTTGCAATTCTCTTCAATCCTCAGAATGCATTTTCTTTCCGATTCTACTTAATTGTTCAAGGCAACTGCTGTTGAAAAGCACCTTCATTTTACAGATTTAAAAAATATGTTTATTTTACAGAAGGATCCATAACCAAGTTAATCTATATTTGTTCTCCCCCTTCACCAGAAGGTCTGAAATTGCTGTGTAATCAAGTGTGCTGCACGTCCCTTCTACCCGCAAGTACAGGGTATTGCCTAGCCTCTGACAGCAGATTGCAGTGGAATGAGGTGAATGTATATAGGAACTTCTTAAGGTCCCTACAAGTATTGGGAAATTATTAGTTCTCCTTAAAAAAAACTGGCATATCAAAACTTATTACCTACCTGATCTGAAGAAATTGTCTTTGACTCTCTTTTAACAGAAGCTCGTCCCAGGTTGGGTTTTGGTTTCTGAAATCTGTTTCGCAAAGGTTTTGCAGAAGACCCTTCAACTTGCTCCACAGCCCTGTATGAAGATTCTCCAAGCCTATACAATAGTATTTTTTAAGCTAGCAATAAATACTGTAAGATTACATTTGAAAGGTAATAAATTAGCTAATGAAAACCAAAGGAATAATAGGTGAAGATACCAAGACTTTTTAAGGTCATTTTTAAACTTAACCTAGTTGATTCTTCAACAAATTTCTATAACATACATAACATTTTAAAAATCACTCAATATTGTTTGCGTTTCCAAGAATGTGGCCCAAGTGATATGTTTTATGACTATTTTCCTAATTCTTTCTATATGCGTGCTTTCTACATGTGATTGACCAAAAACTAAAAATCATTGAATGAGAGGAGATGATTTCAGGTTTTATTTATAAAATGCTGAGATTTCTGTTCATTTATGTTTTTTTCTTACTTTTAAATGGCTTAGGACAGGCTGGCTTATGGCTTTCAAGTGAATCTCTTGCTCTGACTGTTTAGTGTAAAATGCAGTGATCCCCCTGAAACTAAAAATTGCAAGACAACAATTTAGTGTGTAACCTCCTAGAAAACAGCTAATAAAAGCCATTATTAAATGTGCAGGCCGGTATACAAGCCAATCAGGTTTAGATTTTTATATTCCTGCCCATTTTCTGTGATAAGACTTATACACCAGATGTTTGTTATGCTCCGATTTGTTTAGAGTGGGGTGGTAATTTGTGCAAAAATAGGTAAACTTATATCACACTATTATTAGGACACTGCTCAACAAAGGCCTAAATTCACACAGTCCTCTGATGTATAATTTTGTAGTGGGTCATATACAAAAAATGTAGTGTGTATTCTATCTACACTAGGACTGAGAAAGTGGTATTATGATAAAATTTTGTCAACTTGTTATTTGCACTTTCTGAGCTGCCAATCAACAGTTAATATTACATCTTTACCTGTGTATACCTATATACAAATGTCACTACTCAACAGGGATTGTATAGTCTTTATCCACTTACTGCGCAGACCCCTCTTTAAAACAACCCGGTGATTCCTCTGTGCCAAGTAGGATGTTCTGGTCCTCTGCTGGGAAAGGATCCATTTCTTTAGAGTCATGAGCCAAGTCCAAAATCTGTTTTTCCCTCGAAATGCCACTCTTTAAAAAAAAAAAAAAAAAATCAGATTTACTCGTGGGTATTAGGAAATCCATTATTAAAAAAATTCAAGGTGAAATGCAGAGCTGAATATTAAAAAAAAAGCTACAAAATGTGCCTAAGAGTCAGTAAACAAAACTCACTTTGATATGGACCTATGTTGCTAAAACCCTCAATATATTATAATAAAATTATTTACCTCTTTTCACACAGTTTGTAGTGACACAACCTGGAAAAGGCTGTTTTACCTTGAATTTTATGTTACTTCTTAATACAGAAGTATGACTGACAGAAGGGAAATGTTGCTATTCAGAAGACAGAGCACATATTTACCAGTTTTAACAGTAAATGGTCAATAAATAGGGATTTCAAAGACTGCCCACCCAGCAAGCAAGTGGGGAGTGGCTGAAAAATGAATATATCAGCTTCAGGAAGCATATGCTCAATACATGATGCTGCATCATGATCCAGGGTTTGTCAAAACATGTCTGGAATAAAGTTCAGCATCGATCAGGGTTGGGTCACAAAAGCAATATCTGGTGGTGATTTAACAAATTTAGACTTTATGAAAGAGTGATAAAAATAAAACACATTAACTAAACAGGCATGAGTCGATTTTTTAGATATGTTTCTTACCACTTCTATGGACAAATCATTGGAACTGTCTTCCTTGGTTTTCCCTTTTTCTTCCCCCTTACTCTTTTGCACAGCAGATACAGTTGGACGTGCAACTGATCGGCCCAAATTTGGCATTGGTCTCTGAAATCTACTCAGTGCCAAAGTTGGCTGTGATGGTGTCATCTTTCTCTCATCTTCAGAGCCACTTAAATCTTTTTTAATCCTAACAAAAAAAAAAAAGTAATTCAAAATTCTGTCTAGGTTTCAACACATGCAAATCTTTTTTAATCCTGAAAATACAAAAAAAAAAAAAAAAGAAAAAAAAAGTCATTTAATTTTCTGACTGGTTTCAACAAATGCAAACAGAAATAGGTTAAGAAACATCAGCACACTAAAGCTAGGTACACACTTGCAATAATTACTATGATTGTATGACTATTATGCATGATTGTTTTGAACGATTGTATTGTACACAATTCTGTACATGTAGTAACAATACGATCGTTCAAATATAATCCACCAATAGTGTACACATGCTAGATACGATTGTTTAAACAATGCAGGAAGTGACATGTAAAAGAGAAAGTGTATCACAGAACAATCCACGATCACGGAACGACTGTACACACAATAGATAGTAAACGATCGCCGCTGAATCAGATCCACTGGGACGGTCGTTCATTTCCAGCGACAATCCTCATTCGTCGGTGTTGTTGTGCACTTTTTTTGTCGGACGTTAGTCGTTTTTTTCCAACGATAATTATTGCAAGTGTGTACGCGGCTTTAATCTTTTGTGAACAATATAAAACTTCATCTGTCAATAACAGTGTAGAGTAAATGGGTGCATTCAAAGATAATGAAAGAAAATACATGTTTGACTAGAGCATAAAGTTAACTGGCCTTAACCAAAGCAATAAGATAAAATTTTAAAATTAGGCAAATTTTAAAGCGGGGGGGGGGAGAAAATTTAGACAAGGGTAAGAAAAATATCTCAACCAAAAATAACTTAAACATGGCCAATCACTGCAGATCAAAATTTGTAGTCCATTTATTGGTAAAATGATTAGTATGCATTCAATCCCTGAATCCTTGCGACCTAAGCTTTTTTTACCCTTCAGCAGAATTTAATCTAAAAAATTAGCTTATGGGAGAAAAAAAATGAATTTATAGGGAAAATTATGAAAAGAGAAAGGGCCACAAAAATGCCAAAAAACATTCAACATTCTGTAAGCTCAGTACGGAAATTCTTAGAAACTACAGAGAAGCAGGGCAAAACCATAAACCATGACTGCACAATATTAATTTGTATTTGTTGTCAGGTAATACATGCTGTCAGGAAAGTCCAGTAGCAATACATCGCCCTTTATATTCAATTCTCATTTTGAGCCTAGCTAGTACTCAAGCTACACTGCACAAGTATAGAAACATAAGAATGAACATACGTGGCATGAGAAGAATCATCGGCAGACACTGAGACAGACTCCTCGTTTTGTATTTGATCTTCTACGGGCAAAACAATAGTCTCCAGTGGAAGGATATATGATTGAGTGATCTCTCCAGGGGATGGAGTGTCTTCAGTATCAGTATTTGCACATACAGGGCTTTTTACTGCATCACATGGTGACAACTGTAAAACACAATAGGAAGTTGTTAGGGGTGGAAGTTTATCCACAAAACTTAACAAACAAGTCCTTCTTTAGCATATTTTTAAGTCTTGTGTTAAATACATGAAGGCTTCCCTGTGTTTTTTAAATGCATATGTAGCTTTTTGTAGCTCTTAGAAAGCTGTCACTGAAATTCTGTCAACTCTCATTGTATGGTTTTTTCTCACCTACTTTGGAAACAACTAAAACATTTCTGTTTTACAGACTCTAGTTTCCAAGACAAATAGAATGAACATATCCATCAGTGACCTACAGCAATAAAATGTTGATGTAAGTTTAAAGCTACTACTATTTGTCTTCTTTAACAATCATGTAATGCAACTAAACTATTATAGCAAATAATTAAAACGTGTTTGGGGGGGAGGAGTAAAGTATCATGTGCACTTTTACATTTTCCATGGATGATGATTTGATACTGTCGTCTTTGATTTCCTCTTCTTGATGAACATCACTCTTTTGAGGAGCAGATACTGGGAAATGTGTAACTGATCTACCAAAATTTGGCTCTGGCCTCTGGAAACCGCTGCCTGTCAAAGCTGGGTTTGTTGGTGCTGCCTTTTTCTCATCTTCAGAACACATTATTTCTTTTTCCATTCTGAAAAAAAAAATCACTTGAAATTCAATTACAGGTCAAAAACAATATGGAAGAAATTTTTTTTAACAGAAGGTAACAAACTTAGCAGTTCATACACTTTCTCCTCAATGTTTGGTCATTGATGTGGAATATGGTCTATATGTGTAGTATGGTCTAAAACCCTAGTGACATAAAACTGAGGCCATCAGAAGATATTTTTGCATTCTCCCTAGTTCCACTACTATCACACTGGCAACTAAAGCAGAGAGACAGGACCATCAATAGGAACTGTGCAATACTCCCAATTAATCCACATTGAGAACCCTGTGTGGTAAGGGAGAGAACATCTACGTCAATTTTACACAGTGAACAAAATAGCTATATAGTCGTAAAATACCTTGAGAGAGACTTCTCACTCCCAACCTGATTCACACCAAGAAGAGGAACAGACTCCACTGGAAGGACACAGATATTTTCTGTGAAGGGTACTTTTTCTGTAGTAGCTTTAACAAGGTCAATATCTCCTTCGTTTTGTGACAACTGGGGAAAAAAAAAAAAAGTTTATTGGAGGAAAGTTGCCCTGAGGCATACAAGTGTCTTCAGTAACTACAAACCGAAGTAGCAATTTGTAAAGAAAAATTTACACTCAAGGACAGTCCTAAAGAGATACGTTTCTTACATTTGTGGCAGATTGACTAGTATCAGGGGGCTTCTCACAGGCCTCAGCATCAGTGTTTTTTCTGGAATTATCTGACGAAGACAAGGCACCTCTCTTTGCCAATGCTCTGCCCAGGTTTGGTTTTGGTCTCTGTAACCGTCCTCTTGTTAGAACTGCAGGTTTTGCAGGTTTCTGCACAGCTTCAGACATGCTAAAACAAAAACACAGCACATAAGATATTTTATAGACAGGGGTGACAAACATTTTAACCTAGGAGGCATTTTCTCCAAAATCAAAATGTGCACGTAAATAAACAGACAGAGCGCTCCATGCACTGGAAGTGGAACTTAGTTACATAGTAGTCCATCAAGTCCATCAAGTTCAACCACTAGGGAAAAAAACATATCCCAGATATAAAACCCTATAAGACATAGTTGGTCCAGAGGAAGGCAAAAAAACTTGGTACAATTTGCTTCAACAGGGAAAAACTAAAAAGTAAAGTGTGTGGATGTATTGGTGTGGTATCTCACTGCAATGGAAGCAAAATGCTCCATCTGAAAATACAAATTTGAACATTTTACTTTAATGTTAACCTAGTCAAAAAGTCAATGTTGTTAAATATTTTACACACTTACCTTACATCAATTTCAGGTTTTGGATTTTGCGATAAAACCTGCTTTATTTCTTCTGGCCTCACATGACTTTCCTGGTGCCCACAGTTTTCATCTGGAGTGAGGGCTTTGTTTATAATATCTGTGGGCTAAATACATAATTACATTTTTAACATCCATTGTATGAATAAAATCTTTAGCAGATGCATTTATTTTTACATTTTTCCCAAGACAGGTAGCCAAACCATAAGGGGCATGGATAAAAGTATCCAGGTGCTGGCTGGAACTTCTATGTTAGTAAGATAAATACAGCTTTTTATTCAGTACTGCTACTTACTTTACCCAAGTAAGAACCGTCATCCATTGTGCCCTCCAAAACCTCTGCAGGATTCTCAGTAACCGTATCCTTGTCTCCTTCCATTTCAGATGTTTCATTGAGGTCACATGATTTCGGAGGACTAGAAGTTAGTTTCTGCAGCTGCTCTTTAACAAGTTTAATGGCAGGCTTTTTACCCTTGGTGTTAGAGTCAGACACTAGGCTCACTGCACGATCCGGTTTTGGGATGTCTTCTTGAACAAAAGCACAAGGCCTGGAGACAGTCTCTTTAATCGGTTCACAAGAATCTTGGCTAGTGGCATCATGACAGGTGTCCTCATTTTTAGACATGTTACCGTGTTCCTCAAGCTATAAAATAATCAAAGAAAAAAAAAAAAAAGAGGGAGTTTTTCGAGGTGAATTAAAGTTTTGGAATATAAAATGTATAGCCTGATGTAAATGTATTAAAAACTAGAGCGGCCTCCATCAATTTATTAACTGTCAGATTACCGAAAAAGTAGAAGTTTTAGCATAGTAGTGGGGCAATTCCAACAAAAATAAACCAGGATTCCTTAAAGCAGAATTAGCATCATAACAGAACTCCAGTCATGATGCTTTTGCAACAGTAAAAAAAAAAAAAAAAATCTTTATTTTCTGAATCTATCATCCTTTATAAGTGCTAACAATTCAGTTGCACTCTCTATAATTATGTGGTGCTTACAAATATGATCTAAGGGTAATTGATATTGGTTTCTAAGACTGAAATAATAACGTGTTATGTCTCTTGACAATATTCTCCATTTGCTATTAAAGCAAGACTTTTTTTGGTTTCAGATGAAAAGCTACTCAAAATTTGTTAATGCAAATGTTTGACAATTCTATTTGCAGTGTGAAGGTATACAGCTTGAATAATTATAAAACATATTCAACAGATGCCAATGATGACATTTAAAAAAAAATATAACATACATTTCCAATGGCAGCATAATTCTGTGTGCAACTGTCCAATTTACTGCCAAGGTTTCCTGTGGCATCATCAGCTGAAACTTTATCACATTTCTCAGAATCTTCCATGCCCTTATGCTCAGATATCCTCCCATCTGTACTGGGCTTTGTTGCTGGTTTTATGGTAGATTTTGTATCCTGTTCTGGACTGGTAGAGGACTTTAAAGGAGAGGGGCTAAATATTGAAAAATAAACATGTTTTGTTAGTTCAGCATCAGCTGCATATTGATATGTCATTTGTGTCAAGCTAAACAGTGGTTTTGAGGGCTTCAAACGTAGCTAAAATTTAGCAAGTTAAAAAACTATGCTGTTCTTGGTACTTCCCTTTTTATATGCATTACAGGATTTTGATGATCATTACGAACGAACTCTATAAAGTTATCATACTACCATAGCAGAATTAGCAGATAAGGTTTTTGGGAGAGTTGGGTGAGAAAGATTCACAGATAGTTAAGGTACTTAACTTAAATCTTACAAGAAACATTTAGGAAAGGTAGCTTACTTTTCCTGAACAACAGTTTCTTCATTGACAGGAGTGCATAAGGGTGTCAGGACAATACTGCAGGGCACCTGTTAAAAAGACACAAATTATAACGGAGATTACACAGGAAGATACATCAAGCATGCTTCTTAGTCAATAACTACTCTGGTAATTTAATTGGATAAGCAATGTTCGCAGAAAACGTGAATAACAAGTTCACAGTGAAACGAGGCAGGGTTTACTTATGTTTATTTTGTCTCCACTGCTATAAATTGTGGCTGTAAAAATCCTCTATGAGGGTTACCTTACAGTTTTAAAGCAGAACTGGGTAATTTGAAGATATCACAAAAAGGGATAAATGACAGAAATATGCTGCAGACAGCATAGCATGCTGTTTTCCCTGAAATGCATAACGGTCCTACACT
Source organism: Pyxicephalus adspersus (assembly GCF_032062135.1). Lineage (NCBI taxonomy): Eukaryota > Metazoa > Chordata > Amphibia > Anura > Pyxicephalidae > Pyxicephalus > Pyxicephalus adspersus. The sequence goes on along the minus strand of NC_092863.1, from coordinate 76,169,437 downwards.
GGGCAGCTCCTTCATCTACACAATGTCCAGGCCTGACTTGCTAACTGCCTTTATCTCGTTTACAGACGCTGAAAGGGGTTATTGAACTGAATTGGTGTTGATCACACTTTTGTAAATCCGACACAGTAAACATACCGTTGAAATCTCTTCAGAGCCCTGGAAATCAGATTCAGGAGAACTTATCTTGGGAGCAGGTGGTTTCTCCTTCACTGGAGCTTTTTTCAAATTAGGTTTTGGTCTCACCAGACAACCCCTTATTGGCAAAGAGGGTTTCTGTTTACTAAGAAAAAATATATATATTTAATTAGTACAACACACAAAGGGTTAAATTATTAACCACTATGATTACAGTAAATACCCATACAGAGCCTAGACTTTGCAGGGTAACTGTAGTGTTCAGACTTGGTCATATCTAAACCACAAAATAAAAAAATCTAAATATACAATAAAAATATATAAATATATATATAAAAAAAAAAACAGTTGTGAATGTATATAAAATATATATAGCCACAAGTATATTGAGAATTAACTCAAACTATATTATTCTGTTTTAAAATGACTAACTGAATTATTTGTGTTCTTTACTTCTGTTTCCCGAAGGCGCCTTGGCCTTGCACCTGGACAAGTGAAACCAGATAAGAAGACCATAGAAACTGCCAGCAGATAAGGAGACCATGGAAACTATAACCCTCCCAAGAAAACCAATTAAAAGTGGAATGTACAGCGGCAGTAAAAAGCAAAATAATAATTCATCTGTCTCCAGACAAATTAAAGAAGAGACCAGCCCAGAATTGGATGACCGGTGACGCAAGGAACTGAAGTAGATAAAATATAGACTTTGGCTAAAGTTTTTAGAGACTCCTTTAGACAGAGGAAGGGACAGTCCCAACCTCTATTGCCTTGTCTGTTGTGAGTTTCCCACGCGTGAATAAAACCTTGATTCTTTTACTATACCTCACAAGTTGTCGTGAATAATTGTCAACTTACCATTGACACAGTCCTTAGATGGACTTGGTTCTTTCGTTTTATTTTCCAGCAAGTACAGAAAATAGCTGTAGATTTTGCCAGAAAGAAAGTGTTTTCAACCAGAACAGCGCTGAATTTAAATAAACATCGAAGCCATAGCAATACAATCTTGGCCAAATGTATCTGTGAAGGGGGAGGTCAACACACTAAATGAAAACTACAATAATGCTAAACAAACTTACTTTTGATCATCCTTTTCAGCTGTTAACTCTGGTGAAACAATATTAGGGTCTCCCAACTGTATGTGTGAAAAATCTGAAGATGAATCTTTAGGGAAAAGAGAAGAAACCTCATCTTTTCTGGGAGATTCTGTTCCTGTTACCTTCATTGGTTCATTGACCAGCTAAAAGATAAAAAAACAACTTGGTTAAAACAACTTTAGAACAATTTATTGACAAAACTAGTTTAATCATTTCAAAGCAAACAAGCTGCAACTATGTATTACTAATGAGCAGACCATTCCACATTCTTACAAGAGCAGGTCTTGCTTTCCAGGACATAATTATTTTACTGTAAGTGTAGTTGATGCCTCCAGCAGAGATACTGATTCAACAGTAAGTGAACTTACATGTCATTGGGACAAACAGATATATAATTAATTAAAACAAGATTGAATAAACTATTTTCGGTCATCACATTTCTGTGTTTTAAAGCTTTATTGTTTATCGATTTCTAACAGAAACTCGTCTAAACCCAAAAAGCAAGGCAAACAAAATTCTAGAGTTTTGAATGTATTAAAAAAATTTAAATAGTGGGAAGAAGTAGTAGAGACTACTTTAGTAGTAATTTTTTGGGGGATGTTTTAAATAGAGTAGGACAGAAACCCCAGAACTTCCTGTCAAACAAATAATTTTTCATATTTGGTGCCGACTGCCTGTTAAAGCTAAACTTCAGCTGTCCATGCTCCTCTCCTGTATGGAAACCGCCCACTAAGATTTCACTGCCTTGCTGGAAGCATCAAGCATCATCTAGCCCTGTCCTCCCCTCCTCTTTCATATTTAAACAAATACCTCCAAGAGGCAGACTAGTGCTTGCATCAGCACCAAGTTATCTTAAAAGGATACCTAAACCAGGTACCATGATGTTTTCAAAAAGCTATGTACAGCACCCTGCTGGCTCCACCCAAAAGTTATGATATGCCTGGAGAAGAACCTACTTGGTTTTAAACTTAGATAAGTTATGAAAATTGTGGGGTTTTAGCTAAAAAAGGAAAACAAGCTAATTCACAAAGGCAGCAAGGTTGTGGGGCTTTTACCACTTTCTTGTGCCAAGAAACGCTGCTACTCTGCGAGACGTAGAGAATGAGCGGGGTGTGCGGAACTAGTACTGTTAACCGCTGTCACATGTTCGCACGCTGGTTCATTTTGAACCAGCTCTACAGTGTATGTGCAAAGGTGCCAGCCACGGGGAGTCTTGCAAAAGTCGCACAATGAAGAGGAAGGTGTAAAACTGCCTAAAGACTGGAGAGACTAAATATATATTACATTTTTACTTTTAGGTTTAAGTTTTTAGGATATTGTCCAGCTTTAAGAATGAGTTTTCGTACATTTTCAGTCACACTGCCCTCCTGGTGGCTCTGTAATAGAGAATTATCAGCAGTAACCTCATTTCTTTCCTCATTTACATCATCTTTATTTGAAATCATAGCTTTCTCCTGTCTGGCTGATGTCCTCACTGGTATATTAGGCCTTGGTCTCTGAAATCTACTTCTTGTGAAAGATGCAGGCCTAACTGGAGATTCCTTCACTTCTTTCGGAGACTCAGCAGATCCTTCAAGTCTGGAATAAAGGTATTAAGTAAAATTAAATGAACAAGCAGGGATGGCCTATTAAAAAACAAAATACTTTAAAAGCAAGAATATATCATATATTATAATGTAAACAAGTATAAACAGCTTACTTCATCACAAAAATTCAGAACATTACCCAACACCAATATGCCTATTATCAACAAGCTACAATAAAGCAAAATAGAAAAAGCCCTTGAAATGAAAACGTTTTCCTAGTTTCACTTTTCTTTTAGGATATGTTAAAAAGAAAAGTGGCCCTGCAGAGCCAACAACAGCTTATTGTAAGGCAATTCAAACTGGTAAAGGCACCCAGTTCAAGAAAACAGTAAAGCATTTAACCTCATCTTTTACATATTTTTAACCCCTTTGAAACATTTTACAAAGTTGGGTAGTCTTCTTTCCACTTACTTATCCCCTGTGTGACTATTCCCAGTCATGTTTTCCTCCAGAGGTAGGTCTTTAGGACTGGCAGAAGTCTAAGAAATCAAATAAACAAAAACAAATTAGAAATATATTATCAACCGCAATTAGACCTTAAGTCGTCATCCCCAACTGGGCAACTTCAACCAAATTTAATATACCACAGAAAAGAGTATAAAAGCTGAATTGTGGGAGTTTTTTTAGGGGGTGGGGGACTGTTAACCACTCATTTTGCATAAGGGGCAATGTGGGAGGGTTCGCACAATCATATCAAACAAAGCAGGACTGTTTATCTTGCTTATATATTAGTATGCCATCAGTTGGCTAGCAAAGTAAAGAGGTTTCAGGGGACTAATCATATAAAAAGGAGGAGGCCTGCAGAACCGAGGAATAAAATTAATGTATCACCACTTTTATCATCTTCTGGGCAAAACATGCAAAACAACCCTCTTAATTTCCCCCCTCCTCCTGGAGTACCACTTTCAGGTAATTACTTCACATACTTCATTCTTTAATCATGCATTGAAAAGCTACATTAGTAATGGAGGAAGGGGTCCAATCTTCGAGGGACATCTATGCTGGAAAATCCATGGTAATAAGCAAGCATTATATAACTTACTACATACTTACCAGGTGAGGACTAGGTTCGAAGACAGAATCCTCTTGACTGCTTTCTACTAGAACATCAAAGGTGTCATTATGATCTGCCAGTGTTTGCGATTCAGGTATTACACTCAGACTTTCCTGTAAGCTAAATACAAAAGAATAAATGTAGTAAGCATTTCAGTCTGTGAAAAAAGGGTAGGATTTCCTTTAACCTTAAATACTCGAAAATCCTCTTTGATTTCATATGTTTTAGGATCCACAATTTATTATTATTACTAATATTATTATTATTATTATTATTATTATTATTATTATTATTAATAAACAGGATTTATATAGCGCCAACATATTACGCAGCGCTGTACATTATTCCAATAACACTTATTCTCTTGCAAGTAAGCCATTATGAATTGTAATTACCACAAAAAACAGACCATGCAACAAACTTACAAATGGCAAGTAAAATTAAAAAACCAACAACACGAAAAAACAAAAAACACAAAACTTTTTTTTCACACACAACATAGCAAGGTTCTAATGATAGCTTGGTCTAGGAAATAGCTTAGCAGAGGGTAGGCAGGCCTTTGACAGTGTCATATACATTGCTGGGCCACCGGAATTGTACAGAATGACAATGGCTGTGGTTCAGCAGTAAGACCAGCAGAGGAAATCAGCTTAGTTTTATCTAGGCAGATCAGATCAAGAGCTTCAACTTTAAAGGCAAGTCAAGATGGCCAATGCAAATGTAAAAACTTTTGCCTAATGTCCATGAAACAATAGGAGGCATACCTATGAATCTCATCGGGCTCTGAAGCGCACTCGCTTTCTTCAGTGAAGAGAACCAGGGAAGACTCTTCTGCACATGTAAGACTTTCAGATTGTGTGAAGCTAGGTTCTGGAGGTTCGTTAGACATTAGTGAGTCAGCATCATCTGGTAAAGCAGAGTTTTTAGCTATATAATATAAAAAGAATTGAATTACTATACATCAGCTCAATGTATAAAATTTCCAGAACCATAATAAATTAGCAATTAGGCTTTAAAAATAACCACATAACCCAACCCCAAGACAGTTTAAGTTGCAACTGACAATGCTAAAACAAAACTAGAACCGTTCCCCATTGAGTTTCCTGGGCAGAACAGGAATCAGCATCATATATGGCCAGCTAAAAGATGTTTATCTTGGTGCTCTAGGCTGGCCTTACCTTTTTCTTCAACTCTGTCTCCCTGGGGTAAGTCAATGTCACCATCACCAATATTTTCAGCTTCTATTTCCGCTGACTTCTTTTTTCTTGATTTTTTCTTTTTCTCTTGCAAGGTGTCTGGAGCTGGCTGAACATCTTCAAGATTATCATCGTTCACTGCTACCTCAGAGTCTTTAACTTGGTTAGCTGCTCTACCTTTATTACCAAGAAACAAAGATAACCAACAGAATGAAACTCTGTACAATGAAACACCCTACACAGATACAGAACAGATAAAATATTGTGATATCTTTTGGCAGTCAGAGATTTTTCAGCATTGCCTCCAACCTTGAAGGTCTACACTTAAATCCATAAAAAGTATGTTACTATTTCATGGTCACATACAACATTTAGTAAGCAGACTTAGTAAGTTAAAAAAAAAAAAAACTTATATAATGATATCAAAACCTAAACCAAAACCAAAAGATATGTAAATAGATCACAGCTACTTTTGTTTCCCAAGAAAACTTAACAGGAGTAAACAGGAAATGCAGTAAATAAGTATACAAGGTGCATGTGGACAAAACTTTGCCACACCACAACACACAATGGAATTCCACTCAAACTTTGTGTGTCTGGGTATCAGTACTTTTTGTTACTGAACCACTGAGGCTACTGATATGCTGCCCTACTAAGGAAAATGTGTAGCACCTGAAGTTCTTAAGCTTGGACGAAACAAATAGACCACATGGTGTTCTCCTTTAACTCGGTCATGTTATAGCAACCAGTAGTTTAAAAAAAAAAAAAAAAAAAAAAACATGTTATCAGACTTTCATGGAAAAACAACTTCAACATAACACAGTAAGTCCAGATGAATATGACTTATTGCTTATTGAAATACAATGCCTTGAGGCAGCATGACAATTTTCATTCTTCAATTTGTTACTTCTCTTTAAAGCCTAACATCAACCAGTTTTCAAGTGTAAAAAGAAAACTGCCCTTATGTTTTTTTTCTCTGACTTTAACATCATTTGAAATCCCCACACAAGAAATAGATCTGGTGGTTGATATAGGTGCAGAAAAGAATTAAGAACAATGTGAGAAGTTCAATTTCTTCCTCACTTTACTATAATGTGGTTTTTCTTCTGTATCCCTTTGTAGACTTACAAACCCTGTGAAAACGTATTCCCCCTGGTAGATAGAGTGGCTCCTCTTCTACAGCTTAGCATATTGTTCAATCAACAAACGTAGCCATGGAATCTACCAGCCTCAGAAGTGCAAGTTGGTTGGAATACAAATCAACAGATCAACAGCAGGATCATTTGGCGGTTATTTTTCTAAAGGTGATTTTTTTGTATGTATTAGTCAACACAAATGATAAAACACAATACCAACAGAACATCTCACTTTTCCTGGCCTTCTTTGGCAATGCAGTGGTAGCCTCAGACAAGGACTCCTGAGTTTCCTCTTCAAGCTCTTTAGCGTCCTTTTTCTTTCTGCCCCTTTTTTTCTTCCCAGGGATGTTGTCTGATGGCAGCAAACATTCCTTTATGCTCACAGAACTTTCATTCTCTTTCTCTTCTGTCCTTGCATCAGCTCCTTCAACATCTGACAGAACAGCTGTCTCCCCATCACTAAGAACTTCTGCCGCAGCTTTATCTGTAAATAAGAAATCACATATTTTAGAGCAAGTAACTTTTAAACCCTACAAACTCTACTCTACTCTACAAACATTAGTCCACAGCCCGAGGACTGCATCTTGTTTTAATATTCAATAGGAAGCAAATTAAAATGCTACAACAGGATCATCTTCTGTACATGGCTCAAAAAGCCGCTCTCAGCAACTCTTATCAGGAAATGAACTATAAATTGCCGACTGTATTAGCCAAAATGATGGCGTTGTGAAGCGGCTGGCAGCCGGTTTCATATATTCTGGGAGTGCTCTAAGTTGCAATCTTTCTGGTCAGGGGTGGCGGTGGTTATTGAAGAATTGACAGAGGTAGATATACGTAACAGCCCGGAGCTAGCCCTTTTACATTTGAATGATTGGTCTAAAAAGAAATACCATGCTTCTTTACTCAAACACCTTTTAAATGCTGCTAAGGCCTGTTTTCCAGTCCTGTTGAAACAATCCTCTCCTTCCACCTTGTTACAATGGTTTAGAATAGTGAATGACATTATGCAATGGAAGACCTTATTACCAGTCGGGATGGTAGACTGGATAAATTCCGAAATACTTGGTTCAGTATACCACTACTCAAGCGTACCTTTCAGTATACAGTGAGGCTGATAATGCCGACGATCTGTTTTGAATGCAGAGGATATCATTGAACTATTGCTATGTGTTCCCTACTGTGTTAAATCTGGCCTTTCTTCAATCTGGCCTGGAATGCCGTGCCCCTTCCCCTCCTCTCCCTCCCCCTCTTTATCAATTTTGCTTCTATTTCTCTATTTCTTTCTCTGGTTATTTTTGTTAATATTTTGAAAATTGCCTGTGCTCAGTCATTCTGCTTGTTTGTTCATAATATGATTGTGATGCGGAAGATGATAACACAGTTGGTGATTTGTATGTTTTAATGTTTAATACCAGTACGTACGACTGTTCACTAAATAAAAAATAAAATTATAATCCAAAGATGCTACAGGAGAGGCAAATTATCATATTTTTCTGCAGCTACCAGGTGCTATATGTGACATGTTTTGTGTAAATTAGCATGCTACATAAACTGAAGTATGATCAATATGATGTCAGAAAATAAGACATATACTCACCACAGAGGGTGATGACTTTTGGAACACTAAATGTGATATACTTCAACAAATGACACACAAATCTGACATGGTGTATTAATTCTAAGAAGCTATAAGGAATCTAAATGATTGGGTTTTGCTACCACCTTAAGGTGGTAACCATACTACAATTTTAGTAGATTAATGACCTTCACCTTTTGACCCTCGCTCCCTCCCTTTACTTTACCCTACCTTTCTTTCTTATGTTTTGATTTGGTATCCTATTTTGTCTTTCAGATTATTTCTGCTAAATAGTCGGTATTCCTTTCAAAACCCAGTTTTTGTTCTCTGACCTTACCTTCTTCTTACTATGAATTTTAGTATATATTTCTGAGATTTTTTATTACTCTTCTTTTTGGCACAGAGACTACTACTTTAAGTTGTCAATTTTGACTTTTGTTTCCAATTGTACATGTTTGCTAGGTGATTGTACTCCATTTTCCAAAGGAACAAAGAACTGGCGGGTCAGCCTCTAGAACCCTCTCTACTTACAGCCTGGTTCAGCAGGAGCACAACCATAAACACAGAGGAAATGCACTTATGTCTCCCAATGACAAAGTTATTTTATGGTAAGTTCTTACAAAAATCTTCTTTTGTTTATCATAAATTGAAGGACATGAGAATCTCATTCCCCAACAAAGCAACAGAACACAAACTTCGATCAGAAGCTAGACTAGAAGGGAGACCTGGTTTCCAACAACGAAAGCATGGGCAGAAAAAAAATCACAATATATGTAAAACATCTTTAATGCAGATAAAACTTCTGACAGCTGATGATGTTCATAACAATGATCTATGGGTATCGTGGCACATTTAAAGAATAATTTTTTACCTTTAGGTTTCTTTCGAGGCTTTGTCGCTTTCTTTTCACGCGGCTGTCTGAGTTTTGGCATCATACGTTTATTCTTTGCCTTCTCAAGAGCTTTTTCAAGACGATTACTAAAAAATTCTAAGTTAAAGGCCTGCTTCTCACCTGGTAGGAAAACCATGAATATCAATAAACATTTGGACTTAATCCACAGCTATGACTTTCCAAAATAATCTACGGAGATTTCTGTACTAAGCATGAAAGTGACGTGAAGAATGCCAAGATGAAGGATTATCGGGAGACCAACATCTTTATTATCTTATTGCCATGGCTCTTAAGAACAATGTTCTAAAGAAAGAATTTGTCTCTTCTCTTCTGATGAAGTCAGAGGACTTCAGAGGAGATAGCAACTAACTGGTTTGGTAAAAAAAAAAAAAAAAAATTTAAACCAGTAAGTGAAATGGGAATATTTCATGATGTATACACAGTTATGAGTGCACTGGTTACACATTAATATGAAAAAAGCACAACCTATATAATAATTGTTTTCCATTTTTTACAGCCAAACTTTGATTTTTAATGCAATCTAAGATTTTATGACAAGACTTACTGAAAGCTTTGTCTATCCTCCAACTATTTGCGCGTTCTTCCCTCTTAAACTTGTTCTAAAAAAAATAAAACATAGGCATCTATGTCAAAGTGCAAAGCAACAACTGTAAAATTATACTTCATGTCAGGGAGAAACCAGAACATGTCTTGGACGCAGAAACCATTATGTGCTATAACCAAACTTGGGAAGTGCCTGTGGCTTGCATAGTAAACACTTAAACATAGAAAATCAAGCCTCAAAAGGTCCCTTGTGTCAATTTACTAAAAACACAAAAGACATCTACGTGTTTTATTTAAATTATTCATTTTAGCATGTTCAGACAGATACAAAGGTTTAACACAATTTCAAACTATGTTAATGGTTTTTAATTGTTTTTCATTGTAGGCTGTAATTCTTAGACATAACTCACTGATATTTAATAAATTTAATAATAAACTTTAAATAACAAAACACAAAAATCTGTTAAAATGAAAAAAATGTTCAATGTTTAAATGTTTCTTTGTAGTATTAACCTCCCTAGCATTCTAATTCTGTTTGTATTTCCATGCAAAAAGTGGTACATTTTTTTTGCATTGAAATTTATTTAACATTGTAGCCTAAATTTCTCACCAAAATATGTCCAATATTTAATAAACTTATTAATAAACTTCAAATATAACAAAAACACAAAAATCTGTTAAAACAAAAAAAAGTGAAACGTAATATAACTGTACAGTCACATGTATAATATATATCATATAATTATATACATTATATGAAGATTTGTTTGTATTGGACTCAATACAGCTATTTTGTATTGAATGCAATACAAAATTATTTAAATTTCCCGCCTGCACTGCTGCATGCACCGACGTCACAGGGAAACCCCGGATATGGTCTCTGCAGTTCGCGGCTGAAGATCGGAGGAGGAAGATGTTTCTCAAGGACCTGCCGAGACCAGCAGGACGCCGACGGAGCAAATTACCGCTTTTTGCGGGTAAAATCTAACCCTTAAGGGGTTAAGGTATTGTTCATTTGTTACTTCTGTGACAAAGCTGACTAAAAACCCTAAGCTGTGTTTTTTGTTGGATGACATAAATATGCTTCATTTGACGGATTTCCATTAGATATTACAATGACAAGAAATGAGCTGTAGTAACGACTGCTGATCTCCATGAAGTACAAAATTTATACTTTGGTGGTCATGCACTATAACCCATTACTGATGTTGTGTGTTGTGCTTAACAAAATATAACCCATGCTATGTCACCCAATAAACAGCAACAATATATCACATTTAACATTTTAATTTATTTTTTAAAGTTTATATCAACATAAAAATAAACAATTAGCAAAATGGGTAGGTGAAATAAATCCATTGGTTTACCTTGATCTCGATCCTCTCCCTGTGAGGGAAAAGCTGACCAATCATTGAAAAGTCTGTTCCCACCATACTTATTGCTAAAAAAAACATATCCGTTTCTGAAAGACAAGTAAAAAGGCAGGATTGAAATACCAGACATACTAGGCTTTAAGATTTAGGAAAAGTCGGAAAATTCTAAATGTAAGCATCAGCAGACTGGTAAAATACCAAATACTGACCTTCATCAGACCACGGTTTTGAGTAGCTGCTCTTTCGGAAGCTAGAGTACGTAGTTGTAGAGCCTCGCTCAAATATTGGATCATTTCCTTCCACTATCGGAGCTTTATTTCTGCATACTTCCACAGTTAAACTAAAAATACAGAGAATTGACCTTTTTTAAAACATTTTATTTTTATTGATTTTTTTTTTTTAAACTTTCAGCTAAACAAAAAACAAACATACAGAACCCACAGTAAATCCAGTTTTACAATCACTAACGATTTGTTTTGTAGCGTAAATTTAAAGAAAAAATATAAATAAAAAAATAAAACAAAAACCATATATTGACAACAAATGGCATAGAATCTTTACAGCTGGACCCAGATAGAAAATAAGACAGGGCCTGCTGTGCCAGGGCCTCCCGACCCATGATAACCATTATCAAGTGCCTCTTCCCTTCCTTCCCAGAACTATTCCCTCAAACCTAGCCAGTTTCCCATTCACCTAAACCACTTATACATCATTCCGTTCTCCCAGCATATTCCTATATTCAGATGATTCTTGGAACATTATCCAAGGTGCCCAGGTGTCCAGAAATCTCTCATTTCTTTAATGGATATCCAAGGTCAGGTCTTCCATTAGTTTATTCTCATTTACCCGTCGTATCCACATACCCAATGAAGGGGCCATCTGTTTTTTCCACAAACCAGGTATGGATGCCTTGGCCACATTTAACAAAAATTTCACCACTGATTTTTTATATACTTTCTGGGGCCAATCATTTAGATGGAGCAAAAAGAAACCAGGGTCATTAGGAATTGACCTCACCGACATTTCTTGACATATCTTCCTGATCCCTTGCCAGAACCCCACTAGCCATTTACTTGACCCAAAAATATGTAACACTGTGCCCTTTTCCTCACCGCATCTCCATCGCATATCTGATTCAGTACAAAAAAACAGAATGCAAATATTCTGCTGTCTTATAGCAGCGTGTGAGAATCTTATATCCCGGTTCTTGAGAATCCTATGGATGAAGCTTTTATGACAATATCAAGTACTTGTTCCTTTTGGTCCTGGGAGAAACACATCTCCAACTCCCCTTCCCATCCCTACAAGTAAGTAGAAGTATAACCTTCAGGCATCACATTAAGCATAGAATATATAGCTGACAAAGCATGTCTAGAGTTCATGTCACCAGAAAACATTTTTTCATAAATCGTTAGTTGCCTACTATAGACCATATCTTCTTCCACTGATTTAAGAAAATAGGATAATTGTGCCAGCTTCCAGTAGTCTACCTCATAGGGGAGAGAAGGGTTTTGCAAGTCCCTCTGTGTACACCATTTCCCACCAGACATAAAATGCCTTGCTCTGGTTAGGCCTTTCTCCCCGAGAGTACCGAACCCATTAGACAACAGTCCAGGTGAAAACCCCAGATTATCCAATACAATCCGTTGCAAGTGGCTGGGATAGGGCAATATTTCCCTAGACTTAATGTACTTCCCAAACAGCACCCTGCTCTGCTCTCCTCCTCTCCTCTCCTCTCCTTCACATAGGAGTGAACATTAATAAATCCTGATAGGACATTCATCACCACAACGACAGACTGATGAACAACAACCGGGACAGGTGTACACATCATATTTCGCCTAGCGCGGTCATATTTTGCCAATCGCGATCATTCATTTTTGGAAGATGATTATCTAATGTGTACGCATACATTTCCCCAAGATGCTGCAGATAAAGGGCTCTGGGCCAAACTATGTATGGCTATAGAGATAGGATGCCAATTTCTAAGAAGACTTTTTCTCTGATGAAGGAAGACTATTGTCACCCTATCAAAAGGAAGTGCCAACAAATTGCAAGATCAATAGAAATTTAGCCCAGAGGTACTTAGAAAAACAGGAAGTGCAGTCTGTTACTCTGTGGACATTAATAAACGAGTTGCAGAGACCTAAACTCCAGAACCAGCAATAGCCAAAGCTGGCGGCTGTGTCCTTAATTGTTAGGGAGGAGAGGAAGGGGCTGAGAAACACAGGTCTTTACTAACTTCAAAGAATGGATAGATAGAATGAATATACAGTCATTATTCTCCCAGCAAGGAGATGCATGGAGAAAGTATGCACAGAGCAGATCATTAAATATCAGCATACATATAAACCATAAAAGTAAACGTAAATACACAAACTATTACATACAAAAAACATATATTCCAATTACCAAACAATTAACAAAAACTAAAGTAACACAAAACATGCATACATAAACACCTAACTCCTGTCAATCAACCATTTTCAAACAAACAGAAGAGGAATGAAATGAGTCTGTAGAAGTCATAGGTACCACCACTTATTTTTCCCATACAAGGATACAAAATAGGAGCTCTCATTTACTTTATTTCTTTGGGCAAAGAAGATTTTTTTCATTTTCCCATTTTCTAAACCAGGCCTGAAAGGTCATGTACTGAGAAATGCACCATGTATTTATACCTCTCCTCATCAAGAATAATGGAGCCATCCTCTGCTACTTTCACACGCGGTGCCAAACTCTGGCTATCGTCATCCTCTTCATCCAAATCATCGTCCTCATCATTACTAATATTCTTTACTGGTGTCCTGTGTGGGTTACAAATAATAAGACACATTGGGGAAAGAGTCATCAGTAATTCCACAGGTTGAGGTGAAATGAGGTGAAATGTGGTTGACATTATTGTGCTTCACTGTTGATTTCCTAAAGAGCTGAGATTTCAAAACCATGTTATAATGTGGTCTAGAGACATGCTGCATGGTATTCTTGGAGGATTTTGAGCTCAAAGCTTCCCCAAAAGTGAGGCAAAATGACAGACACCCAAAAGAATAACAAGTTAGGATACAGGTGAGATTTTATTTTTAAATAGGCTTTTTAAAACAAATTTTTAACTTGTATACAAGGGGCTTTTAATAATTTCCAATTTCTCTTTAGGAACGAATATTGGACAGAAAATCTTTTAAGTAGGAAAAGATTGGAAACTTTCTGTCTGTGCCTCCATTGGCAAAATTTTCTTTCATTTACTGTCAAATTAACAAAGGTCACCAAAACAAGAACAATCTCTTTAATGGGAATGCAGCCAGCAATAAAAACCGAGAAAATCTTACAGGCGCAGGAATGTACAGAAAAAAATAAAAATAGTGCAGTACAAAGAGACACAAATGCCATGTGGGATACTACAGGAAGTGAATAGTGAAGGAGAAAAGCTGTACACTAATGTTACAATCATCTTGCATCTCCTAAGTTGCTGCATCTGCCAGGATTTGTAATAAATGGATTAGGTTAAAATTCTGGAATGGTCTACTAAAGCTATGTACGTTACAGTTATAGATACATGAGTGTAACTCACCCACTCAGCTGAGATTCTGTAGAAATCTTTTCACTACTTTTTGTCTCTGAAAACGAAGCTCTTTGTAAGGAATAAAAAAAAATAGTGTTAAGAAAGTAAAAGCATAGGTATAATAAAATCAAACAAAAAGCGTTTATATAAAACTATGTTTTTGACACAGCAAAGAAGGCTTAAGACTTGTTTAGATAATGTTGCACTGTGCCAGTACACAGGTCACATGATCATGGTCCACTTTTAATTGCCGTGTCCCCTATCTAATACGAGTAAAAGCCATCTATAATATTTTTATTGGAACACATTTCGTCTTTTAGAAATGTTCCCCACCTGTCCCCATGACAACTTTTCACAAAAATAAAAATGACCCTGTAGAATGATTTATCAGCTCCCTTTAGCTGCTCTTCCACCAACCACTATTTAATGTGTAAATAACAGCTTTGGCTGCTTGCAACCTAAATGTTCCAAAATTACAGTCTCAATAAGAGTAAACAAAGCAAGGCGATACCTCACGTTTTAAATCTGTGAATAACACTATTTTTGTACTTTTGTACTTATTTGTATTATATTTTTCATTGGAAATATTGGAAAATTACTTTATTGCCTTCTGTATTTAGACTTTGTAAACTAAGAGGTGTTGAACTATGTTTGATCTCATATGATTATTCTACTAATGTCTGGTTACTGGTTGGCACTCTTCTTCTTTTTCTGTTATTCTATGCAAACTTGTTGTGTAATGTTATTGTTTACTTTGTTTTAAAATTTTAATAAAAATTTTGAAACAAAAAAACAAAGCAAGCCAAATGATCGGGAACTGGTCTGTTGCAGACAGAAAAAAGAATGATCCAGCACACCCAGAGGTCCTATACTATAACTCTGCAACTAGGCAAAGTACAGAAAAACCAACGAGTCATAAAAAAATAACAATACGATTGATTGACATGCTTCCTTAATTTACTGTAAATTCACGTCAAATTTTTCTTCTGCTCATGACACCAACACACGAAATCTTCAAGCCTTAATCAAATCATCGTTGACAGGTCGATTAGTGCTGAGCACATGGAAAAAACTGCTGAAATTAATACGGAATACAAGAGAGCAAGGCTGTCTTCATCAAGCAATAAAGAAGACGAAAGGCTTACGTCATAGGGTTGTTTTCAGGAATGAAGTAAATGAAGTCTCTCATCATCATCTTGGATCTTTCTACGTTTCCTGTGTCGGCTATAACTGGATGTTTTGCCTTCCATTCTTTCTGCAAACATCAATCAATAGCAATATAAATATTTTAAGAATATATTTAGTAAACGTATCATACATTACCTATGGGTGGAGTGCATAGCCTGATGGTTTCTTTTAGTAACAGGTAACATTTGAAAGCTTTTTGGCAAGCTTTAATAAATCAGGTTCATTGTTTCAATAGGAGTCATGATTTATGTACACTGCAAGTGCACTGGGAGTGATGCAATGGTAAGTCAACAATCTAAAACTGACAAGTAATGATGATATCAGGGAAACTGAAGATCAGGGACCTTTTAGTAGTAAACAATACTTAACATTAAGTTTGTTACATCTGCTCCATACAGTTTCTATCACTCAGTCTACTCTAAGTTTTAAGATCCCAACAACAATCATACCAGAGATTGCTATTCCCTATTTTTGTTTCCCATCTTTTGTTCAGCAAGAACCTAACAGCAGTCTGTGGACACTGCGTGGCAAATGTGTTTATCGGTAATGAATATTTTGTTGTCTATTAAAGTGTCACAAGCAACCTTAACCTGCAGTGAATGTTTGGTACTACTATTGTCATTATTAGTGCTTTATAAATATGCCACCTATGTATTACAAGATAGATTTAGTCATGGGCATGCAGTGTTCAACCCAGGCATTTTTTAAAGGGTGGGAAGAAATTATAGGCAGGTGGCAGTATTGTGACCCAACTCTTTAGTAACCAACCAAAAACAGCCGGGTGGTTACTGAAAAGTGCCGCATGGTGCGCCCAGTTAAAAGGGACCAGGGAGAACAATGCCATGTAAATCATTAAAGTGTAATGAGGACAAAAAAGACTGGAACTGCTCTTGTTGAATTTAAAGCTTTTAAAAAGCATCGGCCCTGAGCTGCCACCTTGATCCAGGCATTTTTAATCTAGTGAATTGGTAATCAACAACAAGAATGTAGGATTAGAATTCAGAGTATTCATATTTTCCATTGTTGTCGCTTGCTTTAAGTAAGTGACTAGTTAGTTAGAATAAAAGTCAATCTGCATTCCAGTAAAGAACCAGCACCATTAAAGAATCAAGGTCAAAAGTAACAGCTCCCAAGATTCTATTGTTATTTTTGTAATGTTATTATTTCAGATGTCCAACATTTAGGCTGGGTACACACATGCAATAATTGTCGTTGGATCTTTCACAATCCTTTCCAATGACAAAAGACTGAAAGATGCATCAACAAGTGCTGTACATAAAACACTATTCTGCTCTAAGGAGAGGGGTGAACGGTGGAGCTTCCCCCCGCTGCACTCTATTCCATTCATTTTCATTCATCATCTGTGGATCCACCAGGACGGACAACAGAACAATGAGCGCTGTACACACAGCAGATACTCGTCTGATATCAGTCCTGAGGCAAATACTGGATAAGAATCATTTGACATAAAGGAGATAAAGAAGGCGGGAACATCCGTTCTGATTATTCCACAAATTCTACACCAGGTAAAAAAGACTCAACATGTTTAGAATTTTTGACCTGATTTGCATTTGTCAAACAAAAGTCTTTTATTAAAAGATTTACAATGCAAGAAAGCCATGCAGAAAATTCTTGGTGGCCTCTGGAACAAAATGGCATAAAATCTGGCTCTTGGCATATAAATAGACTATAGAGACATCAGCAGCTGCCCAATAGACAAAGAATGCTGCAGGAAGAATTGGCAGTGGTAGACAAGTTCTCATCACTGGAGGAGCGCACAGTAGGAGACAGGAGTGGGCTTTGTTTTGTGTATCTGGAAATTATGGCCAAGGATCAAAAAAGTTGTGATTCCTTCTGAAGGTAGTTGATCAGGGGGTGACAAACTCAAAAATTCCCAGTACTAATATGGACAAAATACTGGCACTTCAGTCTTCTACCCAGAAATTTTTTTTTAACCTCCCTGGCGGTCTGAATATGTCCGTATTTTTAAGTCAAAAGCGGTACATTCTTTTGAATGGAAATTGGTTGTTTCATATTTTAGGCCTGTATTTCTTAGGAATAACTCTAGGGTATGATAGGTTTGAAACACAAATCATAAATTAAAATATTAATTATATAAAAAATATGAATTAAAATTAATAATAATTATAAAAAATAATATTAAAAAATTTAAAAATTTGTCTAAACAAGGCTACAACAATAATAGAATAAACTTTTGGATTTATAATTTATTATTTGGATTTATTTTTTTATAACTTTTTTTTACTGTGATCAAAGTTTTAAAAGTAGATTATAATGTAATCTGCTTTTAAATTTACCGTCCGGCCATGCCACCCCAGCGTACCGACGCTTCACGCATCACATCGAGGATGTGATGCAGAACACAGTCGTGGATCGCCGAGGACGCCGCTGGATCGAGGGGAGCAGGTAGGATTTTTTTTTCCTACCCAGAGTATGGCTCCGGGTTACCGCTTTTAGTATATAAAATTCACCCCCAGCCACACTGGGGATCACCGTCAGGGGGGTTAAGCTGGGTGGGAAAAAACTGAATTGTGACCCAACTTTTCAATAACCACTCAACCACAAACAGCCAGGTGGTCACTTAAAAGTGCTGGGTTGAGCACCCGACTAAAATGGGCTGGGGGGGGAAACACAACGAATAAAATATACTTACTCGTTCTTTCCGCAACTCTTCTTTCAGTAACTCTCTTAATTTTTGAGCTCTTCGAAGGCGTTCTTTCTCCAGGTTACCAGAGGCAACAAGCTTTTTAGGTGTAATCTTTTTTAATCCATTGGTGGAAGGTTTCTGTGACGGCCTCTCTTTAAGAGGACTGAACTCTCCCTTCTGTGTGAAGTCCACACTCTTTACAGGATTTATTTCAGGCTGGTTAAGGGAGGCTTTCTTGTGTGGAGAAAACTGGGGAACCTGAGGAATCGGTGTTCTCTTTTCAGGAAGTGCCACTTGTTGTACCTGAGATGCACTATTAGATCCTTGTGATTTTGGAGAACTTTGTACCTTGGCCTTCTCAGGTGGAGACACTTCATTCTTACTTGGGACACCACTGACAGGTAAAGCTGCAGAGCTTTCTACTTGCTGAGGTTTTTGAGAAGGGGTAGCCGGAGCAGAACTGGAGATTCGCGGTTTTGCAAGGTTAGGCAAAGTAGAAATTCTTTTCCTCCTTTGAGGAGGTGCAGCGGCTGGCTTGCTTGGTTCTTTTAAGCTGGTCGTGGCCACATCAGTCTTCTCAGGTCTGTTAAGAAAATAATACAATGAATACCCATTTATTTATTCTCATGTTTAATATTTTAAGTATTTGGAAGGGCTAGGAAGAGACTAATGTACTGAAACAAACAAAGATCTGCTGCAAAAAAATGATTAAAATAAAAAACAAAAACAAATATATCACGTTTTGTGCTATGCTCTCAGCTAGTCAGGGCCCTATTACTTTCCATAGTATCTGTCAGACTTTAGAACGTCTCCAAGTATGACAGTATATAGTGACTACACAGAAGTGAGGATGTCACACAGCAAGGTTTGGCCCAAATACTATCGGGACGTCTGTAGTATTAGGAAGATCCACTAATCCATATGCCCTGCTGTCCATCACCACCGGTAGTTAAAGTGAGGTGTACACCAAATTGTAAGTTGCCACCAGAACAGGAATATATGTCAGGATTTTTTCTACTATATCAAACATTAAATAAAATGACTCCGGTTACACTTCAGTGTTGAACCCAGATTTTTTTTAAAGATAGGTGGGAAGAAATTGTATGTGGGTCTCAACCCCTGTATCTGACCCAACTTTTCAGCAACCACCTAAAAACAGCCGGGTTGTTACTGAAAAGTGCCGGGTGAAGCACCCAAGTGGCTGGGGGAGACACTGTACTTTAAGGCACATCCAGGCTTTTTCTGATGCTTTATCTCAGTGAATACTGGAGTATACTCAGAGCATTATGTATCAGAGCAGCTTCTGTATTATCATCTATTTGCTCTACACCTGATGTACACAAAGTGCTTCAAAAGATGTTACAGAACCTGCGGAAGGTATGCATTCAGCCTTCAATACACACACACAGGCTGTAGTCAGGTTCTATTGTTAACAAACAGACATTGTGAAAAGAACATGGGTGAATGTTTCATTACTGCTGATTAATTTTCCTGTTGTTCACATTCTATGAATCTAATAAGTAATAAACTAGTAAAGTAATAAACTAGTAAAGGGCCATTCCAGATGGGGAATGGCCCTTCTAAGACACAAATGACAGTGAACACATAAGCTCTTTGGAGGACTTTCCTCCCCACGTCATTGTTTGTATCTGTACAATGTTGTATAATATGTTGGTGCTTTATAATAATTAAAGTTTTATTATGATGTTGCATCACTAAGTACGGAGTTGATGTATTCTAATAAAAGAGAAGCTCTTTAGAAATGTGCTGCTGTCACAAACGCAGTGATCTCCCCAGCTCCTTTTACCTGGGCGAACTAACCGGCACTTTTCAGTACCCAGCTGTTTTTGGGTGGAAATGAACGACTAACGACCACTTGTCTAATACTCGTTCACAAAAAAAGTGCACAACGGTGATGATGGAGGATTGTCGCTGGAAACAAACGACCCCCCCGGCGAATCTGATTGGGCGAATCTATTGTGTGTACGGTCGTTCGGTGATCATGGATGGTTCTGCAGTACACTTTCTCCTTTACATGTCACTTCCTGCATCGTTCAATCCTATCTAGCATGTACAATATTGGTGGAATATATTTGAACGGTCGTATTGTTAAAGCACGTACAGAATTGTGCACAAAACGATGTTCAAAATAATTGTACATATTCGTTAGTCGTTTGTTTTCTAACGAAAATTATTGCACGTGTGTATGTACCTAGCTTAAGACCAAAAGAAAATTGGTGTAACAATCACTGGGACCAATCAGATCGGGGAATAGGAAGGTGCACAAACATCAGTGTGTGGTGAACATAATCGCTTCCACAGACACAAAACTATCACCAAAACAAAGATCATAAAAGAAATACAGAAACCCAGCCTGCTCCATGCTGAAGCCAAGGTTGTCAGAATGATGAACATCCACCCAGCATGTGTTTTTGTATTGGATATTGCAGAGCAGGGGGTAAATCTGGGAGACCCAGCTGGGGAGATTTACTGTTCCTTCTTCCTTCAGTTCTGATGACATTGCCACCAGTGCAGGAAATGTGGGAAACCTTAAAATACAGACCACAACAAATAACTGATGTCATGTCAAAATCTGTTATTGCCATCGGTATATCTGGTACTTCCAGGTCCAGTGACACTGTGGTGACCAAAACAGGAAGTGAGGGAAAATCTACCTTAAAGCGTACTTAAACTCAGAAATTTCACTTTACATAAAAGGGTAGACAACCGCGGTCTCAATTCTCGATCGCCTATGAATGGAAGCGCAATACCTATGGTATACCTACGTCACACATTGCAGGAGGCTCTTGGGTGCTCCATCTGCACATGCTCAAGCATCTCAAGCATGCGCAGAAGGGGCCCTTTTGCCAAAAGGTAAAGAAAATTGCTGATTTCACGGATGCACCGTGAGATCGGCAACTTTTTTCCCCCCCATCTACGTCAGCCGATTTTACGCCTGTGCTGGATGACGTAGGAAGAAGAGAAGATGGCGGCCTGAAGATGGATTCCAGGACCTGATGGAAGAGACCTCCAGATGGATCAACTGCGCTGGGTAATGGAAAGAAAGTGTATTTTTGGGTGGTTTTTTGGGTTGACTTCCTGTAAATTGTTTAATCAGACATCACCCCCTGTAAAGTATCATAGTCCCATTAAGGAAAGTGACCCGAATATTTGTACTGATGACTACTGTCACAAAAACACAAAGTGACAGCAAATAAAAACTCAGAAGGAAGGTCTTATAGGAGGGGCAATCCCTAAAATTTAGAGGAGCATAACAGGAAACAGAGGCAATTCTCCACTGGTACAGCATGGGGGGTGTTGTGGTAGTTCCTGTGTACACATTCTCTACATGGGATGTGTGTCCTGCACTCACATGTCAGGGCCTCCCTGCGCCTCTCCCGATACACCCAGCGAGCTCACACCACCACCGTCCCTCTCCTCCAGGCCCGTGTTATCCCCGGGCTGGGAAGGCTCCTCCGGCTGGGATAGGGATCCTTCATTCCGGGCAGCGCTCCCCCCCACACTCCGGCCGCCCGGCCTGACATTGGGTTTGAAGCTGAGCCTGGCTCTGCGGATCATGGTGCGCCCGGCTCTGCTCTCCCCAGCACAGAACTCCAGCACGCGCCCACTACTGGTCACGTGGGCATGTAATCATGGACTGGAGTAGAGCGGTCTGACAATTACGTCATCTTCTCGCGACGCCAATGGCATGTTACCTCTAAGGAGTGATAGAAGTTTTGTTGCTAGAGAACTCCTTATTCTCTGTGGGAATTATACTACCTGAGGCTTCAATAGGAGGTATATGTGTAACCCACATGGCCAAGTAGTTAAAAGGAAAACTTTACAAGGTGGACAGATATGTTTCTCAACCAAGGTTCCTCCAGAGGTTGCCTGGGTTTTCTTAAAGTGGACCTAAACTCAAAATTTTTACATTGTATTAAAGGGTAGACAACATTTTTATTTAAAAAATTGTATTTTTGGCGCAACACCCTTTTAAAAAAAAATGCAGCACCTCCCCTTTTGCCACGGCAATCAAGTCTCCCAGGATAACTACATCACACATTCTAAAGGGGGTCCTGGCTGCTCCTGAAAACAAACAACAACAAACAAAGTTCTGCTGGAAAGGGCTCTTTTTGTGCATGCCTGACTTGCTCCTACTTTCTGCTCATTTAAAAGAGCGCTCAAAACCCACTTTTTCAAACTTGCCTACCCATCTTCTTCTGTCTTTTGAAATCATCACTACTTCCCACCATTACATATCCCCCTCCTATTGTGTGTAAATTCCCCCACCTACTAGATTGTAAGCTCTTCGTGGCAGGGTCCTCTCCTCCTGTATCACTGTCTGTATTAGTCTGTCATTTGCAATCCTTATTTAATGTACAGCGGTGAGTAATATGTTGGCGCTATATAAATCCTGTTTATTAATAATAATAATGTTCGGAAAGAGCTCTTTCCCTAACCCCCCTGGTGGTATTCCCAAATGTGTCTCGGGGTGAAGTTTCTTTACAGAAAGCATTAGCCCTGAACCACACTCGGGCTGGAATTGAGGACTTACCTGGTCCTCACAAGCCCACGGCATCCTCCAGCAATGCTGGCATCTAGGTCCATGTGGTGATGCCCGGCGTCCCCTTGCCTCGCATACTGGCATGTAAATGTTGGAGATGTGAGGCTAGAGAATGCAGATACCAGCTGGGTATGCGACGTCTGTGCGGGCGGCATGCGTGCATTTAGGGGGGGGGGGGGCAACGGCCGGAAAAAAAAAATTTGAAGTAATTTTACATGTCAAATGTACCGATTTGACATGTAAAAATGCTCAAAAAATCCACCAGGGAGAATAATATAAAAAAAAATTGCCGATCTCATGCATGCGCAGTGAGATCAGCAGCCTTTTCCCCCATTTATGTCACCTAATCTCGCGTCTGTGCAGTGTGAGATTGGGTGACATATTGAAGTAGAACCTAGAAGCTCCCTTCCTCTGCGCCGGGCCAAAGACGGATACCAGCACGATGTGGGATTTAAACAAAGAAAGCTCCCGACGAACCTGCGGAGATTTTTTTTTAATTTTGGGTTTAGTTACACTTTTACAATGAGCAGTTTGTGCCTCTCAGGTCAGTTTAAGTGACACCAATGATCTTTTTGGCTATCTGTGACATTCTTCACACTGGCCAGCAATGTGCGAGTCATTCTTCCTACTGACCACCACACTAATGTACTGTGAGCTGTGGATAGTAAAGTATTTTTAGAAGGAGCTGCCTAAGTCCTGAGAATGATTTCAGGGGTTCCCCATGTTCAAAAGGTCATCTTTACTTAATGCTTGAAGTTCATAATTACCGGTGATTAAATATTTATTTAAAGGCCAAAATGCATTTGCTTCTTGATAGAGTGAGGAGTTTAAAGCCTGTCAGGGACCATTTATGTTTCATCGGAGAGATTTCCATTTACTTTGTGTTCTGAAAACACAACAGGAAGTAAGAAATCCTCTGACAGCTGTTATCAGAACAAGAGTTCCCACTTGAAGATTTCCACTCTACAAAAAATACTGTTACATAATCGGTGGGTTTCATTAGGATTTATTTTCCTAACCAAAAAAAGGAGCAAGGCAAAAAATACGTATAAATTTCAAACAACTTACATTGACTTTAATTTACATTATTTTTACATTAATATACATTGACAAAATGATTTTTTAGAATTTTTCCAAAATTGCAACGTTTCAAGACATGCACAAATAGATGCATGCTACATCCTCAATGCATTTCCTGGATCTTATCCACTTCATCAGAAGAATTTCTATAATTAAAAACATTTTTTCATTGACAATTAAATTACATGATCTACAAATATATATAGACACAAATCCATACAATACAAAAAAAAACTTACATTAAAAGACATTAAGCTGTAGTCCCCACACATACTTTGGCAGGATGACAAGCAGAATAGAGCAAGGGGCAAGTGTCACAAAAGTCAAAAAGATTGTCCTGCAATTCCATAATACGATCAGTCGGTTCATTGATAAAGTTATTGTTCCTATCATTTATAATCTGTTCTAACGAGAAGAATTTCCTATTCATACTGACCCTTCCCTATAGCAAAGATCCCAAGGACAAAGGACAAGGACTGAAAGTCTGCATCAGTACTTTTTTGCAGGAAAGCTCATTCACCTCTACTGTTACTCCTCATTGAAGTATGCAGTATGGGGAACTTTAAATACCGTTCATATAAAACCTGTTCAGACACATTTTGCCAGTCACATTAAAGTTCATTATGTCTTAAAGCAGATGTAAACACTTTTTTTAATATTTTCACATATTAAATAACTTTCTGGCAGTGTAATAATCCTGCACCATGGTAACAGCAGCCAAACCGTGACGTCATGATCCGCTCCCATTCTACATATAGGAAACGTGACTCCTCCCTTTTTTACAAGTTAAGGGTGTGGTTTGGTGACGTCACTAGATCGTAACCTTTTTAACGCCGTGTCTCCGCCCTCCGATCAGTAGCTAGAATATTCTAGCGGGTGTTTGTACGGGGAAAGGGTGGCGGAGTGATAGCTGCATAGTTTGGTTCTGCCTGGGATGGCCCGTAAGTGTCCTGCGTGCCAGGGAGGGGAAATGTTAGTGGCGGGTGATGGAAAGTGGGGATAAATCTGTGGGGATGGGGGGGCACAATATGAGGGGTGTATATGGGTGCTATGGTATCATGGGGGGGCACAATATGAGGGGTGTATATGGGTGCTATGGTATCATGGGGGGGCACAATATGAGGGGTGTATATGGGTGCTATGGTATCATAGAGGGGGAGGGGGGAATGAGGGGCATGTATGTGTGCTATGGTATCATGGAGGGGAGGAATGAGGGGGTGTATATGGGTGCTGTGGTATTGTGGGGTGGTGTATATGGGTGCTGTGGTATTGTGAAGGGGGTGGGGAATGAGGGGTGTATGTGGGTGCTATGGTATCATGGAGGTAATATTTGAAGGGTGAGGTAGTGGGGAATGATTTGGGGTGATAGAGGAGTATGATGTATACATGGACACATATTGGGGGGGTGTTGGGGACCGGAGGCATTGCAGAAGAATGGAGGCTACGGGTGCCTGTGCTTGTGTTCCATGCTCTGCCAGGTATGTATGGTGTGATCAGGCTGCATACACAGCTCTAATCACACAACTTCCTCCCTAGTGTGTACAAATCACAAGGTATAACACACAGATGTATGTAGAACACATGATTTGGATGTTACTTGTGTGTATAACATGGAGTGATGTATGGTTCATGTGTTCTGCATACATTTATTGTGTGTGTGTGTATACAATGCACTATTATAGAACTTAAGTCTGCACAATTGGGCTCTGTGAATACTGAGTATTCTACATTGAGGATGTCTCCACCTGCTGTTTGATTTGTGCACTACACTTGTGTAAGTTTGTCTTTCTCATTATTATTATTACTGGAGATCTATCTATAGGTGTTGTAATATTCTCCCTGGTGTGATGGCGTTTCTATGATATGGCCAAGTTACCCCTACCACATTAGAAGTGACTACACACAATTCTAAACATGTGGTACATGTTTGGGTGCCCTTTTAAATGAACACACCCCCTTGACATTCTTGTGTTGGCTTGCACAGGGCTTTTGATGCAGCAAGCATATTTTTAGGTGTGTGGTCATCTGTCATGCAAATGTAGGATCAATTATTTAGCCTTGAACTGATTTCACTTTATTATATTATTACACATTATTTTTATAGTGCAGTCTTATGCAGCGCTGTACAAAGGCCATAGTCATGTCACTAGCTGTCCCTCAAAGGGGCTCACAATCTAATATCCCTATCACAGTCATGTCTTTAATAGTCTAAGGTCAATTTTTTGGGTGGCGAAGCCAATTAACCTAATTGCATGTTTTTGGGATGGATTAAACCAGTGTACCCGGAAGAAACCCATGCAAACACAGGGAGAACCTTCAAACTTCATGCAGATAGCCTGGCTGAGATTTGAACCTGGGACCTAGTGCTGCAAAGTGTTGACCTCTGAGCCACCATGCTGCCCATAATGTAATCTGCCATAGAAAACTTTGCAGGCATAATCCAGGCTGGGAAGGTCAGACCTGGCCTTTTGCTTCCAAACATTACTCTTAAGGCTTAGGCCTGGGATGTTTGCTGTAGTGGATACAACATCTATATTGACATACTAGAACAGTCTTACCATAGTTCAGTTCTGTAATGTTAACTATTATACCTGTTGATTTTATTGTAGGAGGAAACCAGCGTGAACTTTCTCGCCAGAAGAACCTCAAGAAAACACAAGATCAAAACAAGGGTAAACGCAGAGATGATAGCTTGTCTGCAGCACAGAGAAAGCAGAGGTGGGTATTTTCATGTAATTACATCAGGGGTCTTCTAGCAATACAAGAATATCTGTATCTTTGTATGTCTAGCATACTGCTGCTTAGAGGAAATTACAGCGTTGTATTTATGGATATACATTGCATGCTAATTGCTTCAGGAATTTAGCAGGATTGCCCAAGAAATGTTCTAGACACTAGACTAGTTACTGGTAAAAATTGTTTCCAGTGATGGGGGGGGAATTAATTAAAGTGGTACAGGCAGCAGTGCTTGTTTTGAGTGAGGGGGAAGAAGGTAAGCGGGAGGTGCTGCAAATCATCACCCCCAATCAGAAACTGCAGCGATCTACCTTGGACAATAACTACACATTCAGTTCAGTGGTCGGGGGGGTTAATATCCAAATTGGTACAGCTTCTGCTGTACTTCAGGTTAGAGTTTCAGCTTTCATACACCCAGAGTTGTGTTCATGCTCTGCCTTTGTTCACTCTTGTTTATTCAGTAAGAAGTCTGAAGATTGAGGCTGGTAAAGCTCCAGAAGCAGAGGGAGGTGGGGGATATTGCTGCAGCACTAGGTGAATGAGAGCTGTGGCAGTGATGTCCAGAAGTACAGTGTCTGGACTTGGAATGTGGCCTTGGAAGTCTGAAGCTCAAATGTGCAATACATAGCCACTAGGTTTAGTAAATATGGTGGATGGGGTTGCGGTATGCCTTGGTTAAGGGGGTGGTGGTGTCGTATATGATGTGTTTTAATTTTTTAGGTTAGGTACTAGAGTAGGTAAAGTGCTTAGTTTTTGGTTAACACAGATCCCAGTCCATGAGGATGCATGTTTGTGGTTGTTTAAACAGGTGCTCAGATTATAATGCATATCTATTCATTCATCTCTTTTGCAGAGATTCTGAGATAATGCAAATGAAACAAAGGGCGGCTGATCAAAAGAAATCCATGCAAGTTGGGTCCAGGTGATCTGTTGGCATAAGGACCTCTCCCTGAATAAACGGTTACTAAAGGACCACCAGAATACTCATCACTTTTATATTTTTTTTTAACCTTTTATTGTAATCTTGCAGCAGTTTATGTTAAACTTTAATATGTATAGGACTGTTTTATTTTCCAATAGTGATATGGCTATCTAATGTACATATGTAATAAAACACTGAAAATGATTGGCTTTGTGTTTTATTTATGAGATGGAACCACCTACTGTAGTGAAATGTGGGCATTATTGTGGAACTAAACTCCCCTTTTTTTTCCTCTCCCATTTTCCTTGCAGGGTACTGCCATTCTTCTTTGCTTTCTCAGTGCTGGCATTGGCCACTGTGATTAGCCAGGCCAACCTCCCAGCTGGTGCTCAGTTCATTTGCTTCAGTATAAGCAGAAGATGCCATGAATGCTGAGTGCCTGGCAACCAAAGGTAATGCTGGGTATGCTCAGCTGTGTTGCCAAAAACCTAGTGCAATCAGTCATAGTAGGGATTACTGTAGAGGTGTCTGTGCCTTTCTGCAATAATGACCTCCCTGATTTTGTAATCATTAAAGTGTTTTTGACATTGGTCAAGAATGCCATCCAACCTGTCGCTAATTGTGAGTAAAGGCTCAGTTATGTTAATGCAGTGTTTTCTGTTCATACTTTTTCACTAACAATGTCTAGGTTATTTGACTACAGCTCCTGGTTAGGAAGGGAGAATACAAAAGTCCGCCCCTACCTGTCCCCTGAGACCACCAAACTCCTTGTACACGCTCTTAAAGTTCTGCATCAAGTGTCAAATACTTTGTACTATCACCATGCTGGAGAGCTGTTCCTCTGTCTACATAACACAGCAGCCTGGGTCTTAAGTGTTAATATGCCATGGGCACAGCTCTCAAAGTTTGGCGTCCTGCAATGTTTGTGAGAAGCAGGCTGGCTATGCAGGGTGCAGTTACTACAGGGTCATTAACCCTTGCTGGAGAGCAGATTCTCAGAGTTTGTCTATGAACACACGTTCAATAATTGTTGATGGAAAGGATCTTTCATGATCATTTCCTACAACAAAAGACTGCACGATGCATGAAAGTACATGTAGGTACGGCGCAATTTTGCTCTATAGAGACAGGAGAATGACGGAGTGGCACCTTGCTGTGCTCTCTCCCCTTCCATTCAGATTGACGGCGAGGGATCCATGAAGAACAAGCACTGTGCACACACCAATAAAGTAAGAAGTGCCTATGCTTGAACAGTTTATTGTGGTGCAACAATATATGGGAAAGTGTTAGGTTGTTTTTCCTTATCTGTGGTAATGTACACTGTAGTTTAAATAGCTTATCAATGTGACTTTTGCTAAGGCCAGAATGCATATACACACACATCTGCCATCTCACACCCTAGCTGAGCAATTTGCATTTCCTATGTAATTAATGCTATTTAATCATCACAGAGGTAAGAAGAAAAATATCCCCAAATAAGTAAATATTACCAACCTACGCTCAACTCTACCAGTGTGCACAGCTCCAGGTTTCTAACTTTTACAGCACCAGTTCTTGGAGGCAGAAGGGCCAAATTACACCTTTTTTAGTTAAAAACAGCTTTTTAAGCTACATCTTTTAAGCTTAGGAAATAATGCAAAGCAGTAAATTTTCTCTAACACCAATTTCTAGGCATTTAGTCAAACTTTTTTGGTTGACTCTTACTACTGAAAAAGACCATATCCTTAATATAAGACTGCAATTCAGTATACAAAACACATTCCAATTATTCTTATTATTATTTCACAGTATTTATATAATGCCATCATATTACGCAGCGCTGTACAAAGTCCATAGTCATGTCACTAACTGTCCCTCACAGGAGCTCACAATCTAATGTCCCTACCATAGTCATATGTCATTAATGTAATCTAAGATCAATTTTTAGGGAGAGATACAGGTAGTCCCCGGGTTAAATACAAGATAGGGACTGTAGGTTTGTTCTTAAATTGAATTTGTATGTAAGTCGGAACAGGTACATTATTTTAATTATGCAATTAGGACAGATGTTTGTCTCAACATATTATTAGGCAGCGTGGTGTAAGTTACTGTATAAAATCCTCATTGTGAGCTAATCACAAACAAAGCAAAAATAAAACTGTGTGGAGCCTGGACATTCATTAACTTCTGGAGTAAGCTGTGCTATGATATGCAAAAAGAAACAACTTGGTCATTAAAGAGTTGGCTGCAGAAAGAGCTCAACCCTAAGATCACCCACAACCTCGGCTGGGTTTAGCAAAAGATTTCTTCTGCAAGTCATGCAAACTTCCCTCCCTCCCCACATCAAGCCTCCTGCACATGAGTATCTAGGAGACATCTATATGTTGGATGTCCTTTACTCAGTAACTACCTGTGTATATATATATATATATGCACACTATACAACACACACACAATGTCCATGATATTAGTTTCTTCTAAGATTTATTAGAAATAATTGATCTCCCTCAAGCTGGGATTACATTTTCGTACACTTGTATTGCGCTGATTTTTAATGTTCATGACAGCTTGTCAAGATGAGCCCAAAAATCACATGCGTATATCAGGATACATATATTCTGAAATGGTCGTTTGTGTAGTGATTGTGTACAGTGGTCTCTTTTCATAGTATTAGTTTCAGATGCTTCTGATGTGATTCAGAATTCATTGACAGAGACAGTTGACCTTCAAGCAGGTTTTGCATCCCCGTAGACTTGTACTAGAATGCAAAATCTATCTGAAGCCAACAAAGCCTTGTAGACAAAAGTCCCATGCTGATCACTGTCACCCCTCTCACAGTCCACTTGGTTTTGCTTTCCCCACTGCTCTGTTTATCTGCTGTGAGCAGTTTTATTGTATGCAATGTAAGCTTTTGCAGAACCTTACACATGTTACATGGTAAATATTGGTTCCAGTGACAATGCTGTGACAAGTGTGCAGATCATTATTTACCTCTTAGACATCAGAGCCAATCCATTCAGATTATTATTATTTATAATTAAACAGGATTTATATAGCGCCAACATATTGCAAATGACAGACAGATACAGTGTCACAGGAGGAGGAGAGCACCCTGCTCAGAAGAGCTTACAATCTAAGAGGTGGGGGAAGTATAACACAATAGCAAGAGAGATTCCAGCAGAATAGTATATGCTTTGAGATCAGATGAATGGAGGCAATTCATAGAGCCAATCAGGTCACTTGCAGTATACCTATAGTATCATCTCACAGGGTAAATATGATCAAGGTATCCACTCATCTGTGTATTAATGTTTCTCTTTTATTCCAGAGTGATGATTCGGACATCTGGGATGATACAGCTTTGATAAAAGCCTATGACAAAGCAGTGTCTTCATTTAAGGTTTGATCTTTTCTCAGATTTTTTTTATATTAAATGGAATCTTACATAAGCTGCTCATAACTTTCTGATTATTAAAGTGGAGCTGTACTCATTGGTGGGCGGTGATCTTCTGCCACAAATAGCAGGAATGCACAGCTGACTGCCGATTTTGGATTAGACTTACATATATGTAGGCACTTTACAGCAATGACAGATCTCTGATTTTACCATTGCTGCATCCCAGCTGCCATCTTCACAACTAAAGACTACATGGCTGACTCCTGGGTCCACAGTTATCCTCTTACACTACTGGATAGCAACCAATGATGTGACTGCCCCAGACTTTTCAGGTGCAAACAATACAATAATAATTTTTTAATTCATTAACCTCCCGACTGTTAAGCCCGACCTTGGTACGGGCTAAAAAAAAGTGCTATTTTGGTTAACCCCGAGATTTTCCCTACATTAAAATCCCCACTTACCTGGTCCCGCTGTGCTCATCCAGCGTCGTGTTCGTGTTCCAGCGTCGTCCTCCGTCGATCTCCCTCTC
>NC_092863.1:76130867-76137328 GCF_032062135.1 Pyxicephalus adspersus | reverse complement strand
CACTTTTGGTACAGAAATCTAGACCTCAGTGTAACACTCAGGTGGTTAAACACCCAAAAACAAAATCATTAAACATACAATAAACAAACCACATAGTAGTGACCACTTGTACATCAATAAAAATTGATGTGTTTAATGCAGCTAAAGCCACCGTCCATTGGATTGTGGTTTTACAAGATGGAATCATGCTTATGAAAGACCTTACATCATCCCTGCAACGCACAAAAGAGAGGTTCCATTATACCTGGTTCTTCTTGATACAATTCCAGAAGTCCTCAGAATATAGGGACTATCTAATCCTAGATACAGTATTTTGTTGTTGGGTGTTTTATAAATCAATTAAAAAATTATGATTTCATTGTTTGTACCATTAAGGTTTTTGGTCCCATGTCCTATACATTGGGGATGTGGTACAATGAATTGGGGATCTTAATGTTGCTGTATTTATTAAAAAGTACAAAGTAACTTAATATACTCTTTTTTTGCTGAGCTTTTTTTATATAACAAATAAGACAACTCCACACTGGATAGGAAGAAAAACAGCATCTGGACCAGGAGCAAGCAAGTTCTGTGCTCTGCATTCAAAAATTGTAATTTTTCCTATGAATGTACTAACCTAAAGTAATGTAAAGTACCCCTGGATGTGCGGTATAGTAGTTCCTAATACTTGCCATCTGTTTTTGGCATCTTGGTAATGTTGTGGATATCTTAGCATTAAGAAGCCAACCATTGCTCACATACAGATCTGATTGAACCCATCCATAGAGTTCTTTGCTCCAAAAATATCTAGAAAACTTGGCATAAGCTCATTCAGTGCCCTAATCAAGGATAGTGTTTAGGATCTGATCTATAATCAAGTTATTGATTGCTCTCAGCCTGCTGTTTTCTTATTATAATGTAATATATGATATGTCTACACAGCTTCATTACCCTTGCACACTTGTTGCTGTACTGATGTGGTTGATAATTGTTACAAATGCATCCGTGATATTGTCTTTGCAAACAAACTTAGCTTTCTAATAGGAAAGCCATAAAATATTCTTATGCTTTTCACAAGCCCTTAACTAGTTATCGGTGTTCTCCCCGGCCCCTTTTAGCTGGGCGCACCACCCGGCCCTTTTTTGTAACCACCCATATTTTTTAGGGTGGTTACTGAACAGTTAATTCACAGTATATGAGCCAACACGCACCTACATCTTCTTCCCACCTAGCTTAAAAAAATGACTAGGGAAAACATTGTGTTATGAAGCCTTTCATATAAAGGAGAGGGCAGGTATCTGTTCCTGAGCTAATTCAGGTATCATTTCTTCAAAGCGGGTGTGAAGAAGGGAGCATGGAGTTTGCTATTTTTCTATTGGCTACTTGTATTTCATATCTACCGTATTTTCCGGCGTATAAGACGACTGGGCGTATAAGATGACCCCCAGCTTTCCCAGTTAAAATATAGAGTTTGTTGCACTTCAACAGTTTGTTGAAGCTCTCTGACGGCTGACTCTTGCTAACCCGAGCTCGGATCTTCTCCCCGTTCAGGGGATTGGTAAGTACCCGGCGTATAAGACGACCCCCGACTTTGGCACAGATTTTTCGGGGTTAAAAAGTCGTCTTATACACCGGAAAATAGGGTACTTGCCTAAAAGTATATTTACATGTGTTTTTGCCCTTGAAAGGAAATATTTTCAAAGGACAAAATTTTCAATTACTATAACAAAAGGATTTTTAAAATAATAAAAACCTCTGCCCTGAGAACCAATAGTCATTATTGTGCCTAAATCTAACCTTATATAAAATTAATCTGAGATTAAGTTCTTCATTTAGAAAGCTCTAAAGAATGGAGATTGCAATGTTGGACCCCCGTCTCCGGAGAAGAATACAAATCCAAAAAGAAAACATAACAAAAAGAATAAAGGAAGGAAGAAGAACAATGCACTTCCTCTGAAAAAGGTACTACAAAGATGTCAATAATTTGTCAGATTTCAGTGTTATAGGTTTAGTTCCTGTGTGTCACTTGATGTACACTGCAAATATCTATTAGTTCTTTACAAGCTGCTGATCTGTATATTCTTAATTTTCCAGTGGAGAGTTGGTGACACGTGCAATGCTGTTTGGTCAGAAGATGGCAATCTTTATCCAGCCACTATTTCTTCTATTGATGCAAAGAGAGGGACTTGTACTGTTGTTTATACAGGCTATGGCAACAGTGAGGAGCAAAATTTGACAGATTTGCGTTTCCCTGACAGTTCAGAAGCAGATAGTGATCAAAAAGATCAAGCACGGGTAAGAGTTATGATTTGTCATTGTGTTGGCTCTAAATAGGCAGGATTGAGGTACGCAGCAAGGGTTAAACATTTTATATTGTTACTGCAAAGTGATCTCAGCACTGTCTAAAGCTCTCTTACGGGTTAGGAAATTGCACACAGCACATTTAAAGCAGGCCTAACCTCAAAATTTTTACTTTACATAAAAGGCTAAACAACCATTTTATATAAAGTAAAAATCCTATGTATTTTTTTTTAGTGCAACACCCTTTTTTTTAATATTTATTTTTTAAAAAGGGTGTGGCACCTCCCCTGTCTTGATCAACACAGGATGGGAGTGCAGAGCCTCGTCATGCATCCTGGGAGGCTTTTGGCTGCAAGATCGGGCAAGTGCAGAAGGAGCCCTTTCTTTAATTAGCCATCTACATCACCCAATTTCGTTCCTGCGCAGTGCGAGATCAGGTGATGTAGGTAGGAGAACCCCAAAGAAGGTGCGGTCGCCCAGTGCTTCCTCTGTACTGGGCTGGAGAAGGATACCGGGACGACTTTAGGTCCCAAACCAAAAAAAAACCTGATGGATCAACAGATTTGCAGGAATAAAGGTAAGTGTGTTTTTTTAATTTTGAGTTTAGTTCCACTTTAATAGGTCAGTCCCCCATTCTTTGACCTTTATCTTCTTAGTTGCCAAACCTAGTCCTGTGATCTGTCCGTCCGTTGACTGGCAAGGAGTCCTCCATGAGATTCCCTTGGCTACACACCACAGCCCTTTTATAGCAATAAGCTCATCAGCCTTGGCTGCAGTGAGTTTTCCTGCTGTTGTCTACCTGTCCGTTTACTTTATCAGTGTTGAACACAGATTTTTTTTTAAAGGTGGGAAGAATTTGTAGGTGGCTGGCAACCCCTCTATTGTGACTTAACTGTTCAGTAACCTCCCAAAAACAGCCGGATGGTTAATGAAAAATGCAGAGTGGTGCGCCTGGCTAAAAGGAGCTGGGGATAAAACTGCCTTTATTTTTGATACCCAATCTCATTTGTGATGAGGGGGAAGCTGTATCTTTCAGACATATCACACCAGGACAGCTAGATCAGCTTTGCTGATTGAATGTCAGGCTCTGATATTTCTAAAAATAATTGGAGCTTTGAGTGACACACCAGTGGACGTATAGCTGGAATTAGGAAAATCATTCACAAAAATGCATTCCTTTGCATTTTTTTATAATGTCCATGCCAGTGTTCTTCATACTGTAGAGATGGGATTGTTTTGCTTCTCAGGAAAGGTAAACCAGCACACTGCTTTTGAGCTGCAACTCATAAGCCATAACTGCATATACTTAGTGTCTTTATTTTTCAAGAACATTTTATCACATGTCCATGCTTGTGTAGTAACCTATTCACTATGCCTACGCAGAACCATCAGCTATCACACTGGGTTTCACTAGGATATGTATTGTACACCAATTAATAGTTGCTAGATTTGTATTTGTGCAGTAGCAATGATGATCGTTTGTGTATTTACAGCCTGGTGAAAAACCTAGTCAAGCACCTCCATTTTTTCCTGGCTGGCCTCCATCATTTCCTCCAAGTCCACCTGTAAGTCATTGTCTTCTCACAGTATAGGGATCATGTACAAAGAGGTGACGAATGCATAATTAATGTGTCTGCATTGTAGCTGCAACTTCACTTGTTTTAAATGAAATGAGGCACAGGAGGAATTCTCTACATATAATTGTTCAATGACTACAGTAAACAAAAACAAAAAAATTTATAAAGAAATTTATAACAAAATATAAAAATGTTTGCTTTCTTTTTTGAAAAGAAAAAAATTAAATTTTACATAATATATTGTTGCTAATTATGATGCTCAGCATGTCATATTTTGCTGAATATGCCTGTTTCATATATTTTTCTCCACTGTTATGTTTAATATTTTGTTGTATCTGCATTTGGTTTCATTTTTTTCATGACGGCTCACTGCCTCCCAACCACCAAGAAAGTAGAGGGACCGATATATGCTTAATGCATGTGTCAACATACCAACTACCTTTTAGCAGTTTTATCTTTTTCTGTGTAAAATATAACACACCTTTCAAACAAAAAACAAACCTGGCCACATACAAAAAAAAATAGTTTTTGATTTTTTTTCTCCATAATCTTAGAATAACAAATTAGAATCTTCCCCAACTATATAGGCACACAGGAATTCCTATTGACCTTTATTTCAGGCTTCAGGAGGTGACCTTGGGTGTCAACTCTTGCCAATGTTTGCAGCATCCATGGTTCAGCACAAATATTTTTCTCAACAAATTCTCTCCATTTTCATAATCCTGCAAAGCATTTGGAAAATGTTTTAAATTGGTTATCTAATGTCTGGAATGCGGTCACCAGGCCATTAGGAGTTTTATGTCTGTTGCCAGGTAAAAAAAAATATTTGTTTTATAACTCATCTTGTATTTGATGTTTAGCTGATCCCTCCTCCTCCTCCAATGGGCCCTGATATCACAGAAGATGATGAAGCCCTGGGAAGCATGCTAATTGCCTGGTACATGAGTGGTTATCATACTGGTTATTATCTGGTAAGTGTACATGTGTGCCTCTTAACTCAAAATATTTGCTTTACTTTTTAAGATCTCTTGTTAATTTCTGCATAAATATGTGGCATAGCAAATATGCCATTAAAAGTACCATTTATAGGTCTAAACCAACAGACATTGTAGGGTAGTGCTTCTGTTGCAACATTCGCAGTGAATGTTCAGCACCTTTTGAGCATGAGTTTGCATACAACTTCCTTCTTACTGTATGCATTTTTTTGGTTAGTGGGACGACCCAAGGGTGGTAGAGTTTGCCTTTCAGAATGGCACAGGTTTCAGTGTGGCAGAACATTTTCAAAGGCTACTATATATTTGTCTGTGCATCTATCCATCTGAAAAATGACACCACAGGACTGACACCAATCCTGAAATTTTATTGTCCGTAAGAAAGACAGATCATTTTCATATAGTTCTCAAGCTGTGAGTAAATATTACCGCAGTTCTTATTTCCAAGTTACTCTTAAAGTGTATTTACTCTTCAGCAATTTGATGCAGTGCAATAAAAATAATTCTTCTTGCTGTGTTTTACATACAGGTGCACAGTAAAGGATTCCCTATTAAAAATGTGTACCTTACCTTATTGGAACATTATCAATTTATTCTTGAGTGATTTAGGTCAATTCTAAAATGTGATGTGAAAAAAACTCTCCTATATGCCTGCCTATGTTAATACTTTTATCAGATAATTTAAAAAAAATATTTGTGTTCAGAAATGCTAGTCTCCATTTTATCATTATACTTCCCATCCACCTCTGGAGTGCAAGAAGTGTTAATGTGCTGACATGGAGCATTTGTATATGAAAAGAGAGTGAGTGACAGATTAGCAAACCATCCTTTTACTTATCCTTTCACTGCATAATAACAGGCTGGGCAGGTCCTGGAATTCCTGGGCTCATTAAAAATGGCAAATGTTTGGCACTAACCCCAATACGTTGGTATTTTACCTGCAGTGTGTAATGATTCCTTACAATCTGATAAGTATTTAGAGAGCAAACCAGAGCAGATGAGAACCTATGACAGATAGAAAGCATCTGCTGTAGTTGTCCATTACAATTAGAGTTTTACATAACTGATTTATTAATGTAATATTCTTTTTATTTGTTCTTTTCTAACACAGGCACCATCTCTCCTAGGGAGAGGACCTGCTATTGGGGAAAAAAGAGACGTCAAGACACCTTTTTGAATTGTTTTTGTCATTTAATGCAGAGTGTCACCATATAGCAATATGTTTTCCTAAACTTCTATGTAGTCTGTGCAATCGAATTTATTTTTGTTCAATAAAAATTACACTTGTTTTAAAATGCTGCAAATAAAATTTATTACGATGCTAATCTACCAATGCTACAATGTTAATCATGGCCTTTTGTAAGGGTCTTTAATTACAGTCAACTCTGTTACCACAGTCTGGTAGCTGATGCATAAAGCCAGAAAATATCAAATTAAAGAGAGCAGAATTTAAAGGGGGAAGAAGAGAAGGTAGTTACAAATGTGCTAAATGCTGTAAGCATTGCTTTTTATTTTTCCCTCTTGGTTAAGTTAATAGAAGCCTTCATGTTTTGGTTATTCTTTCCAAAGTTTTGTTTATTGTGACTTCTAGGTTAAAAATTGTTTTTGATAA
>NC_092863.1:76125473-76129816 GCF_032062135.1 Pyxicephalus adspersus | reverse complement strand
AAAAAACTACTGTAGAGAAGTGTAAATAATTGTATATCAATTTCACTCGCTTTGGTGCAAATGAAGACAACAGGTTGACTAGAAGGGGAACAGCAGGCCAATCCCCAAACAATTTTTTTTTTTAATACAGACCAGTTCTTTCTCTTTATTTTTTAGACTAAGCTGACCCTCTTCCTGTTCACAGGCTTGTCCGCTACCTGCCCTGAGCTGCTGCCTGGTTACCAGCGTCTACTTGTCTGAGGCCTGCCGGACCTTCCACTGGCATACTGACACCACCTTAACTTGAGGTGTGTTCCATGATCATGACTGACCCACCAGCTGTCTCTGCACAGAAGCCTGCTTCTGTTGGCCCACCCTCTGGTGTGTTTTATAATTCTCAAAGTTGGGTGAAAATGGCAAAACCCATTGCCACAGAATGTTTATACTTTTAGCTTGAAGTTGACTTTTTTCATTACATTAAACATATGATTATCAAGCAGTCACCTATACATATGTTTAGTCACCAGTTGTGGTAGTCTGGACACAAATCGCATAAAAAAAAAAGTGACAGTGGTATTGTGAGACTTGTTCTGCTGTGTGTACATGTGACTTGTATTCAAGTGATTGAGTTCTCGCATGTTCCCTGATCTCTCAAACATTTCCTACTTAGATTCAGTGATGTTGGGGGTTCAGGGTGTTGAAGATTTTTCAGATAGGTCTTTCTTGTAGTATTAGCTATGAAGATATTAATAGCAAAAAAGTTAACATCTTATTTGTTTAAAATCTTTTAGGAATTTAAAGACTTTCATCACTAATGAAGATAACTACTAACCTGACTCCAGTATTTACCTTAAAGTACTTAATAGTGCTGCTGAAGTGCCCCAAAACTTAGGGTGCACTACAGTATAATGCAGAGATATTATCAACATACAATTTCATGTTGTACTACAGACCTTTTGCTTAGTTTAGTTAGAAATCAATATATACACAGTTACATACTGTAGTAAGTCAGGTTGGAAAAAAAGACATAAGTTCAACCACTAGTTAAATAAACATATCCCAGATATAAAACCTACGGACATAGTTGGTCCAGAGGAAGGCAAAAACAAATCAGTCATTTCTGGGATGTTATCAGAATTTATGTGAACCACTGCTTTACTTCTAGAATCAAAACTATTTCTTGTTTTTGCCTATTAATATGCCTATCACTCTTTGATCTGATTAAATAGATTCCGAGAAAAGCATCATCATCGGGGAGGGGCATTTAACAAATGTTACCGACTTATTGTTTTTATATATACTTTTTTCATAAATATTTTGTATCTCTGGAATGTTGATATCATGTATTTTTAAATAATATTTGAATACATAAATTGAAAGTGTATCCTCTCCAGCCTTGGGGAGGTTTATTAAATCAGGGCCGAGCTGTATACGGGGGGGGGGATTGTATACAATATGTGAATTGTACAGTGGGAGTGGTGCAGTGGTGGACGCAGACAACAGCAGACACCTGTGTAAACCCCCTGACAAACCCTGCACCCCATCTTTATTTCTGTCTTCTTTTTTTATCTCTTCCGCACCCGATCTTTCTTTTTTTTGCCATTCTTTTCCCTCTCCCTTCATTGCTCATTCATTGCTACAAATAAAAACACTGCAATTAATCACTTATTGTTATAATAATTAATCTCTATATTGTTATTTTATTGGTAAAAAACAGAGCAAGAGAACAAAAAACAAAATTTACATGACATACATAATATTTTCTCTGTACAATCAGCAGAGAAAATGGTGTACTAACAGAGGTATATGTAGGAACCAAAAATATTCGCCATCTATGTAAACCAAGAACATAAAAGCATGTTGTATAGAAACCAAGATCAGCTGAATTCTTAAAATATTGAACCCTGCATTGTAGTGCATTGTTGTTTCAGTATCTCAAGAGAGTTTCACCTATAAAGTGTGGATTGTAAGACAATGAGAAAGAAAAGAAAATTGAAGGACAAACCAGAAAAAGAACTACTAGGGAAGGGGAAAGAAAGGAAAGGGACCTGTCCAGGGAGTAAATGACATGAATGATGAAGGAGAGTGATCCAGGGTTCCCAGTATCATCGTAAATTATGTGGGTGTTGTTAAGTATTCATGTCAACTTTTCATTGGTTATTATCCGATTCACTATTGGTACAAGTAAATCCAGATAAATAGTCGGGGACCTCTATGACTTGGCAATGACACTTCTAGCTGATAAAATTATGTATTTTATGATAGTAACCGTGGGCAATGTGACACCCAACTTACTGAAAGGGTTCTATCCGCTGCCTGTGTGGCCATAAATATAATATTACAGATTTTATTCCAAAGGAACTAAAAGTTTAATTTTGCCAAACAAGCAAAGCTGAAGAACCTGAATGGAGGACAAACATAGAACTGCAGTCAGTTCCCCACCAACCAATTACACCACACCAGATTTTGCTTAAATGGCCCATAGGCCTTTTTTACATTAACAACTTAACCAGTTAAATACATTTACCACCTGGGCAGTTAGCCTGAACCTGGTTCGGGGAAAGAAAACTTGCTAAAAGTGTTTACCCTGAACCAGGTTCGGAGTAGCTAAAAATAGAAACAAGCGTTACAGTGCAATCTGATTGTCATACAACATTGTATGACAATCAGATTACAGCTGAAAAAAAACACCTTGTCCCCGCAGCTCCTCTGGAGACGTCCGTCCTCTTCTGTCTTCTCCCAGCGAGTGCACTGACGATCTCCGGGATTCCCGGTGACGTTGGTGCCTGCTTCGGTGCAGGCGGAAGGCAGGGTGGGAAATTGAAATCACTTTGTTTTGGATTCAATACAAAAAAGCTGTATTGAGTCTACTACAAAGAAATCTTTATATCTAATATATATGTAATTTTAATATATATATATTACATAAGCTACTGTACAGTTACATTACATTACACACTATTTTGTTTTGTTTTTTTTAAAAGATTTTTTTTTTTTATGATGTTTTATAAAAATTTTGCGTTTTTTATTTAATATTTTTATTAAAGTTAATTTTTTTTTACATGATTGTGTGTTTAAAACTTTACTATATTCAGGATATCTACTAGACCCTTGTTGGGACATATTTCTGTAAGTTACAGGTCTACAATTTAAAAAAAAAAATCATGAAAAACAGTGTACCGCTTTTGGTACAGAAATCTAGACATCAGAGAAACGCCCAGGAGTTAAATAAAAACAAATAACAAATAACAAAACAACAATAACAAATCAAATTACCATATTAAATCAATAACGTACCCAAAATTAAACAACATTTAATTAACATTTTAATAACATTTTCCCACACCTTTTTCCCCTTTTTATTACATCCTTTTGGGATCTGGGCCACCAAGATATGTAATGCTCCCAGCCGCATCATGCCAAGCTCGGGAACGATATCAGTACCAAGCGCAGTCCCACAACAATACCAAGACCTTCAAACACACCTTTTTTGGAGATTCCACACCAAAGGCAGAATCTCCCACCCCCATTTAACACTACCCAAACCAACATCCTTCGAGGACCCCACCGCAGCACACCCACTGGACCCATTACATAGTAGGACTTGAGGGTGGGGAAACTTTTCCCTCTCTAACAAACTTTCCCTCACTCTTCTTCTCAGTCTTCTCACTAAAATGATCCCTCCTTCTCAAATCCGTCCTTTTAACCCCTTTACTCTCCACCCACCTAAACGTCACCTTCACATCCCTCTTCCTCGTGCTAACTTCCCGGGCTTTTTCTATTAACCCTCTCACTGCCTGCTTCCTGTCTCTCTCAGTCATGCAGGCCTTCCACTACCTTCCTAAAGTCATTACGCTCCAGGCCTGTCTTTCTGATGATGGAATTCTATAATAAATTTACTAATAAACTTTAAGGTTTTCTCAGGCCAAGGAGCCCACAAAAACATGCACTGAAAAACAAATGAACCCACAACCTATGCAATATATATCTTCCATAGCAGCCTACATATGAAAAAAAGTGAACTGGTGAACACACAGCCAGCCTTCTGTATAACATAACAATTCCTCTGTGTCCCTGTATAACATTCTGCTGCATACTCAGCACACCCTCTCCTCCAGCCATACACAGGGCACCCTGTACATATCACTCCTGGAGCCCTGGCTGACCCTGGTGTGGCCCTGGTGTGAAGGAATTATCTGACAGCTTAGCACAGCCAAGCAATGTCTTCTCACATCTTCATCAATGGAGATGAGGACACACAAGCAGTTGAAATACTACTGACAAATCTCCACCAATAGCAAAGCAGCATCATGTCATGTGTCTATAACCCTTGACAACAGCTCTAACTGCAGCCCTGTAAATAC
>NC_092863.1:76024981-76124039 GCF_032062135.1 Pyxicephalus adspersus | reverse complement strand
AGAAGGCTGCCTCCAGGGAGGATATGGTAAGTAGAAGTATTAGATCTCCCATATAGTTTAATAATATGATTGGGAAAAGGATAAGCATAGCTGGGTATAATGTAATAGATAAGGTGCATAGTATGTAATTATATAGAATAAAGGGGAGTGATCCAGGGTTCCCAATATCATAAAAACTTATGTGAGTGTTGTTAGGTATTCATGTCAACTTGCCATTGGTTAATTAATTAACCAATGACAAGAAGGACACACAACCAGTTCTAATGCTCCTGACAAATCTCCACCAATAGCAAAGCAGCATCATGTCATGTGTCTATCACCCCTGACAACAGGCCTAACTGTGGCCTTGTAAACACATAATTGCCATGTTGAGCAGAGCTCTGGTCACATGACCACACAATCACCTGTGATTACATTATGGCTGTGTGACAGGATAGATAATGATTTCTGGTAAGGCTCTGGTAAGAAGAAGGCTGTCTTGAGGGAGGATATGGTAAGTAGATCTCCCATATTGTTTACTATTATGACTGGGAAAAGGATTAGCATAGCTGGGTATAATGTAATAGATAAGGTGCATAGTATGTAATTATATAGAATGAAGGGGAGTGACCATAATATGGTATGTGAGTTTTCTTAGGTATTTATGTCAACTTGCCATTGGTTAATAAATAACCAATGAAAAAGAGGACACACAACCAGTTCCAATACGGCTCACAAATCTCCACCAATAGCAAAGCAGCATCATGTCATGTGTCTATCACCCCTGACAACAGGCCTAACTGCGGCCTTGTAAATACATAGAAGCCTCTCAGCCATAATTGCTATGATGAGCAGAGCTCTGGTCACATGACCGGCACAATCACCTGTGATCACATTATAGCTGTGTGACAGGATACATAATGATTTCTGGTAAGGCTGTGGTAAGAAGAAGGCAGTCGTAGTGTGCAGCGTGCTTATGGCAGGTCTGGAGGAAGGCAGTGAGGTGTTGTACAGGCGAGGAGCCGGCCAGGTAAAGAGCTAGAAAGCCGTGTCTGCCTGTCATGACTTCTTACCGGGCGGAAGCCGGTCACTCCGCGGTGTCATTACACCGTGCAGCCTCTACATGAGGCCAGGTACTGTCGGTGAACTGCAAGTCGCTGCATGCCAGCCTCTTCCTTCATAGAGCGAGGGTTGTGTGTGCTGCTGGTTCCAATGGCAGGCCCAGAGATTGTGGATGAGGAAATGTCCATTGTGTTGTAACTGTACACATGCTGGCCTATGAGTCCATAACAAGGCAGCCCCAGCCCTCCAGGGCCACAATTTTACATAAATCATTATCTGACTCTGTAAACTATTATAGTGATGTACTTCTAGCTATTATTATTAATAAACAGCATTTATATAGCGCCAACATCCAGTGTAGTGCTGTACATTAAATAGGGGTGGCAAATGACAGACAGTGACACTGGAGGTGAGGACCTTACCCCGAAGAGCTTACAATCTAGGAGATGGGGGAAGTCTCACACAATAGGAGAGAGATATGGGAAGTGATGGGAACTAGTGAGGGTTTTAAGAGACAGAAGAAGAGTCGGCAAGTTTGAAAAAATGGGTTTTGAGAGCTTTTTAAATGATCAGAAAGTAGGAGCAAGTCGAATAGGATGAGGAAGACCATTCCAGTGAGTGGGGTCAGCTCTAGAAAAGTAGGGAGTATTTTTCTATCAGGTCAGAAATGTAAGTGGGACAAGAACTGCAGAGAACTACAAAGAGATGCAGCAGAATAGAAGTGGCGGGAAGGATGGATCTATATTTTGTGCAGATCCTGGGCTTAGAGGACTGGAGGTGGGCAGCTGGGGGTTATAGGACCTCCATAAATATATATATGATTACCTCTGTAATAATGATATGTGCAAGTGTTCCTCTGACCAAAACTCCCAGCAAAAAACGGTGACAGTGGTGGGGCAACCTATTGCCAATGGTGCCTTTAAGATATATATATATATATATACATACAGGTAGTCCCCGGGTTAAATACAAGATAGGGACTGTAGGTTTGTTCTTAAATTGAATTTGTATGTAAGTCGGAACAGGTACATTATTTTAATTATGCAATTAGGACAGATGTTTGTCTCAACATATTATTAGGCAGCGTGGTGTAAGTTACTGTATAAAATCCTCATTGTGAGCTAATCACAAACAAAGCAAAAATAAAACTGTGTGGAGCCTGGACATTCATTAACTTCTGGAGTAAGCTGTGCTATGATATGCAAAAAGAAACAACTTGGTCATTAAAGAGTTGGCTGCAGAAAGAGCTCAACCCTAAGATCACCCACAACCTCGGCTGGGTTTAGCAAAAGATTTCTTCTGCAAGTCATGCAAACTTCCCTCCCTCCCCACATCAAGCCTCCTGCACATGAGTATCTAGGAGACATCTATATGTTGGATGTCCTTTACTCAGTAACTACCTGTGTATATATATATATATATGCACACTATACAACACACACACAATGTCCATGATATTAGTTTCTTCTAAGATTTATTAGAAATAATTGATCTCCCTCAAGCTGGGATTACATTTTCGTACACTTGTATTGCGCTGATTTTTAATGTTCATGACAGCTTGTCAAGATGAGCCCAAAAATCACATGCGTATATCAGGATACATATATTCTGAAATGGTCGTTTGTGTAGTGATTGTGTACAGTACCTTAAGGGGGTAAAATTAAATAAAGGCTAAATAAGTATTATAACAGACAATTCACTATGAAGATAAAAAGCAAACAGAAATGTTACAAGAACACATAATAAACCACAAAGGGTAGATTAATAACCGTGAATGTGACTTTCATCCACTGACTGTAAATCAATCACTGTCGTTTAAAACACACGCACCTGGAGGATTCCCTCATACTAAATGTTTAGTAAATGCCTGATTCATGGATTTTTATATATGTCCCACTGTGGGTGTCATGAGCAATTTACA
Organism: Pyxicephalus adspersus; assembly: GCF_032062135.1. NCBI lineage: Eukaryota > Metazoa > Chordata > Amphibia > Anura > Pyxicephalidae > Pyxicephalus > Pyxicephalus adspersus. The sequence goes on along the minus strand of NC_092863.1, from coordinate 76,121,077 downwards.
AAAGAAAACTGGGCAGGGCTGACACCATACAGTCCACACAAATGCCGTGTGTTTTTTTTAAATGTAGAGCATGAAAAGATGTGCAGGTACTGCAGAAATGTACAACATAAGTTTTTTTGTATTTATTTGCCTTGATATACACTAAGAAATGCTAAATCATTTTTTAAAGATATTATACAATAAATGTATTCAGACACCATGTTGGTCACACAATGTTCACAAGTTTCTTTTAATGAAAAAAACTTACTTTTCCCCTTCATATTCTGCAGTGGAAACTTCTCTAAAGGCATCCAATGGGAAAAGGTGATGGTACGACCGTGCTAAGTGCGGAGCAGACACTAAAGTAAGGTCTAAAAGAAAAAGAAAAGAAGGTTCAGTTATAGGAACAGTAAAACATTTACAAAACATTGTTGTGCGAGAAAGTTTCCATCAGGTGACTTGCATGAGTGTTCCTTTGGATACAGAGAGGGATGAACTTGCAGGTGTAAGCCGGTCCTGGGGGAAATCATTCCGGCAGATCTATCCTAACCATGAACAGGTCGGGTCAGGAGAGTCCAGGAGAGATTACAGATATAAAAACATTTCTTAGTATGACCATAAATGGATGGACTGGCCTAGTGAATTGCATATTAGTTTGTTTCACCATTAAAATCATTACATAACATCAAAAAAAAACTAAAAAAAACATAATATAAAAAGATTTTTAAAGTTAAATCCCATTAAAGTTTCTTAGGACCTGTCACAATAAAAACTGTCACATGAATGGCTCTAAATAGCTATAAACTATCCTCTATAGCAGTATTTGAGGGATGAAATAACAATGTTCATTTACTCACGGCAAACTTTGCATTCCACTGGGAGCTCAGAGTACTTTGCTTTACACTGAGGGCAGAAATAGCCTCCTAATGTCAGTCCAGGCTCATTAGTGCTATCCAGGTGTCTAAAACAGAAAAAAATAACTTCACTTATATACACAATAATATCCCCATTATACCAAAACGTTTTTTCACTTTATATTAACTTTATAATAATCTACTGAACTGGAAAACAATGAAATGGTGTAGCAAAGAAGATCATCTTTTCACTGTCAAATTTCATACACAAAAAGGTTCATTAACATTTTTCAAACCAACTACACTGGGTGTATGAACTAAATGTAACATTAATAAACAATGTTTAACCTTCGCTACAAATGGGGGAATTCTCTTCTTTGCACCTGTGAAGTAACCATAGGGGCCACCAAGTATACTACATTAGACCAAAAAGGCAGAATGCGAGAGGGCACAATGGATCACTTCCTCTAGACACAGGGAGCCCCCTATGAATATTGGTCCTTTAGTAATTGGCAAGGTGCCAATGCCAATAATCCTCCTGCTTGGCTTAGATAAGGATGCAGCAGGAAGAAGGATGACAACCCCGCAAAGAGTTCACTGCAGGCAATTTAGCTGGGAATTCACTGACTAGAACACCAATCATTTTCATACACTTTAAATTAGGAATTATTTTGTACAGTATTATTTGTTTTTAAACAATATTTGTCCTAAATTTTTCAGTTTTGTGTAAATTACTTTAATATCTGTTATTTATAGACCAGTTGGTGGATTATTCACTATTTTTAACAAAACATTTTTGTACACTGTATTTCATACATACGCCATACTAAAAGAAGGCTTTGCATCTTGGTCAGACAGAGAACCCATTGTATGCTGAGGGAAGCCTATAAAGAAAACAGTTAAAAAAAGATAAAATATAAACCGACACTCACATTTAAAAGCCTACTAATTAAATCACAAGTTTCACTTTTCTTACTTGAGAATATTTATCCAGATGATTTATTTCTCCTATTGAAACCTGTTCACCTCTTATATTTAAACTTTGCCACATTACTTCGGACATCCCCACCAATTTAAGGACATGAACCAGGCTCTATAAACCTGGCCAAAAACCTATAGAACTTTTTACCTTCCTTACTTACAGATGACTGGGCTGTTTTATTAACATGATTAGAAAGGAATTAAAAGTCCCTTACCCATTCGTATCAAAGAACATTCTGAACTGTTATTAGCTGGAGGTGGGCTGACATGGTGCATTAGGAGCTCTTTGAAGTGACTCTCATCCAGGATGACATGATAAACACCTAACAAATATAAAATAATCCATGTATACGTAATACATTATTTTACTATATAGTAGGCAATCATGAAATATATATTACCTTAATTGTGCATTTATTTGTCATCTATGATGCAGGGCTGGATTTCTGTATGATGAACACAGGACCTAACCTGGTGGAGTAGGTTTGCCAGGGGGAGACACAGTGCCACTAACTTATTATAATCAGGACTCCACATTCCTTTTCACTATAAAAGACTTTAAGGTGCCACTCCGCCTACCAGTGTAACCTATCTTCAATGTTCCTGTGCCTGCACAGCTCACTCACTTTGGGTTCATACACCTGGCATTAAACGGCTAGCAGAATAGGCTATAGACTTATAGTTCTCCAGACGTACGGACACAAAGTTTTCCCACTCAACTCCCCAGCCTCGGGCTGCTTGTGTGGCTGTGACACCCAATAATAAGCACATTAGGTGGATACACCTCTTCCACTGGAGATATACGTTTATTACAGTATGTGTCTGTACAATTAAACATTCAAATAAATGCTGCAGCAATCTGAAAGTACTGAATTAGTTTGAATTATAAAGTTAAAAAATTAGCATGAAGTTAAATATGAAGTCCTGGATATTTAGGTGCAATAAACCTTTTCCAGCAGCTTACTAGTAACGCACTGCTGCAAATTACACTATTGAAGGATGATTATTTCAGACAATTTAGGCTACTAAATATATCTCACCACCAGTCTCTCGCGTGAGTACAGTGCACACGCGAACCTCGGCTGAGAGACCAATAACAGACACCCGGATTTTACTGGCTTTCAGGCACTGACGGAAAAATGAAAACATAAAATTAGTTAGTTGTATAACTGCAGGAACAATATCAAACATTTTTAACAATGTTAAATGTAAAACTGCCTACAAGTTTTGTCAGTTTATACAAGTTAAAAGAAAAACTAGTCTCAGACAATGTAAATATACTGCAGTAAAAACAGTAAATGTCTCTCCTCCTGTGTCACTGTCTATATCTGTCTATCATTTGCAACCCCTATTTAATGTACAGCACTGAATATTATGCTGGCACTAAATAAATCCTGTTTATTAATAGTAATCAAATATTATATAGTGGAAAATGCAACTGGAGCTGATCCATGGGTTGTATGCCAACCAACCTCAAAACACCAGGTAGACATGAGATCCCCCTAAAGGAATATCCTGATTATTAATGAAGGCTACTAGGCTATACCTTTAACTAAATTGACAATATTGGGAAGCCTGTTCCTTAAAAAGGTAAACAGTTTTCATAGCTAGCTTTGCGTACCTAAAATATACTAACACCGTAGCCTGTTTACAGACAATATACTGTAACATTTTATATGAGCAATGCTATTATTTTTCCTAATGACTACAAAACCAGTAATTTATAGTATACCACACATTCTACTAAATTCTTTATAGATAAAATTTGAATTTTCATGTTAATGCCAGAGGTGATTTTCTCTATACAGGTCTGGAAGAGCCATAACTAGCAGAAACTTCAAATTTTTGCAACATAAAGGTGATCTTCACTTTCCAAACACTGTACAGCCTACTAGCCAAAGAATCTGTATTTCTAGGTTTATAAATTATTGAGACACTTTATACTTAAAAGTTACAAAGTTACAAAAGACAACACTTACCTTAATTATATCATATATATTGGAAGGATCACATGTTGTCAAGCTGCTAAAGATTACCAGAATCTCACGGCTGGTATGGCCAGGCATGTGTCTTCATTAAAAGAAACACAAATGAAAAATAAAGATTTACTCAAATTCTAGTCACAATATGATTTTTTACACAAACTACATATTGTTTAAAATAAAACTTATGTATTTCTAAAGGTTTTGAGTCTCTATTGCCAAGATGAAAGTACTTTTGGCTTCAATTTGCTTACTGTTCTAATATTTTCATATTACTCATCTGTGGAAAGCACCATCTAGTACCTAAATGCATGTCTAAGAGATTTTATCAGGTTAGTACCTGGACAGATGTAGTAGTTAACAGAATAGGATACAGAAATGTCAATAAACCAACAAAACAAAAGGAAACAAAGGAGCTAAAGGTAAAACCCATAGAAATCAATCAGATTAGATATTGCAATACAGTTGACATTCAAAAATTTGGCCTTCAATAATCCGAATCCTTCAGTTTTCCAGCATGGATTTCAGAGCGCACTTTCACATTTACACTTTCCGGAGGTGCTGTTTATGTTTTGATGGTGCTCTACTTCAGAATCAGCTGTTGGGTTTTGCTTTTCCTCCATAAAATGAAGCTGGTCAGTCATAAGGATGATCATCCTGACAGCCCATCTGCTATTTAGCTTCTCTTCGGGGGTACAGTAATGATTAAAATTCTGAGGAACTATTTTGTTTAGTTTTTTAGAAATTGAGTAAAACTGTTTTATTTAGTTGGTGAACAATAAAATTTCATTTGCTTTTCCTTTAGTGTCATTTCATTTTAATATATACAGAATATATAACCTTCAAAAATCTGGAATATTCGAAAATCCAGCACACCAAGTCTGGAGGTTGCCGGATTTTTGAACCTGTACTGTAGTTTATTTTACTGCTAGTTGCACAGTCATTGTATTAAAATAGTTACAGCAGGGACAGGATGAAATTCTCTTAATTTCCTGTCCCATATACACACTGGAAATGGATTCTTCATCCCTTTTAGTCCAGGGACAATGCCTTTATTAGGGCAAGCAAAGGATGAATCTCCCCAGAGGTGACACAGCAATAAATAAAAAAAAAAAAACAGTGGTTGTAACTCCACTTTACCAAATCTACAAAATGAAAATGTACATATTAAAGTCATTATTGTTTGGAGATGCATTAGTGTTTGGGTATAGTTGTATTGTTTCTTTTTACATTAAAAAGTCTTGTGTCACATATAAGACATAACAATAGCACAATTACTGACTTCAGTGTCTGCAGAGCGAGGTTGAGGGAGTTGTAGAGAGATGGCTCGCCACTGCAGGTCATGTCTACAGCTTTCTTGAGGGCAGTTATGTGCTGTCTAGGGTTACCTGGAAAAAATGAAATAGGATCCATGATATGTAATTATTGCACCTTAATTTTACAAAACACAATAAATCTAAAGAGGCTCATCCAGCTCCTGCAATGCCTGTTCCTTTATTGCTATCCTATTTTATTGTAGCTCCAACCGGTGGAGAAAATTTTGGTGGTCTGCTGATCTGGCCGAAGCGCCCCCAAGCGGAGTCAGGAGAAAGACCCTGATGGCGGGGTGCACCTGCCAGAGACGCAGACTATGTTTCCTGTACGAAATGCAGGCTCAATGAAGTGGGCGGGTGGTGTCCCTGGACAAAACCCACCACTCTCCCATCACAGGCTCAGATCTGTGATGGGAGAGTGGGTCGGTTCTGGCATCATGACGTCACTATGGGGGAAGTTTCTTCCCCTTTGAATGATACCCGGCTCCCCGTGCATGCGCGATGCAGAGCCGGTAAATTTTAGTGATCCGTGGGACCGAAAAGGTTGGCGACCACTGCAATAGCGGACAATAGCACTTTACCAGAACATGCAGTTCCCTTTCCTCCTCTAGATTTTACCTAACTTCCTGATGTGACTTTAAGACAGGAAGAGAAGGACAATCTCCACAACCATACAAAGACATTAAAAAAACAAAACGACAGGGTTTTCTTTCTCCTACTCAATTTCTAATCCCCTAAAGCTGAAATCTATGAAAACTTATAGACCTTATTTCATACTGTTCCAATGTCCCTTCATATTCTGGCCTTTTTTTGGGGTAAAATCTGCAAATGTAGCAGCAGGAAATGGCACAGCAGAAGCTATACTTCCAAACCACTGTCTAGTAAATCTAACATGGTCCTCCACCTCTTGCATCCTGGTGATTCCTAATAGGAAGTCTGAGGCTGTATATTTATAAATGGCCTGGAGGAAAAGCACTGATTTATGTAACTATAGCAGCTGTATGACTGAGTGGCTGCCCTTATACTACAAAAAAAAAAAATTCACCCTTAAAGAATACCTGCTGGATGAATTACCCTTGCTTTTGGTGAAGAAGGCCCTTGAAAAGAATGAAATAATGTACCATATATACTCATTTTTATACGAATATAAAACAAGATACCTACTTTTTCAAGAAAAAAAAAAAAACACTGACTTGAGTAACAACCTAGGGTACAAAATGCGAGCATTATAGCCCAACATACAAAGGAGTAATCAATAAAAATTCCAATATAATTATTATGAATAATTGCATTCACGGGGCGTTATTTTTATTGGGAAAAAAATTACAATCACATGGACTCAACCTGTTTATCTTTTTCCCCCCTTTTTCCAGGGTAAAGTATGTTGTACATTTGAGTTGGTTATGATGGGTCAACTTGCTCTTAAATTATCTTTTGTACATTACTGTTGGCCTCCAGTAGATGGCACAATTTCCCTATGTAAAGTGCTAATAAATGACAAAGTATTCTAAAAAAAAATCAATGGTAAGAATACATTTACATGAGGACACAGCACAGTCTACTGGTGTGACCAAGATTCTTTTTCTAAAGACATTTTCAGGTCAAAATAAGTGGTGTATACGCACGTATTAAAGATAAGTATGTTTGCCTGAAGTTCAGCTTTAATGAGGTTAACAAAGTACCTGATTGCCTGTTAAAAGTTACAGTCCATTGCCTTATAAAAACATTTTCGGAAGCCCAATATTCTCCTGTATTTTACAAAATTGTCAACTTTATGACCATTGAATAAAAAAATAAATACACAAAGTTGCAGTAAATAGGAAATTGAATATGAATATACGGCTCATACCAGCAAGCTCTGTCAGCTTTTCTGCCCTTTTATTTCTTGTGATAATGAGACCAATCTGAAAATGATCAAAAACGTGTTTAATTAGTAAAGGAAGTGCTTCATTTAAAATATTTAGAAAACAAAGAAGGCAGGGACTCTTTAAGCTCTATTAAATATAAAACAGGGAATCTAACATTCCCTCAAACATTCTCTTCTAAATACTGCCATTGAAACACATGGACCTGGAAGATTCCTGTGAAGGAATGTTTGAGAGAATGTCAGATTCCCTGTTATAATTAGAACCCTATATGTGGCAATTCAGGCAATTTTTATAAATCTAGAGATTTCCTGCAGATATTATTATTGTTATTACAGTCAATATAAAGCCAAGAAAAGGAAGTACTTTAACTATGCAGTCTATGCAGTCCAATCAATACAGGGGCACCACAGTATCATTTATCAAGGCAACAGACATTCCCCCAAAACATTTTGTCAGGACACTTTGCATGGAGCTACAATAAAATGAACTATGAGTCCTGTTTGAGACTGAAAGTGAAGAAAGTCTAATTTTAGAGCTCTAATATCTTATATTTAAGATAATACATAGTTCCAGACTATTTAACACAATTATAACCAAGTATATCAGAGAGGTGTGGCAGAATGTATAATCAATAGGTCATTTGTGCTGAGATGTGTGAAATATTTTAACTTCATCCATTTTATTTTAGGTTACAATTTTTTCATCAAAATGTTTGATTTTCCAATACAAACACTGCATAGCCACTGAATCTTTTTTTAAGACAAGAAACTGATATTTAATTAAACAAACAACCAAAAAAAAGTGTTAAAGATAGAATTCTAAAACAATCTGGCAACACTGTTTTTTTAATATAAAATAAATTATAACCCTTACCTGGCTTATTGGGTTTTGATCAAAATATTCATCCACAAAATATTCCATAAGCTAAAGAGAGACAGAAAAAAATGTATATGGAAACAATATTTTTTAGTCTATGTAATCTATATGTTAAAATTAGCCATAAATCCAAAAACAAAAATATTTTTTTACAGTCTTTCCTTTATTTTGAACAGGTGATCCTGCAAATAACACTCACTTACTGCTTTATATCAAACTGGAAATTGCCTAAAGTGATTTAAAGTGAACCTGAGCTAGGATATGGACATTATTTTTACTTTTTCTATCAAGTAGTAAAAAAGCCTGAATTGACACTAAAATACTCTATATTGTCTGTGGCTACAAAAGTAAGGGTGAATTGTTGAGAAGTACAATTACTGCTTGTTAAGAATAGACGGATACTTGGAATACCACCAATTGTCTTTGAAGAAGGCTGTTTATTATTTTAGGAACATACACAACAAATAACACAGCATTACATTTGTCACCCCCTTTGGCGTCCAAATCCCTGTGAGCAGTTCTTTAGTTCTTCTTCTTTGAATAACTTTTTGTTAGGCAATATCCTATGCATATCTGGATTATACAATCAGGCCTGCTATTTTATAGATGATCTGTCTATACTGTTCCCTTGTCATCACAAATTCTCAGATCCTTACACTTCACATTTATTTCTGCTTCCCACACATCACCATTAAAAACTGTTCACCCGATGCCCAATATATCCCTCCCCTTGACATGTAGGCAGATAATCAATGTATTCATTTATCCTGTTGATGACAAAAAATGTCCTGTTTGCTTTTATGTTGAATACCCAATAGTTAGATTTACAAAACCAGACCATATTTCTATGTTTTTATCAAATCAAGTTAAAGTGGACCTAAACTCAAAAAGTTTACTTCACATAAAAGGGTAGCAACCCTTAAATTTGCAAAACAAAAGTGCAACATCCTTTTAGTTCTGTAAGAGAAAAAAAAAAAAAAAGGGTGCAGCACCTTCCCTCAGCGATCAAGACAGAATGGAGTGCAAAGCCTCCTGGGATACCTGCGTCATGCATCCTAGGAGGCTCTTGGCTACTCCTTCTCTGCCGATCACATGCAAGCGCAGTAAGATCAGCAATCTTTTTCCCTATCTACATCCACCCGATCTTGCGCCTGCGTAGTGCAAGATCAGTAGGTGTACAAAGAAGAACCCGGAAGAAGAGAGAAGATGTCGGCGCTTCTTCTGCAACCATCTGGAAGACAGACACTGGGGCAACACGGGACCCAAACAAAGAAACATCCTGACGGATTTGCAGGATTAAAATTTTTTTTTTTTTTTATTAACTTGCAAAACAATTTGGCTACCGGTGTTATGACCAGTTTAAAAAAATGTGTGTGTCACAAGGAAATCAAACATTAATAATTACAGCTTACCTTCAGTGTACTTGTAAGTCTGTTAGGTTTCAGATCCTGATCTTCCATCGTTCTTGACCCATCAATGATCACATATAAGTGGCGCATCTAGTAAAATAAATACATTTAGGCTCACAGTTGTTCACAAACAATACATGATTGCTGTCCAATTTCAGAAGCATAGGTCAAAGGCTAGGAATAACAGCTAGTGCCACCATCGTATTTAAGGAGGTATGAAGTTACAAGTTTGGGCAACAGGTGTATACAAATTTACAATTTGAAACCAAAGTTTTGCTTTAGTTTGAAACAGCAATAAAAAAGATCAAAAAGCTGCACGGAGCATGTGACCCCATCGGATACTGATCCAATCCCAAGGGTCTACCTAGCCGCGCATTCAAGACTATAATTGGTTGGGACGTGTGGCCAGGTAACCTGTGCGGCCTCCCAGCAACCTGCAGTGCATCCTGGATAGGCAAGGGGGACAGAAAAGCAACAAAAAATGTTATTGCCACACCACCCTTTATCTGATGTCACACAATCACTAGCGCCCAGGTGCTTCCTGTGATATATTGGAGGAGGAGAACTAGCAAAAATATGTAAGTGTATGATGAATCATTATATGTTCTGTGTATGTAAAGAATATTTTGAACAATAGATGAATACATATAGCAATATGTGGACCCTCTAGATCTCCTGAGGAAATGGGCGGTTGTGCTGCGAAACGTGTAGAGAATACTAGACTAACCAGAATCCCCATATATCTGGAATAGTACAGCTTAATTGGTAAAGGTTTTATGTGGATACTAAAGATAAAACAGAATAATTATAATTGTTTTATTACATGTACTGTTTTTAATTTAGGTTTTGAATATACATGGATGATGCAATTTTGTTGTTACTGCCCAACTCATACATATAGTAATGATGTTTTATATCCCACTGTGGGCCAGCCTCCTCTTGTTTTTAAGGGACAGACGGTACTAGAGAGGTATTAGTATTTCTTTCCACTTTTATTGAATATTGTCATGGTAATCCTAGCTCTCACAGGTTAGGTTATGTGATGTTGCTGCTTAATTTGCAGCTGTTCCCAAACAGCTCTAGGTTCCCCAGACGTGCAGATTTGACATTTAGGATATGTCTCCATATGGTTTATGTGGACCCCTCAGGCAGGATCGGGCAGATACCGCTATTGGCTGACACTCCCCCACATGGGTAAATCATCTTTAGTTGACGGAATTTGGGGTTATACTCCCCCTCCTGCCCCGCTTGGTGCTCACCCTCTGTCCCATAGTTTAGTCTTTTTCCGCATTTCACCCCAATCCCTCTGGTTCCCTTCTGCCTCCCCTTATTACAACTTTACAACATAGCTGATGCCACAGATGTCATCACAGTGCCCACTAGTTCAATCTTTACAAGTCCGTACCCTTAATGTCAAGGGGCTCAACAGCCCTACAAAACGCTCCCAACTTTTATACGCTCAACACAAGGCGAAGGTCCACATTCTCTTGCTCCAGGAAACATATTTTTAAACTAATAGGTTACCTTCTCTTCGCAACAGGTACCGGCGGGGTACAGCACCATAGCACCAAGCCTGGAGCCAAAACCAGGGGAGTTTGTATTGCATTCCACAAATCATTGTCAATTCAAGTTATAGATACTCATGCAGATCCCCAGGGGAGATACCTGTTTCTTAAGGTGTCTATTTGGGGAAAGATATTTACTTTAGCATCTCTGTACTCACCGAATTACCAACCGACTGTGTCTTCAATTAAATACCTAGACGCCCTAAAACAGTTTTCTGAAGGTATCTTGGTTGTGGGGGGCGACCTCAACTTTGCTCTTGTTCCCTAAATAGACACTTCATCTGGGAAAACCCCCATATCTTTTGCTAAATAAATGCATTCCAGGCTAAACTGAACACGCTTAGGTTAATGAATGTTTGGCGCACTTACATCCCTCTGACAAAGATTTTACATTTTATTCCAAAACACATCGATTATGCTCACGTATTGACTACATTTTTGTTAGTCACCCTACACTTGATTGTCATCCCCTTTCTACTATCGACACTCATCCGTGGTCAGACCATGCATCTATATCGGTCACTTTTGTCTTTCAAAGGGGGGACCTGGAGGTGTAATGATTCTTTGTTTAAGGACCCCGTTTGTGCCAAGGCAGTTGTCGATGTTATAGCCAACTTCATACAGGACCATAATTCAGACACTACCCCTCTTCCCACGCAATGAAAAGCCATGAAAGCATATATTTGTGGGGTCCTAATTTAACAAGGCTCACGATTGAAGAATATCAGATCCCAAGATTTTCAAACCACAATAGATAAAATTTGAAATTTGGAATGTCTTCATAAACAAACCTTGTCCTCTGACACTTGGTTTAACTGCAGCTAGGACCCATCTATTGGAGCTTTATGATCTGGCACACCAGGGATCGATTTGGCAAAATGCTATACCAATATGGAAACAAATGTGGGAGGCTCTTATCGAGGGGACTTCATCCTCGGGCACCTGTTACATATGTACCATCTATAGCAGGGGTGGGCAAACTTTTTGACTCTTCTAAAACTTGACAGAGGGACCGGACTGGATTATATATTATATATAAAGATTTCTTTGTGTTGGACTCAAAGAAAATACAAAGACATTTTGTATTGGACTTCCACTGTTTTAGTGAATCTCCTGCTGCCAGCTTCATACACAAGTAAAATCCCCAAGTGCTGCATCTGTATTGACGAGGGAGCTCTACTCACATACACTGTTTTCTGTGAAAAACCAAAACTGACAATTACTTTGGCTGCAGCTTCATAAGCAATTCCCAGCCTCTTTTTTAGAAAACTGTTTTGTCCTGTCATTTTCTGACATAATTTACCTTAAATAATCATTCAGAAATTGCACATAATTATTAGTACCACAAACATTATTTCACAGATTCAGCTGCATTAAATTGGAATTATGAAATGATTTGCATGGTAATTGCTGCTGCTTCTGCTTTAAAAACTCAAACAAATACTCATTAGGTAGGATTGGTACCGTGCAGCACAATGCAAGCAAATATTCATTATGTAGAGCTAGAAGGGAGATAACATTCTTTAGCTTTCAACCCTTCAATCCCACAATAACGTCACAAGCTTAATTCCACAAGCTTCTTCTTCTGCTATGGACTGAACATGTGAGGTAAGTAGGCGCCAAGACATAACCCCGCCCACTCTCCTATCGTGGATCTGAGCCTGCGATGGGAGAGTGGGAGGGTTGCGTCAGGGACACAGCCCGCCCACATCAAGGAGCCAGGAAACAAACGGGGGACGTGGTCCTCGGCTCTGCCCAGTGCGCCAGCCCAGCGGGGTCCTTCTTCTGACCCTGCTTGGGGTGGCACAGGCCACGGACCACCAAACAGGCTGCAGAAATACGCCGATTGGGCTGTAGTTTGCACGTGCCTGATGAATACGTACAGCTCAGGGTGACTTAAGAGCCATACTTCAAGATATACTGCAAGAATTTTATAACTATTATGCAGATCTCCACCAACTCTGAGCAAACCCTGTCACTCCCGCAGCTCTCCAATATGTCATGGAAACAGCTCTCCCGATGCTGGACCCTAAGGTAGTGTCTTTTGTGTAATCACCTTTTACGGAAGGTGGCGAATGCCATTAAATCCACACCGGCGGGGAAAAGTCCAGACCCGGACAGGTTCACACCCAAAGTCTATAAAAAAAACATACTTCTAACCTGGTCCCTTTCCTGGCAAGGATGTTCTCTCTCTATATCAGATGATAACCCTTTCCCACCCCAGAGTCTAGAAGCTCACATCACTGTCCTTCCAAAGCCGGGCAAGGACCATACACTGTGCTCAAAATATAGGCCTATCTCTCTCATCAATGTTGATGCAAAATTATTTTCCAAGTTAAAAGCCAATAGACTTACCAAACATATGCCGTCCCTAATACATAAAGATTAAGTAGGATTTATCCATGGACATGAGGCTAGGGATAATACCCTTAAAACCATCCTTCTCACCCAATATGCTAGGACGTCAGGGGTACCGATGTGCCTTCTCTTGGTTGATGCCGAGAAGGCATTTGATAGGGTCAGTTGGTCATTTATGTACGCTGAATTACGCCAAATAGGTCTTGGTTCAAGTATGATTTCCAGGATATCTGCTCTATACTCCTCCCTCAGCGCGAGTTCGGGTTAACCGATACCTATCAGATTCCTTCCTGGATATTAAATGGGACTAGACAGGGATGCCCTTTATCCCCTTTAATATACGCTTTGGTTATGGAGCACTTAGCTGTAGCGCTCAGATATAACTCAGATGTTCGAGGGGTCCAACGTGGAGAGAGAACCATTATAAATTGTCTTTGTATGCAGACGATCTTTTGTTATATATCACTTCACTGCATACTACCATCCCTTCTGTTTTGAAGGAATTTAAGAAATTTGGTTCTTTTAGTAATTTTACAGAAGTCCTCAACATCTCCTTGACCACATTGCAAGAGTAGTCCCTGAGTTCCAATACCTCTATTAGAATATGTAAGGAAGCAGTTAAATATCTCTGTATTCATTACGTCAGACCCTGCCAAACTCTTTGATCATAACTATACACCGTTGCTCAGCAAATTGCAATCAGATTTACAGAAATACAATTCCTTCTCCCTTTCATGGTTTGCTAGACTCAATACACTTAAAATGGATATCTTACCTAAACTGTTATACATCTTTTAAACAGTTCCAATTTTTCTACCTACTATATATCTCCAGAAGATCCATAACTCTTTTAGGGCCTTTTTGGAAGGGTAAACTTTCTAAGGTAGCATATCACACTTTGCGAAACCTAAATGCATGGGTGGGTATTCTGGATGATATATTGTATTACAGAGCATCAGTCCTGGTAAGGTTGATTTATTGGTTCCATAACAGAGAACAAAAGAGTTGGGTCTTGTTGGAAGACACTCTTTCTCCGGTAGACTTGAGATCTCTACCCTGGATAGATCGACTTGGCACAAACTGTCCTCTATCCGGTCTCACATCTGATCTTCTTCATTTATGGGATAATCTTATCCGAGGAGGATGTGTCTCTACACGCCCGAGTCCCATGACACCTCTTTTTGATAACCCAGACGGCCCTCCAACAATACACAAAAAGTGTTTTCAGATTTAGTCACTGCCCTAAGATCGCTATCTTGTAGGTATTACACAACAGCCGGGCAACCTCAATTCAGGCCCAGACGAGCAAGAGGGATGACTTCAGGGTTTGCATACAGGCAGATACAATCATATATATCCTGGTCCCCAGAAACATCTATATTGTCCAGAGGTCTGACAGGGTTCGAGGCATTGTTGCAGTGGCCCTCACCACCCACTCACATAATTTCTTTACTTTACAATCTACCTAATAGGGAAGCCTCTTCCAGCACTCCAGTATACATGCGATATTGGGAGTCTGAATTGGGCATGGAAGTATCCGCAGAAGAATGAGAGAAATCTTTTGCTCTTACACAAACTTACTCCCACCTGTAGGGCACAAGAAACTAATTATAAAATATTGGCACAGTGGTATCTTTGCACGGCAGTCCCCTATCGTATTTCTTCCGCCATTTTAGATAAATGTTGGCGTTGCCTTACACATAGAGGTTCCATGATCCACATTTGGTGGGCATGCCCAATGATTTGCTGTTTCTGGAAAAAAATTTAAAATGAATGTACCAACTCCAATGTGCAAAATAACCCTAAGGTAACTTTGCTGTCCTTGATTCTGGGCTCCATCAAATCCATTAAGCGAAGCGTACTTGGCCACTTTCTTACAGATGCCAGAATGCTCATCCCGAGGTACTGGAAACAAGCCGTAACTCCAGCTGTTAAAAACTGGGTGAAGGAAGTTATTTGATTATTGAGCTGTATTAATCAGGATAGGGAACTTTGATTGTATTTAATTATATTTGCATATGTATCCCAACCTCTCTTTTTGTGCACTGGGATATGGCACTGGAGGCCTCCTAGCCCTGTACAAATTGAATTTTTGGATTGTAATTGGTTTATATATGCTACAACTTATAGGTTGGCCTTTGTATTCCTGATAATGTTTTCATTGTATTTTGTTCCTTTTTTACCCACTGTTTGTTGTGTTCTATGTTAAAATTAATAAAGATATATTATAGAAAAAAAGTCCCAATTCTCTCTTTTGTGCTACTTGAATTGGATTAATAAAGGGAAGTGTCAGTTAGTAATGAGATAACCAGGTTGAAGAACAATTTATTTCATACAGTTTTGTAAACAGTTAATATAAAATCTCTTTCTTCTAGTTCATTGAAAGATAAAATCCACTAGGAGGATTCGGACGAAGTCAAAAAGGCACCAGCTAGTAAAAACCCTACACTCCCAGCCTATGTCAGTGATTTTTTACAAAAGACTTTTATTCTTTATCATCCTTAGAGGGACACAGAATTCTGTACTTTTGGGAGTTTCCACAATAAATGGTGGAAACTGAAATACATAAAGACCAGAAAACTGACCTGGCCTCATGAATAAAAGAAAAACTCATCAGGGGAAATTAAGAACTCCAAGCAGAAACAACACTGAGAGAACCAACTGTTCCCAGAGGTTCCAGGGCAATAGCTAAATGACAAGTGAAACCCACAACCTCCAGAAGACCAGATCAGAACTCAGCCAAGGGTTCTAACCCGAAGTGACAATTATTATTTATAAGGAGAAGATAGATCCAAGCTGCACATTATGACTCCATACAATACACTAAATTTACACTAGATTCCAAAATGAACAGGACTGACAATATCTGGATGGAGGTACAGCCTGAGGAAGAAACACTCCATAAACTCCCGGGAAAAATTGTAACTCATCAGAGATTAGGCAACCAATGCAAGATTGGGTCAGCCAGTTAGAAACAGAAAAAAGCAAAACTAATTAGGAATGTTACCAGAAGGAACAGGAAAAGAGACCTTACCAAACCACACAGGGAGTATGTTGCTCCCAGAAGGCATGGAGAATAGGTCCCAAAACAAGGACGATATATCCGACGAAAATCAACAAAGTTTATTTAGGAAAGCTTTAAAATAAATTCTTACCATGCCAAGTCGAACTTGTCCCCGATGCTCAAATACTCTGTAAAAATTAAATATCCATTTAAATTTATTGCCAAACACAAATGTAACATTTCACCAACTGTTCACTAGATCTTCACTATGATCTTAAGTAAAATTTAAATTTGATCTTAAGTCGAAATTTGGCCTTGAGGACTGTATGATTTATATAGTTACATAGTAGGTTAGGTTAAAAAAATCCAAGTGTAACCACTAGACAAATAAACATATCCCAGATATAAAACAATATAAATCATAGTTAGTCCAGAGGAAAGCAAAAAAAAAACCCTGGTACAATTTGCTTCAACAGGGGAAAAAAATTTCCTTCCTGATTCCATGAGGAATTCGGATGTTCCCTGGATCAACAGTCACTGTTATTTTTACTTTAAAGCTTTAATACCCAGTTATATTCTGTGCTTCTAGAAAAACATCCAGCTTTTTCTTAAAGCAATCTATAGTAGTTGCTGAAACTACTTCCTGAGGGAGCCGATTCCACATTTTCACAGAGTCTTGCCAGTGACTAATTAGAAATAATGGCTTTGAAATAACAGAGCTCAGCTCTTTGAGGACACGTAGATGTAATCCATCAGGTCCTGGTGCTTTGTCAACCCTAATTTTTCACAGCTGTTTCTCAATCATATCAATTCTGAATCATTGTGACTCATTTAAGGCAGTGACATTGCTATTATGAATTTGGACTTGAGCTCTGCCATTTTCCTTCGTGTACACAGAGCTAAAAAAAAGTGTTTAGTAAATCTGCCTTGTCTTTATCCCCAGTTACCAACCCAGTGACATCCTTTAAGTGGACACTTTGCTTACTTGGTGCTTGGACCGATCTTGAGGATCAATTTTCTGGGGGGGGGGAAGAATGGGCTAGTTTGTCTTTGCTGGCAGCAAAAATGGCCATGATGAACCAATGTATCCTTCCCAGCTCCCTACACTGGAGACGGTTAAGGCAACACTCATGACCATATTCTATGGAGATATGCTGGAGGCCACACAAAGAAAAGAACAACATAAATCAAAATTCCTGAGGAAGAGGTATGGCTTTATAACCAAGGTACTGCCAATTCCAGAAAGGGGGGAGACTCTGGAATGTTTCTAATACTCCTCCTGGTACATACTAAAAGTAACATAACAGGGTATACCACAGAATAGGCGACACCCCAGTAACCCTGCACATGTGCACAATCCCTCTTCTCCACTCTCTTTCGCATAGTGATCACTGATAATATGGGAATCCCTATTTTTAAGGGAATCCTTCATCCTAGCACTGGAAGTGGTATGGCAGGATAACAAAATGATGTTCTTCATGTTATGGTGCACTAGAATTGTTCACGACCCCCCCCCCCCCCCCCTTACCCATTTTCCATTTTACCTTGTTTCAATTTTGTTATTTTAGAGAAACCAATTGAACTTTCTTGTAATTAGGTTTTTATTGTATTTCTCTACTGTTTATACCGAGATATAGAAAACCCAATAAAAATATTTTGAAAAAGGGCTGATTCATTTAGCGTAGATTCACACATGCTTCTGAGTCACAGGATTCCACATGGCTCCCCACAGCTGGCACTATTCCAGCTGCTTAAGCACTGACACTGCAGCACTGGCTCCCAAAGAACCTGTGTGTATGCGCATTTGACATCTGGTGGAGAGAGTGTTACTAGTATCAGTCACTGCTACCCCTATTCATTTGCTATGGAGATACTGAAGGGGAGATGCTGAATGTAGCATCTCCACGAGAGGCAGCGGAAGAAAAGGAAAACACTACAACCTCACCACCAAGGTGGATTTAGCCGTTCATTCCTGATTGTTAGCTTCATTATCAGAGGGAAATGCTGTACTGGCTGTAGAATGTGATATGTAGCATTTAGTTTATATGTTGAAGAGGATATACGCTCAGAGAAATTTCACCCTGAAGAGTATAGCATGACTGCTGACTAAATTGTTCTTGTAATGCAGAACTGTGTTTACTGTCCTAAAAATCCACTGAACCAACAGGACATGTTACTGGAATGAAGCCAGGAAGCATATATGGTAATGATTCTGCTCTTTTTTACTCCTTAACAAACCAATAGGTGCTTCAGCAAACCTAATTAATCTGATCTACTGTTTATTTTATTGCAACAAACCCTATACTACATGTGTGTATTAAATTAAGCATTTTTGTCTTTTTTATTTTTTTACCTAATGATAAGTTATTATTATAATTAAAATTAATAATATTATTAAACAGGATATAGCGCCAACATATTACGCAGTGCTGTACATTAAATATTGTATATAAAATGCATAACAAACAAATCATGTGTGTCCTATTTATTCTGAATATAAGCACCAAGAACAAAAATTACCTTTTTCTTTTATCTTTAAATAGAATTTCATCTATTGTGGCTTTCAGAGAGCCTGACTCGTCCTCCTTGAGAACCTCCCTGGGGAAGAAAGCAATGCAATTTAAACACATCAGTAATAGCAACGGACTGAAGATATATTAGACAATGGAGGCACGGTCCTTACCATGTTCTTTCATAGCCACCTTCCCAACGCTTGGTTCTTTCTGGTTCTTCATCCATCTTTAAATGTTCTGTTATATTATGTTTTATTCTGAAGATAAGCAAAGACACGTAATATAACTATGTACTGACTAATTTACTAGATTTCTATGAATAGGAAATATCTCATT
Organism: Pyxicephalus adspersus; assembly: GCF_032062135.1. Lineage (NCBI taxonomy): Eukaryota > Metazoa > Chordata > Amphibia > Anura > Pyxicephalidae > Pyxicephalus > Pyxicephalus adspersus. The sequence continues at coordinate 76,102,039 of NC_092863.1, read as the reverse complement.
TATCAGGTAAGCCTTCAAAAAACTCAAGAACTTCAAAATCATATATATATATATATATATATATATATATATATATATATATATAACACAGACAGGTGTACTTTTATCTTTTTTTTCCAAATAATTTTTATTGATACAAAGGGTTCAAACATACATAACAAATGTATCAAAAACTAATAATCATATAAAAGTGTGGCAGAAATAAAAAACAGAGTACAAAAATGAGCAACATAAGATTTTATTATCTAACTTCAAGGGTATGGGGCGAGGAAAAGGAAAAAAGGATACATAAGCTTGAAGAACTTAGCTCATTGGATCAGAGGCTGAAAGTGCTGGGTCAGCTTGTGAGTGTTGCATAAATGTACTATATTCTGAAGAGGTGCTGAACTAGATCCAAAAGAACCAGGTCACCTTACACCTTAAACCTGCTCCAGATGTGATCATTGCTGATGGAAGGAGCTTGGCAGAGTGCTGTACATAGTTTCTTGAAGATACAACAACACCCTGACTAGGTCCTGATGGAAGAAGTGGGCTGACTTTAAGGAAACATTTTGTTAATATTTACAATTTCTTGATGGGTGGATGTCATTCTGGAAAAGTGTGTGTTTGCCTGCAGACCACCCAAAGTAAGTAATGCCCATATTCCGATCCTCCATGATTCCTACTAGCCAAAGAAAAAGCTCATCATGGTGAATGGCCAAAATTAATGCATGAGGAGGGCAGAAAAGTTTGGGCAAACTCCAAAACTTGAGAAAGGTTCACTATAGTGGCCTTCTGTTATGTTCCTATACCTGTCATAATACGGGTAATAATATGATATGGTATGTACATCCAACTGTCCCCCTTCCTGGTTTCGTCACAAAGGAATATTGGGTGTCTAAAAAGCCAGGCCAAATACCCCTCAAGTGGTGGATAGTTGAGGGTATCCAGCCTTGCTTTCCTGTGAGCCCATAAACACTCTGGGGGTATTAATGCAGCCTTAGCTCACATGGGTAGTGGACTTGTTCTGGGATCTCTTAGATCTTCTTAGTAAGATTTCACTTAGATTTCTGCTTTACCAATAGATTTTTGGTGCAAGTAATTGCATGAAAAAAAGAATGATGAGATCCATACCATTGTATTGCAAAGAGCAGATAAAGGACATGTACTATATTAGGACAGATACCATTGCACCATTGCCTGAAACTTGATAATAATGTAACAGAATTAAAGATGAAATTTGTGGGATCTAAATTGTAATAATAAATAATAATAAATCCCATACATTGATCCGGGTACAATCATATCTGCGAGACCTTATTAACCCCAGATCTGATGACCAATAATGGCTTGACCCTTTATGAGACCCAAGTAGAGAACAAAGTATTCCTATAAGTTTATACATTCCTCTAATGAGGAAGTAAACTGAAAACGACGAAAACAAAAAAAAAATCCACCTACCTTAAATCCCGCAGAGCAGTCGATCGGTCCGGAGGTCTCTTCCATCGGGTCCTGCGTCGTCCTAGTATCTGTCTCCATGCCGGGCGCTGCCATCTTCGCCTTTTCTTTCTACCTCACCCGACTCAGCCGTGAGATAAGGTGACGTAGGTTGAAAAAAAAAATTGCCGATCTCACGCATGGACAGTAAGTTTTTCCCTTTTCACAAAAAGGCTCCTTTTGTGCATGCCCGAGCATCACAAGGAGCACCCAAGACTCTTGGGATGCGTGACGTAGGTATCCCGGGAGGCTTTGCGCACCCCTAGGCGATTGAGAATTATGGGGCGGTGCTGCACCATTAAAAAAAAAAACACACAGAATTTTTACTTAACATAAAGGGTTGTCTACACTTTTATGTAAAGTGAAAATTCTGAGTTTAGGTACGCTTTATTGTAACAGATTTAAAGATGAAATCTGAGAACAGGATCTAAATTGGTTTAATCACCAGACCAAAGAAATATTCCCATACGATTATAATAAATGCCCTAAAACTGCTGCTGGGTGCCACCATGTTGGACGGGCCGTCACCAACACACAGATACGTCCCGGTGTGGACAGGAAGCTGAACCATAATACTGATGTGCCGCTGATATTGGGGTGTATGTGTACAGGATATGACTGGATGGGACTGAAGGGAAACAGTGGCATGAAAAAAATGTATTCACACAGATTCACACATTTATAAAGCAGTGAATCTGGTATTGATTGCAGGTGAATCCTGTGAGTGCAATTGTTTCATAAAACATGAATTCATCCATTGCCTGTGAAAAGGTCACCTTATAAATGCAACCCTGGGTGTCACACAGTTAAGGTGTAACTCTAATCTGTTATAACCCGGAACAATATCTAATAGGACTTTATTATTATAAACAGCTCCCATCTACACACATTCTGCAACGATGCAGCTCGTTGACCCTCCGTTTACATTCATTTGGGTGTAAACAAATGAGGGCAAACATTAGCCCAGAGCCTGCACTGCCCACGGACCATACACTATCAGCACACACACCGCCTCACACATCGTACCTTCTCCGTTACTGTCCGATCCCTTTAACCTGTGTACGGCAATGCACAGCTTCCCCGGAAACATTCACACTGCACAAACGTTCCGCTCTCCAGACACAGCAATGTACAATGTATGCTCAGTGCTGGCTCACATACGACACAGTGTCTCATATATTAAAATAGATTACTGTGCAAACATAGAGACAAATCATATGAATTCTTACATGAAAATTGATTTAGTGTGTAATTGGGCTTCCTAGTTTATATGACAGGGAAGGTTGGCCAAATCAAAGTCCTATTTTAGTTGTGGATATTGGGGAAAGGTTGTAAAGTTCTCTGTGCCGCTAATGAAGAGATTTGTCCCTCCATACTGGTGGCCATGGTTACCAAGACTGGGTCTACACCGACTTTAGTGTTTAACCTGAGGCTTTAAAAGCCCATGTTTGAAATTCATGCATTTTTAAGCTTGCCTTTAAACTGCTGGAAACGTCTATGCTGTGTCTTTACCGCGATTATGTTTTCAAGAATTTATAAATGTGGGAAAACGCCCCCATTGAAATCATTTACCCACGTTAGCCTGCTTTTGAATTTTGCAAGGCGCGTTACCTATTTTAAAAAATGTCCCCCAAGGAAACGCCTGCTGTAGATTAGCCCAGTGTTTTTCAACCGCTGTTCCGCGGCACACTAGTGTGCCTTGAGAGATCTTCGGGTGTACCGTGGGAAATTATCCAATTTCAGTTAATTGGTCCCAAAATGATTTATTTACTGCAAAAAATTTGTCTTCATTTGTCTATACCAGCGATGTATAGTGATAGGCAGAACCAAAAAAAACTCTTCCACTAGATGGCAGCAGGGAGCTAATTTACGTGTCTGACTTTTTGGTGGTGTTCCGTGGGATTTTTCTAATTGTAAAATATGTGCCGCGACTAAGAAAGGTTGGGAAACACTGGATTAGCCTATTGGAATGCATGGGAATATCTGACATGGGCTGCTTTAAACACTGGGGAAACAGCCTAAGAAAGAAAAAGGAGAAATCAAAATAAGAGTTGAGGGGAAATTTTCCTTTTGGGGCAATTGTCCTAATAACAACTAGGAGGGGAATTGGTCTAGCTTTTTTGGGGATTTATTTACCTTGCATCTCTTGGACAGGAAGGAAGTTTTCTTAATAGGAAAGAACTGCCAGAGATTTTAACCCTTACCTACACTATTCAAAGTAAAAAATACCATTTACTTATCCCAGAAACAGACTTACAATGATTACCTCCCATCAACCCAAGTTCTCAGTATCCCAGTCTTTTCTGAGATTCTCCCTGGGATCATTTGTAACTTTCACCATTAGGCTGCGTACACATGTGCAATTTTCATCACAGGAAACAAGCCCGTTCATCTCGGTTGGGAATCATCTGAAATGTGCACATAGCTTAATGCTCCCCAGAAGATTATTGTTCTCAATATGTCCGCCTACTATAGGAAGGCGATTACATATGTAGGATGATAACGGCCCACCTTGGATTGGTTTACTGAGTGTTGAACTTAGTGAAAGCGACTACTGGAGGCGGTGTTTGTCTTCTGTTTGTTCTCCATGTGTTTCACTATTCTTGAACAGAATAAAAAAGGACAGGGCATAGAGTTTTATTTTTATGGGAGAGATGCCTATTGATGTGTGTGTTCTATGTTCAGTTTACATGTATTTGATTTAAAATATGCGTTATATTTTTTGTTATGTTGTCCACTGCTGGTCCTCTGGGCTGCATTCCTTTCATGTTGACAACTGCATTTTTCTATTCTAATTATTTAAAAAAAATAATTTATATAAAAAGAATATTACATTCCTAACTATATCCCCGTATTAAGGATGTTCAGGTTATGGAACATCTCACGGCCCCAATTCCAAGGCACCACAACATGGTAGTTGTGAATTAATCTACTTTTTATAACCACTGGCCAGTTCTTGCATTGCTGGGCCTGTTATTGGTGTCCAGTCCGGGCTTTCTGTATCCCCCACCCACCTGTGCTTCGCCAGTCCAGTCCCTACTATAACTCCTTTGCCAAAGAAGTCTGCAAATAAACCCCTAATATACAATAGTTACAGTTGGTGTTTATATGTAGAAATTAGCATTCATTTGTGTTTTAGTTTTACTTCATGTTTTTCATTATCAGGTATCCCCTTACCTGCCATGTGTCCTCACAGTTTCTGGTGTGTGACATGTATAAATGCCCTAACTGCTCCCTGTGTGTCAAATGCATTAGGGTCCCAGATTCTTTACAAGCCTATATCCATGGGTGTCCCCTATGCTTCCTGTGTAAGAGCCTGTGTAAAGTACCAGTATCTGTAACCCATCTATATCACAAAAGTCTCAAATATGCTTCATCATGAAAAAAAGAAATATATGTTTTTAGCTAAAAGCCCAATACTAACTTGAATTAAACCCTGCAGCACTGCTCCCTTGCTAGCTGCTGCAATCTTTTTTTCTTCTTGTACCCAGTAATGATCCTCGGTTATCTTGACTGGCCATGCCAGCGTGATGTAAGCTTAAATTTTTCACATATTCCCAGCACAATCAGGCAGCTAAGATGTGTTATTGCAGAAAGGACATTGCTTGTCCCATTCTGCAATAATCACTGCCTGGATCACTAAAGGTTAAAGCTTTAGTTCCACTTTTAAGGAAAGAAAGAGTGAATCTGGACAGATTAGGGTTAACACATAAGAGGTTAGGATACTCCTTTCATCTGCACCTAAAACAACATAGGAAATGTTGTAATCTAATGTTTTCATGACACCCTTGAGCTCAAAAGAAATCAGTTGAATGATGCTGGCTGTCATTTACCGTGAAAGACTGAGGACATCCAGTGGTAGAACACAAGTACTGCATGAGATTCAAAGTGAGTACTGACACAAAATTTTATTTAGTGATTTGGCTGACTGAATAGGTCAATTCATAAATGTATTTGCCCAAGATTCACCCAACTTTTACTCAGAATTGAATTCAATTAGGAAATGTGTCAATCAACCTCAAATTATGTTTTGTGTATCTTCTAATTGCATCCAGTGTAAAAAGTATTTGAATATTGGGTAAATTTGGTTAAAGATTTATAAATAGACACAATAGACTTTCATTGTGAAAAGGGGCAGTAATAAATCATTTATGTTTACATTTTAGCAAATACGATGGGGCTCAGACTGGCAAAGAAAACAATTCATAGGTTTTGTTTCAAAATTGAATTTTTGAATAGTTACATGTAAAGCTAAGTAAAGTTAGTGAGAAATAGGGAATGTTAGAAATGTGAACTAACAACCTCTAAACTCACAGCAGACATACAATATTTCTATTGTTCAGGCAAATGGAATGATTTAACTTTTTCAATAGTTTTGCAGTATTTAGTAAACACAGATTATGGATTAGACATAGGCACCATCAATTCTGTTCCAGAAAGCCGACAACATTGTAGCAGATTTATTTTTAAATGAACATTCTGTTTGTTCACCTTCCTCTTCAGCACAATGTGCCCCTCCTGCAGCACCTGAAGACTTTTTATATATTTGTTTCACACATGTCCTGTGTGTATGTGATTTTTTTGCCTCTGATAGAGATCAGAAACTCTTCAATCTTTAAATGTTCTGAGGGTTGGTAATTAACACTATTGTATTCCTGTAGGTGATGTCACCCAAATGGCTTGGCTATGTATATTACAAACATAGTTGGAGAGAAATACAAATCATATGGTAGGTTCGTTATTTTATATATGTATTTACTCTATTTACAAAGCAGGGGAGAGATATAAAAGAAATCTAAAGACTTCCTGCCTGGAATGTCATTAGTGACACGACTAAGGACTTAAAGTGTAAAGTGCTCCATGTTATGTTGCCAATAAATGAGACAACAATAATAATAAAGAAGTAGACATAATGTGGAATTCCCCTTTCCCTCAGAACTTGGACTTTAACTTAATGACAAAGCAAGCTACAGGGAAACAGCAAGCAAATCAATCCTTGGGACAGAAGATTGCAACAATCTTGCAGTGGCCTCAGAATATCTTCTTAACAGGTCAGGCTACTACAGCCACCTGGGCCACCGCAAGGAAATGAAGATAAGGAGAAAGTCACAAGATTGAGAGGATAAATTGCATAGATCTCACAGAACCACCAGAAGACAAACCTGGACAGTCTGATGTATATCCTGGTGGTCAGGAGGTCCACAACTGGCATTCCTCAGCTGCAACACAGGTCCTGGCAAGGGCTCCATAGCAAAGCACAGGCGTCACTGATGTGCTGCAAAGGTAAAGACATGTACTGTAAGAAAGCTCCTTGATTGCCAGAAAAGCCAAAAAGTCTCCACGATGAAGGGAGGTAAAAATTGGGTAGCCTCTTTTAGGAATTTATTGGAGTAAAACTAATGGAACTGTTGTCAAGTCTTGTCACAAGAACTGGCCAATACCACCTTGATCCAGAAGACAAAAAATGGCTCAGTGATGGCTATGTGATGGCACAGAAAGGTTGATAGGAAAAAAAGAGGGCTCCAGTTTGTACCCCTGGGATACCACTTCCTCTACCAAAGCACAGGAGAAGCAAGCAACACTCATGGAGAAACAGATAACTTTGCAATTTGTTCTACAAATAAGAAAGATTAGTCCACCAGTAGCATCCTTGATGATGTTTGTCCAATGCTGTCCCTTGAAGGCCATGTAGATTAAACTCCTTTTACCCAAGGGTTCCACACTCCCAGCATTTTAACCATTCTACAAATCTTGTGTTATCTGACTCAAAAATGATCTCCCACTCATCAGTTGTCACTGATCTATCTCTTTTCGAGGAACCTTTTGCTTATCTACAACTAAGCTCTTATGTATCAGCAGTTATAAAAATTTGTCTCCCAGGGACCAGGCATCTGCGTGTGAGCATGTGGCTGGGGGGCGGGACCAGGTGGGAAATTTAAATTAATAAATATTTTTAAATGTAGCGCTTTTACATTTAACCACCTAAGCGTTACACTGAGGTCTAGATTTCTGTACCAAAAGTGATCCACTGTTTTTCATGAAATTTTTTTTTAAATTGTAGACCTGTAACTTACAGAAATATGTCCGAACAAGGGTTCTAGTAGATAATATGAATATAAAAAATGTTTGAAACACACAATCATGTAAAAAAAAAAATTACTTTTAATAAAATTAAAGGAAAAACACAAAAATCAGCAATGTAAACAAATCATAAATACTGAAAAAGCAGTAACTCTGTATATTGTAAAGTACTATATTATTCTAAAACACCTCCCTAATGTGGCAATTTTTAAAACTTTGATTCTGTATTTATTGGAGTTTGTTTTGAATTATTTTGTATTTGATTGGATACGGGAGTTTGTATCCAATCCAATACAAAATAAGAATTTGAATTTCCAAGTTATTTACTTTTATTTTATTTTTTTTTATTTTCTTGTATTGGATTGGATGCTGGAGTTTGTATCCAATCCAATACAAAATGACAGTTTGAATTTACCAGGTATATACTTTGTAATTATTTGAATTATTTTGTATTGGATTGGATACGCAAGTTTGTATCCAATCAAATACAAAATATAAATTTGAATTTCCAAGTTATTTACTTTTATTCTTTTTTTATTTTTTGTATTGGATTGGATACGCAAGTTTGTATCCAATCCAATACAAAATGACAGTTTGAATTTACCAATTATATACTTTGTATTTATTTGAATCATTTTGTATTGGATTCAATACAGGAGTTTGTATTGAATCCAATACAAAATGAATGAATGAGTTTCAGTTTGAATTTCCCGCACACGCGCCGACGTCATCACGCACGCAGGGAGGAGCCGTCCGGTTTTTTTTTTCTCCGCCGGACGGCTTCTCCCTGCAGAGATCATCCGGCGCTGGAGCGAGGACGACGTGGGACGATGAGCGGGTCCAGGTAAGATGCCAGCCGGCATCTTGTGTTCCGCCGGCCGGCTTCTTACCGGTCCCGCTGTCACCCGACGAAGGCACCCGACGCTGGAGAGATCGGCGGACGATGATCGATGGAGGACGACGCTGGATGAGCACAGGGGGACCAGGTAAGTATGGATGTACAAAATCTCGGGCTTAACCATCCTTGCAGTTTTTTTTTGCCCGAGCGAAGGTCGGGCTTAACTGCAAGGTGGTTAAACATTCTTAATATTCATACCGCCAAGGAGGTTAGCAAAGTAAGGTGACAATGGCTGGATGAGGGACAGGACCCTTAAATTATAACAAGGCTCTAGAAAAGGCCTCCACCACTTATCTGACTGTCCATAACATTGCTGGATCAACCAGGAATAGACTACTTCTGCACAAAATCCTAACAAGTCTTTAAAATATCCTAACAATATATGTACGGTATCTAAAAACTAATAAGCATAGGAAGATAAACAGCCAATGTTACTTCCAATCTTCATAGAAAGAAATTGTTGAGAGTGCAATTGAAAAGTCTTTGTTTTTAAACTTTAGGTTTTAAATGACCAAAGACTTTAAACACTTATAAAAGCAAGAGACTTATCCTTTATTTGTGCATACCGCAACAATCAGACAAACTGGTTTCCCAATATTTTGGAGTAATAGCAGTAGATTGCTTGACTAATCTTACCATTGGGTGATCAGATTAGTCAAGGAATAGAGTAACATAGAATCAATGTATGTAAAGAATCATATATGTATTTTTAAGAGATAGCAACCAGATATTTAAGAAGGCAGCAGTGAAGCACAGTAGCATCACCCTAGTCACTTAAAAGTGTCAGAATGTGGATCCAAAGCAATTTTGCAACATCTTTACTTCATTACTAGCCTTGAGGACCCCACATTTTGGGAGTGGATTAGACTAGGCACCTTCACTTTTACACTTTACTGATTCATCTGCATGATCCCCAATTCCCCAGCTCTGAACTGCACATAACACTGGGGAACAATTTTGAACAAATTTTTTGTTGACTTCAATTTTGTATACTTATTTACATTAAAATAGGTATGCTGATTCTGAAAGTGCATAGTTTTCTTCTAAAATCAAAATCATGTTTTTTCTCTACCGCTTATATTAATGAGATTACTGTAGCGTAGATTTGTATAGGCTATTCATTTACATGCAAAACAGTATGGTCAGAGGTTGTGCGCTGCTCTACTTAGTGAATAAGCAAAATTTATTTTTCTACTTACACACGCATTTCCCTTCATTTAGATCATGTCTGGCCGTGCTGGTTTTTCGTTATAAGTGCCTAAACAACCCTGATTCATTTTGTTATATCTGTGGCAGTTTTACCATTCCCAGTCAAAGGGCGAACATCAGCACAATTGTAGAGCAAGCCTATTTGGCATATTAAACCAAAGTTAAACCTGGTGATCAAGATAAGTCTTTGGCCCCTCATAAGGTGTGCAAACAGTGTGTTGAGGGTTTACGGATGTGGACAAAGGGAACATGTGATAAGATGCCATTTGCTATACCTATGGTTTGGCGAGAGCCGGGAGATCATTTCAATGACTGTTAATTTTTTGTATAGTGAAAACTTCAGGATATAAGAAAAAAAATAAATGCAACAGAGTATCCTAGTCTACCATCGGTTATACGCCCAGTGGCTCATTCAGATGAAATCCCAGTACCGGTTTTCGTTATACTACTCTCTCTTGAAGAACATGATTATGGCAATGAAGTAGGTGACAACAATGAAGAGTTTGAAATTGAGGAGGACTCTGTAAGGGATTTGATCAGCATGAGTTGAGTGATTTGGCACGTGATTTGGGACTATTGAAGAAGGCTTCAGAACTCCTAGCATTAAGAAAAACATGCGTGAGAAAAGCTTACTTGAAAAAGGAACGAAGGTATCGTACTTTTGAACCTGAGAAATTGCATTTCTGCAGCACTTTAGAACTGACAGTGGCTTTGTGTCTTGCCATAACATACCTGCTTTAATTGAGGAATTGGGAATTCCAATATTTAACTCAACTGAATGGCGACTATTCATTGATAGCTCAAAGTGGAGCTTAAAGTGTGTCCTCCTTCACAATGACAATATTTTTGGGTCAGTCCCAATTTGCCATTCAGTTTCTCTTTGTGAAGAATATGCAGACATAAAGAGAGTCATTGAGTTGTTGCAATATCACCAACACAATTGGGTCATCTGTGTTGACCTTAAAATGATATGCTTCCTTCTTGGTCAGCATTGCGGATACACCAAGTATCCCTGTTATCTGTGCATGTGGGACAGCAGAGCTCGTTGGAGGCATTGGTTGGAAAGGAATTGGCTTCCAAGATCTGCCCTAAAAACAGGTGATCCAAACATTACAAAAGCGACTTGTTGATAGAAGGAATATTATATTCCAGCCTCTACAAATTAAACTGGGTCTGATGAAGCAGTTCGCTAAAGCTTTGCTAACTAAAGGAGACGGTTTCAAGTACCTTATTTAGGCATTTCCTAGCCTGTCATTTGAAAAAATAAAGGCCGGTGTGTTTGATGGTCCACAGATTCGGCAGCTCATCAAAGAAAAACCATTTCATCAGGGCAATGTCAGAAGTTGAAAAGAATGCTTGGTTATCATTCAAAGCCATTGTCAAGGACTTTCTTGGAAACACACTAGCAAATATTTACACAGAAATTATCCATAAACTTTTGGGAGAGCTTCAAAATGCTTGGTTGCAATATGAGCATCAGGGTGCATTTTCTGCATAGCCATCTTTCTAACTTCCCAGAAAACCTTGGTGCAGTCAGTGATGAGCAAGGTTAAAGATTCCAAGATTTGAAGGTCAGGGAAGGACGGTATCAGGGTAGATGGGATGTACATATGATGGCTGACTATTGTTGGAGTATCTGAACTGAACACTCCAGGAAAAGCAATAGGCGTAAATTTTTTTGTTAATGTTTTACTGAAAAAAAATGTCAGAGTAACAATAAATCCTGTGTATGAACAAAATACATTTAAATAAACAGTTCCATCAAGTTATTATTTAATTATTTTATAATTGTATGTAAACTTTGCATGTTTTTTGACAAAAATTGAGGGTGCCCTGCATTGTAAAAACTTTTCTGGATTCACCATCCAAAAATTTGTAAAAAAACGTGTAAGATCTAACGCAACAAATAATGTGTTCCCCAGAGTAATCTTATCAAATCCAGGTTTTGGAGGACATTCCAACTAAATCACTTCCTAGCTTAACAGCTGACATAACACCCCCCCCCCCCAGCACTCAGTCTTAAATTAGACCATATTCAGACCTGGAATCACTTTGCAACCCTACAACTCCTCTTTAAAGTAGTTTCTCTTATATCTATAGGCTGCTGCTTTTCAAACAATCCCCTGCAGTCCCTTCCTTTGTCCAGAAGAGAAAAATGTCAAAATGTCACCGTAATATGAACTTTACCAACTAGCAGTAAGATAGCATGTTATACTTTGGCCACAAAACCAATTTTAGCAACAAATATAAGTAAATCAACACTCCCGACTCCTTAGGTATAGAATGTCTGTGGCTCTAGTATATATCCACATCTTCATCCTATGTGTTGGAGATACCACAAAGAGTCTAGTACAAGCCTATTTATTTTGTGTAGTTTTCCAGTACTTTCCTCCTTTTGTTCTTAAGTCTTCAACATCATCTTTGAGCTTACTCAGCTTACTCATATCAATTCATGATAAACCTGAACTGGCTCTTCTGTATGTCTTTGCTTCATCCAAAAAGATATACCAAGACTCTCTATTACAGTGGTCGCCAATCTTTCAGACCTCACGGACCACTAAATTCATAATTTTAAATCCAGCAGTGGTGTAGTAGAAGCTAATGCGCAGGCACCATGTCTGGAATTCAGTGCTTTCCTTTGTTACTTTCTAGCACTTTTGTAATTAAGCATTTTCATGTACAGCTTGTACTTTTTGATTGCTAAGTAGATATTGGTCATTCTGGCTGTAAGTAAATACTGTTTATTCCTTTTGAATGTATTCCTATTTATTTACATAACACCTAAATTTTACATCAAAAGAGAAAAACAAGTGCCTTTGAAATAAGATGCTATAAAACATTTATTATCACAGTTCCCATAAAACACACATCTGTGCATTTGAAAAGGATACATTAGTGCATAAACAAAGTGCCAAAGGCCCAATATGATAATGCAGAAATACACAATCTGTAACAAAATTTTGGTATGTTGAATCACCACAAATAAAAATTGAAAGGAAATTTATATTACACAGATTTTTTTATAAAAAGTATACAAATCTAAAACACCTCACATACAAGTTTAAAGCAATGTTGTTTTTACATTCATTAATGCATAGCTTTTATACACGGATTTCAACTTACACCTAACAAAAAGTACAAAAAATAATACATAATTTTGTGCTGCCTCAAATATACAGCACCAAAAATGTTGAAACTTTACATGGATAAGAAACATATTTATATTTTAGCCTCTATTACTATATAACAGTATTGAATACTCATGTAATAAACATTGCATTTGTGAGTTTTCGGGATCAATATGACAGGCAAGCAAATTGGCTTGATTGCATACAATACTGCGGTCAACGTGGTCACCACCTGGCTAACTCCAGAAGGTGGTGCCAGGAGCAACAGATGGCAACTATATGCGATACTATCAACGACAGAAAATGTCTGTTCCTAGCAAAATCCTTTGTTTCAATTAGTTTTGTTTGCGTTACCATCTATTTCATCATACACCACACAAGGTACTTTTGCAGCTATAGCTTAACTTTTTGTTTTACATTAATTTATGTTGTGATTGGTTCCTTATTCTCACTGAAAAATAATAAATAAAAAAACAACAGGACTTTCGTAGTGGCTAAAGATGAAATCTGATTGTTGGCATTATGAATTATTACATCCCACCTTAAAATGAACTTTTATCTGTTGCACTCACAGACAACCTCTTGTTGCATAAAGGTGGCACAGCAGCTACAGATATCTGTTTCACTGGTTGACAAAGTGGAATGTAATAAGTATTAGATGCTACAACTACAAAACAGTAACAAACTAAAATTCTATTTTCTTTGCAATCAAGATATTACTGTTCTATACATGTCCTAATGCCTTAATACAAAATATATATTTACATACAAACTAACCTGAAATGGGACAGTGTAAGTTTAAAACTATGGACTGCATGGGTTTTCAGAATTAAAGAAAATAGTATTTGCATAAGTGGTTCAGTGTTTAGGAGACCGATTACAACATCAGTCTGAGATGTTCTGCACCCAGAAACAAATGGGAGTTTAGATGTTAATCATTGTATGACTTAAAAACATTTTTAAACTGTATAAAAATGGATAGCAAAATCAAAATGGTTTAAAGGTTTAAAAATGAACTATGGGTTATTTTTAGAAATATAAAAAACCTGTATTCATGCTTAAACAATTATTGAGTCCCAAACATGGCTCCACTGTGGTAATACAAGTCAAACATTTGACTTGTGTATTTAGCATGTGAGTCCAGTTAACTAATAGTTGTTGTCATAGTTGCTGACCATGCGTTTGATGTGGTTCAGTTTGTTCTTGAGGAGTTTGCAGCGTTCCCGCTTGTTCTTGTAATCTGAAGACTGGAAAGAAAAAAGGCATATCATAAATTAATATTCCAGTAGTAATTGGGAAAAGAATACTTTAAAATGATGTTTGCACAAAAATCTAATTTTATAGTGCATCCTGCCTTTATGCTAATTTTACAGAGGAAATGATTTTAATGTGTTAGTATGCATAATAAAAGTACTCCACTTCTTCACAACTACTATCTTTGCAATACAGTAACCCACACAATCCAGGTTTATTGTATTTTCTCATTTGATCCCTAAATCTTTGATTCCCCTCAGGAAAGATAAAAAGAAGGGATGGGACATTTCGGTGACCCCAGGCCTGATATGATCATCTAGATAGAGGGAAATCTAATGGAACTACATCCTCTCTGGCCATGAAAATACCTTGTATAACTCTCAGCTGGACATTCATAAAAGGCTGGTTTAAAAACAACTGTGATCGTTATCTTTTAATGTCATCAGAGAAACAATTTCAAAAAAGTAAAATTCAATCAATCAAACATGTCGGGAGTGCTCTTTCCTGAAAAGCGGCTTTCCCCACCTATTAGATTGTAAGCTCTTCTGGGCAGGGTCCTCTCCTCTGCGTTACTGTTTGTATCTGTCTGTCATTTGCAACCCCTATTTAATGTACAGCACTGCTTAATATGTTATTATTAAAAAATATTTATATAGTAATAAGGGGTGTGTGTTATAACAGTAGTTGTTATATAAAGGCAAAACAGCGTGCACGTGAAGACCTGCTATGAACACTGCTATCAGCCAACTAAAGCACAATTAATTTAAATCACACTTTAAAATCTTGAAATATAGTATGGAGGGGAGTAAGTGGTATAAAATCGCTGTCTGCCCCTAAACCCAAGAAGGATTGTATGGGCCAAGGTAATGCTGACTCTAAAACCTATATATACTACACCAAGAGCCTAATCAGAAAAAAAAAATAAAAAAAGGAGGACACATGAAAGAATCCGGGCTCTGGTATATTAAAATTCTTTTGATATATTATTTCCTGTACGTGCACAGTCTTTACTAGTTGGACAACTACAGATGTCCAAAAAAAAATCTCAAGTACACAGAGCTTTTGTAGTATGTACAGTCTTCTGCTCCCCTCTCTGCAAAAAAATCAGCAGAGCAGAGCCCTAAAACCCTAGGTTATTCCAAAAAAAGAAATAATGACCTATCAAAAAATCTAATCTGACCAACTACAGGTTCCTTAAATAACGACAAGCTCCGAAGACCGGCTACATGCTGCTGATATTAGACAAGGACCATTTAACCCTGTTCTCAGCCATAGGCATGTGTGAATTATAAACTGCTTTAGTGCCCTTCTGCTAATTCTGTCACTGAGGTTAGTCAACCAAAATCACTAATACAGCTCTCAACCATGAGAACATTTTCAGGTACTGAATATTTTTAACAGGTCCAGAATTTTGATGCTGAGGTCTCATTGTTACAACAAGGTGTGGACAATATTTCTGACGTCAGGAAACCCTTAACTGTAACAACAAATGCATGGAAAACATTCCAAGACAAATAACAGTATAACAGTACCTAGGATTTGAAATCATGCCAGAGCTTGATACATTGTGTCTTTCTACTAGTATTTATGTATCAGATCGAAGCTGAAACGAATCATTGGGGTGCAATATTCTATGAACTGAATTCAGCAGAATGTATGTATGGAGCAGTTTTTGAAAGTTGTCATGCTTTGAAATCCTTTATTCCTGCTTTACTAAACCGTAGATGTATATTTAGAACAAATATACAGCCATTATATCTGGTCAAAGTATACAAACACAAATTATGGGATCCTTTATAAGGTCAGCAATATAACATTGCTTGACTCCTGGCCTGGCTAATTACCTGGCTGTTTTGATGATCCTACACTATTTAAAATAAAGTAATACTAAAGAAAAAGATGCAAACTACTGCCAATTTCCAATTGAAAAAGCTAATCATCCCTGGGGCTTCAGTACTTTTAGTCACTGAGCTAGAACAAGCACGGAAATAGCTTTAGAATACCATCTTCACATGTGTACTGGGTCAGAGACTTTAGGCAAAGAATAAGCATGACAGACCAGCAGACAATATTGTTTCTTGCTACTGGTTTAAAAGCAGGCCGAAATGCTACAGTTCTTGTTGCAATGTTTATTAAAAACACTTAGTATTACAGGTTTGGTAC
Organism: Pyxicephalus adspersus; assembly: GCF_032062135.1. Classification (NCBI taxonomy): domain Eukaryota; kingdom Metazoa; phylum Chordata; class Amphibia; order Anura; family Pyxicephalidae; genus Pyxicephalus; species Pyxicephalus adspersus. The sequence continues at coordinate 76,085,830 of NC_092863.1, read as the reverse complement.
ATATATTTGAATTTCTTTCTGCTATTTGTTGCTGCAAACTGCAAGTGTACATACCGCTTTGATGTCCTTTAAACGATTGTATTCATCAGCAATGGCCTGTAACAAAAGAATTAGAAACCATTACAATGTGATAGACTTGGACAGTATTGTAAGATCGTACCCTACATCACTGTACATAATTTACTGGGTAACAGTCTCAAAACAGGAAAAGGATCAGAAAGATTACAAAAATAGGAACTGTATGGTGCCTCCTACAAAACAGACCTATTGCATTGCCCAAAATGAGGAAAAGTAATAACTTTAGCAACCAAATGGGTTCTTCCATTGTCTTGCCTGCATCTGACACATGGAGTGTGGGAGTTAATTTGGATGCTTTTGCTTTAGTTCTTGGATCAATTCGAGACCTGAAGGACCCGGCAGTTTACAGAGGGCAAGCCACACAGACATCTTAGAAGTGTGAGGGGCAGGATAAGGTGGTCCAGAGGGATGCATGTAAGTAAACATTCTGTAAAGGAGCAGCGTGTAGGCATTATATTTAATGCATAAATATGAAGGAGAATGAGGAAAATAAAGTCACCAGCATATAACATCTATGGAAATATTTCCGAAACATTACCCTGTATGACTGGCTTCCCTCTGGATGTTCGTCCAATTCCCTGTCCAGCGTAGATAAGGATTTGGAGACCTCATCTAGTTCAGCTTGTAGCTTCTTGTATTCCTGCAGGCCTGTATCAAAGTCCCTCTTGTATTCTTGTCTCATTTGGTCTGAATTGATAGGAGGATATTCACTGTAAAAATAAAAAGTAAACCAAGTGAAATACCATTTTAAGGTAAAGTTACATCTGACACCAACACCTGGAGCCTCAATCCTTCACTATTAAAGTGACCTAGTTGACACTGATTCATATAGGCAGATGGGTGCATATCTTCAATTGCCATTTTGAGGCCTTATCTTGCTGCTGGAAATTTTTTTTAAACTATGGAATTATTGAGGAAAAACAAGAATTCAATAGCTGGCATTGTATTCACTGTAGTGAAAAACTGAAGAGAACACTCCCACAGAATCTGGGAAAACTCAGCTAGGTTCACTTCAAAGCTCATTTTCAACACCCGGAATAAATGTTGCTTTGATGTTGACTGTGTGGCTCTGGTTTGTCAGAAAAAAAAATGGTTATCCTCTTGATTCATCCCCAGTTCTGAGCCTAGGTGTTCTTTTTAATTTCCTCCTCATAAACACCAACTCAAGGTCCATCAGAGACCAATCATAGTAAGCTGCTTTTCTTATCAAAATGTGAGATTTGGGAGCTTCACATGCAGTTTATTAGCTTGACTGAGTTAATTGCTATTACTTTCAGGCCTATAAAAGGTAGATAAACTACCATTTCTAGTTCTAAAATTATAGCTTCCCTACTTTTTGTTCTGATCCTATGCCTTTAATACTTTTGGAATCCCTGATCTAGAAGGAGTATGTAGTTTAGGTGTTTAGCTAATTGTTTCAGATTTGTGATTGTCACTATGTGCATCAAAAGCTTTACATCCAGACAATTAGCATTCTTTATATTCTGAGTTCATCAATGACAGGTGAGATCACCTCTCAGTGACAGGTCTACTTTAAGTTACAATACAGTGAGTTGGCGTTGTCCCCCTAGGACAGGAAGTGTTACTGGCAGTAATTCCAGGTTAGGAATAAAGACCTCGAACATACCTGTCCCAGTCCTCATCCTCCAGCTCCTCCCCAGATTCCCCTCCTGTTGTATAGTCTGTGTCATAGTTCTCATTGGGAGATCTCCTGGCTCTTCCCGGTCTCTTATTGCGAGGTGGACCTTTCTTGCTTGTGTCTGAGCTGCTGCTGTAAATATTTGGAGAAAATCCTGATTCATTCTTCACTGGATATTCTTCTTCTGGAATACTAGTGTAAGAAAAAAAAAAGAAAAGGAAAACCAATTCTTTTAGAACCAAGAGACAGTGTTTAGAATACTCATGTACACAGTTCATTGTACCTCAGTGACACCACTATACCTGTCTAGCAATTTTGCAAACTGTTGTACAGATAAAATATGGGAGTGAACATTGTTACCCTAGGACATGCACCACATTTAGGGACTCCTAAGCTGGGTCTTGGGTTTGAATACACTTTAGAACTTTTTCTATTAATTAATATTAAAGGGTTGTATTATCCCAGGATGCAGATGGGACAAGAAATCAGCCAAACACATTCCATACCTAAAATGCATCATACTTTGCTAAAAGCATTTAGAAAATGCCCTTTGCATTTACAAGTGGTAGTTATTATTATTATTATTATTATTATTATTAAACAGGATTTTTATAGCGCCAACATATTATGCAGTGCTGTACATTAAATAGGGATTGCAAATGACAGACTAATACAGACAGTGATACAGGAGGAGATCAACACCATTACTGATCACTTAAACTGTTGTCAAATCTACAGTACATTTACAATGAGTAAATTACTTATCTATCTATTAAGGGGTTATACTTACACACGGGATGGCATGTTGTGATCAGAATAGGTTTGCACACCGTTAACACTTCTATAATCCAAAACAGATCCATTGACCTTATCATTGTATTCAGACATTGCAGGTACTGCTTCAAGATTGGCCGACACTGTTTTTACCTTTATTGAAGTAAATACAGCACAACGTTAATCATTTTCATGCCTGACACTGACTGGCACCTGCATCAGGTATGTATGGCAGCTAGGCAACTAGCATTTTCAATAGAAGGCCATTGTAGTCTATGTATTTCAGATCAGTTTTCTTTAACATGGGGAATTCTTAAAATGTCTATGCCAGCCAGGTAGAAAGGTATTGCTCATTCTGAACAGTCTCCACTGCACCAACCCCTTCATTTATTGAATCTGATCCAAGGAAATGAGGGTTGGGAGCACCAATATCTATCTCAGGATCACTGCCCTAGCTGCAGCCAGAAAATAGCTAAGGACATCCTTATTTGCACAAGGTTAATAAACAAACGCTTTACTTAGAAAGAACTTTCTACAGCAGTTAGACAAGACATTGTGTACATGAACATCTTAACTTTTCTGGAATATGTCAAGTTTAATAAAAAAGGCCACTGTTTTCTAAGGAAACTTAGAATTATGTGCGAACTCCAACACAACAACGAAATGCTCCAAACAGCTCTTTCTTCCAGGACCGGAAATGCCTTTCTCTTTGTCCTTTTGAATGACAATACACATTTACAAGCAATCACAGTGTTTTAAATCCAAACAGAAAGCAGAAAAACTGGTTATTCCTGCTTGTTTCACACTCAGAAATAGCTACAGAAACTATGGCACAGTACAAAACACCCGGAATTATAAGAAATAGCCTTTTATTTTCTTGTAATACATAAAAACTATTAAAAAAAAAAAAAAAAAAAAAAAAGAAGAAAGCAGTGAACTCAATAATCCTGTCATTGCATACGGACTACACATCCACACAATAAAACCCTTACTAATCTACTACAAACCCAGTACCCTTTCTTTACAAGAGACTGGTCATGCAAACCAACAGATTCACAACCTTACAGCACCAAACTCACTCAGTAGGAACGATATGTTAAACCTCAAGTTTTTTTTTTTAGAGTCTTCAATCATATTAATCCAATGTCCAAGGAAATTTAACTTTCTTTAACTCCAAAAATTTGCTTGATTTACTATCTAAATAATGGAAAGCTAATTTTCTGCATATTCCAGAGGGGGGAGGTGATATACGATACACCTATGCTATCCACATAAAAATTATTTTTACTAAAGTATTAAAAACTGAATTGTTCCTGGCAACATCCCATTTCAAATATTGGTCAACCAGTGGGTTAACTAAACAGTTTCTTGCCAATATTTTTATATTTTTTCTAGCAGAGAGTTATCTGCATTGTTGGCATCATACTCTTGGCTCCGCTCATAGCATTTAAAGCTTCTCTAAATGGATAAGACTTGCATCAAATTTCTGTTATGATAACCTCTACTGCATGTCTCAGGAATTTATAACATTATTAATACATTTTTATTTATAAATATACTGTATGATTTACACATGGTACAAATAGACAATAAAAGGCAAACTTGTACCAATTTACCTGCAGAAATATACATATATAGGTAGCATGGACTGAGAATTTCTGTAATAAAAACAATTTATAAACTATGCAGAAAGAGATAATGTGCACTGACTCATATCATATGATTTGTTTTTGTGTAATCAGTCATAAAAATGATATTTTATTAGGTGGTGCACTGTGGTACCATTAGCAAGCCATAAACAAACTAAATTTTCAATTCAATGCACTTGTTTGATACAAATGTAATCTGCATGAATAGCATTTCAAACATTTTTTAATCATCTCTCAGTAGACGAAAAAAGTATATGTGTGCATTGCTACAAAAATTATTTTAAATAAAGAGGTCCCAAGATCCCACCAGAAACTTGTACAATCAATGGAAATCTTCTGACCTGACTGATCAAAGTTTGTTTTCTACACGTTTCAAATTCAGAAATAAAATGGACTTACACGGTATTCAATAAAAACAACTGACTGAGCTGGTTACAATTGTTCCATCTATGACCAGACTTCTATGCTTATCACAGTTTTATCCATATTTAAAATTTAAGCCAGGCAGGGCAAACAATATTTGTCTATGGGATAAGATACAAACATACCTAAACCTCTACCTGTCATTATGCATGGAAAAATACTGTATAATGCAATGGATTATTCTACTTTGAGTTAAGGATTGGATTGATGCCAGTAGAAACTTTTTTTTATTTTAGGTTCATAGCTATAAAGAGTGGTTACTGCAGAGTAGACCAGAAGCAACACTTTGTACTGAGTAATTTTAACCTTAAATACAATTGATTTTTCATTAATTTTGGTACCCAGAATCAGATTAAATTGATGGGTACCATTCAACATTTCCAACCAACTGTTCTCAAAACTTTTAGCCAATTGGCCAGGTTTTCTGACAACTCCCCCACCCAATGTGATTCTGTACATTTTAAAGCTAGAGGTCAAACACTAATCTAAGATCCAAAAGCCATGATACATGAAGACCAGCTTTAGTCTGGAAACCACTGTATGTGTGGTCATTTGTTAAAAAATGAAAATAGAAATGCCTAATGCTGGGCATGCAGTTTTCTCTCAATGGCGGTCTTTATTTATATTATGGTAAACATATGAATTGATCCTTTGCAATCAGCTACAAGTATTTTACCTATTTGATAACTGATCTGCATATAAAAAAAAAAAAAAAATTTGGATTCAATGTTTTTGTTTTTTCCCCTGTCTAAAATGTCAGTTATTGTAGGAGATATGGCTATAACAAGTTTAAAAATAAATAATTCTGCCTGGAATGGTTTAGGCACTTGTTATAAGCACAACGATAATTTATCCCTTTCACCTAACAAAAACGTGCTGGTAAAAAGGTGAGAAATGAAAGCTGTACATGATCATCACTGCACGCAACGTTGTAGCTCTCGCTGCGAAGCCAGAATAAACAAGTTGATAATGTAATGAAACTGCAGGCCCCTCCCAGAAACTCAATCTCTCATTACAAACATGTCCCTCTTGCGAGACATCATCTTACATCATCTATGAGCAGCTGAAAGATACTTATCAGCACCCACATCTTTCACTTGGAATTCTTACTTCTGGCCCTGACAGGCTTACAAGACAGGAAAACGTATCTACCATGATACAATCAATATTACTGTTATAAATATAAATATTCTGTTTGCAATCACAAAATTCTAAAGAAAAATCACACTGCTGGTTCATAACACTTTCATAAGCAGGGTACTGCATTAGATTCAAAAGCATCACAGAGCATACTAAAAAAAAAAACAAGAAGTGAAAAGTGAACTTCACTTTAGAAAGCAAACAACACAGACCACATCATTGCAGAGCAAGCAAAAGAGGTTGCCCATTAATTGCTTGGCTATGCCATTTCTTTTGTCAGCAGACTTGGTACCCCTTAAAGTTTTTGCAAACAGAAGCATATTAGATGTATAGTGAGGTTTGTGTTGGTGGTAAATCAGAACGTTTCCACATAGTAGTCTGTATCTCCATTCACCACAGGAAGACACCCTATCTATTTGTTAAATCCAACATCCATTCAGAGAATACAATAGAATAACCCTTCTCTTGGCTTTGCTAAAGCTACGTACACTCGTCCAATGCTTCTCGTGCGATAATTGGCTCAGGGCCGATATATCGGACGGGAATCTGGCGTGTGAAGAACGTGCACCGTCCATACACGGACGATGGACGACGTTCCAACTCGTTCAGCCATTGTGCAGTCCTTAGTCATTGGAAAGGATTGTGAAAGATCCTTTCCAACGACAACTATTGCACGTGTGTACCCAGCTTTACACTTCAACAGCTGGATCAGACTATTAATCCTGGTGGAGAGATCAGACCCCTCAGAGAATATCCCAAACTGCCAAAAGGTAGCTAATAATTCAATTTGCCGGAAACCAAAAAACTAAAATAGTAGTTTAGAGATATATTACAACACCAAAAACCTTATTAAAACACAACACAGTGTGCTTTATTTTCAACGGATGGTCAACCTACAAAAAGAATATACTGTGCTCAATTCTTATATATATGTATATTTCTTATATGTATAATTCTTATATATATGCCATGCACCTAAATTGCACAGAGTTTCTGCATCTGCACTTTATGGCAAACTGTAGAAAAATGTTTATGTGACATTAAGAATCAATGGTCATGTAACACAACACAAATATAGTACACTGCCCTACGTTACCATACTGTATTATGCTGCACACTATAGTACTAAGCCCTAAAATCTCATGTAAACTGTTCCATTGTTTATTTTAGTAAAGCTTTTCTCCTTAACCACCTGCACCTTTGCTCATTGTTTTGGTGTTTGCATTTCCTCCCTCAACATTTTTTTTTCAAATGCATCAAACCAAGTTCTCTGCTCAGATACTACAAAAAGTTTACAGCAAGGGTAAAATAAAAAATAAGCAGACACATCACTGAACATTACCATCAGATAATAAAATATGTTCTTCAGGCTACCAAAGATTAACATAAGCTATTACATGATAAATAAAAAAAGGAAAACTAACAATTCAAATAGAATGTAATAAATAAAAAAAAACATTTTAAAAACTGCATAGCATAGACATTATTGGGGCCAGATGTACCCTTCCTAACCCAGTACTTGCCCAATACTATGTTGGACAGCCCCACTAACCTAACAAAGAGAATGTGACAGCAATACATAAAAATATATTTTTGATAGAACAGACTCACCCATTCTTCCACGTTAGGATCTCCCTCTCCCTGAAGCTTTTCCTTCTTCCAGAGAATGTTCATTTTGCCATATCGGTTGATATTCCTTCTTGTTTTCACAGCAAAGAATATGATAATGGCAAATGCCACCACTATCAGGAAACCCAGAACAATAGCAATGGCCTAGAAGGGGGAACCAAGTTATATATTATATTATAAAGGGATGTTTTTAAGTTGTGGTCATTATTACGTGAAAACAGAATATGATCATATTAGGCAGACCATATGCTAAATACAAGTATTTGCAGTTCAATTTAAATTCCTCAACTTCAAGCTCCTGAATTTGTCCAGGGTACAGTCAAAATATAGTTTTCATATAGTGATTACTAGTTCATGATCCCATTGTACTTTCTGTATACCTACTAGGTTTTTACATCTTTTAAAATACTTAGATAGGGTTGTGATAAGATGCCTACATCTTGTGATGTAAATGTAAAAGTAAAACAATTTGTTTCTTATTTGTGCCTAATTGTTTTGTATGTACATATAAATCGGGGACAAGCTTACCTCTTGCGGCTCGACTACACAGTAGTGGTAAAGGTACTGATTCACAAAAACTCCAGTTGTGACCGGTGAATAGAACTGATTGCATATGGACACAATCTGTGTGTAGAAAGCAGATCCAGATGCCTGAGCTACAGGATTTACTCCTATAGTGTACACAATTGTTGCAATGAAGACCAAGCCTCCGATAATTGCACTGGCAACGATAACAATCAGATAGAATCTTCTGGTAGTGGAAGTTTGTGTCCTTGTTACGAGCATCACAAACAGCACCATGCTAATAATAAAGCAAATAGCAGCCATGGCGAGGATGAATCCTTTGGCAGCTCTTGGGTCAGTATAATTTCCTCCATAAGCAAAGCCTAAACCCATTTGAGACCCACCAAATCCATAGCCACTGTATCCCCCAGAATATCCAGAGGATCCTCCAAAGCCATAACCCATCGACTGTCCTGTGATATCCAAATCCCATGGTAACGTGGAAGCTACACAAGCAAAAATTCCAACACACATGACAACAATAAGGATGGCCATAATTTTTATGATGCCAGGTGGGGAGCTCCATTTGTAGAAATGCTGGGTATGTGGGATTTCATCTTCAGGATAGTAAGAGTAAGCTGGCTGTGAGCGCATCTCTCCTCCATACATGTCTCGGCTACGGGCATAGTTTGAAGGTCGACTTAAAAAAGAAAAAAAAAAATTAAAATATTTTTAAGGAAAGGGTATACCAGTTAAAAAAAAAACAAAACAGGACACACACACACAGAATGTAACATATTTCAGATTTAGGAGAAATCCAATATTCCTATATACTGTAGTCAGAAATATTTAGAAAAGCCGGAGCCTGGAATATATCCTGAACTTGAGATCATTAGAAAAAAATAAATAAATAAGGTACAACAATGACCGTACATTTATTGTCCCAATTGGATGCATGCCCATAGGCCTATGCTGCATGGTAAATGCATTCTTGCATTTACAGTGGAAGAAAATCAAATACGTAGACACATGCAACACTTTCAGATCATGCTCAATACATTTATAATTTTTCAATTATATAAACATTTGAGCTTAGCACCTAACACTATATAAAAAGTAAACATCTAAACTTGTTTCTAAAATGGCTATAAAACATCTCTGCATACAGAATGAAGATTGACCTGACAAAGCATTGCATTGCACTATAGATAAAAATACTTTACAAAAGTCCACATTATTCGCAGGTTATGGAATGGTCCTATTGTGGCATTGTGTTTAACAAAAAAAAAAAAAAAAAACTATATAGCAAAAATATTAGCAGCGGTTAATCTAGTGTATACATGACTATGAGTTAGGTCCATGTTCTCATAGCATTTCCTCTGGGGTTGCTTTAAACAAAACTGGCTCATAAATTAATCAGAGGTTTGTAAATAATAAAAGTCTTGTGGTCTGCAGGAAAAACATCATCATTACAAAACAATAGGCAGTAAAAGGAAACTTTTGCATGAGTTCACCTAGCCATTTGTTAAGACAATAGGTTTAGACAAAAGTTTTTATAATTTTTTTTTTTTTTACTATACATGCCATAACTTAACTGTAGATAACATTGTAAGAAAAAACAGTAAATGTTTTCAATGCTGATATATACGTTTTTCTTGAATAAAAGAAAGGATATAATCTTGTCTATTAAAGAAAATTAAAAATAAAATAAAGAAAAAAACACAACAAAACATTTAACTCTCTTTAAATTTCCTTTAAAGACAGACAAGGAGCTATGCAAAGCTTCCACTGGGTTTACATGGAAAAAAACGGGTTCTTGTTCCTCAAGAGAAATACCCATAAATAGGATAAGGTTCTAGAAAGTTGCAGGAAAACCCACAACACACAGAATGCATTACAGAATATGTGCATAAGCAAGTTGCCAACCCACCAAGAATACCCATGTCTGAATACAGGGATTTAACAAATCTAGCGTAAACGCACCAGACAAAACATGATGTATGTGTTTTCTTGTGCAGGAAATAAAACCCTGCGCAAAGCATATTAACCCTGAATGAATAGGAATGCTCCTCCTCCCTCTTCAAGTATAAGCTCTGTTGTGCAGATAATTGCAGGAGGCCATTTGAAAACAAACAGATTAGGGGTTTTCAACAAAAACATGACTGGATTAAACTATAATATAATTTTCCAACAATATTTGAGTCATATTTATTTGTTTTTCAAACATCATATATTTTTACCACCTCTCCACATACCACATACACAAAAATCATTGTTTTACAAATAAGCATATCTAAAGCACCTCTTTGGATAGTCTTAGCAGGTCCCAAATGTAATTTTAACTACAGTAGAGATACAATTTTTGACCCACGTGCACTCCAAGTTCTAATTGTTAATGCCAAAAAAAAATATGTACAACACTACTATATATTGCATTTCATATAACAATGTAAGAACATCATTTGGAGGCGGAGGAGTTTATTATTTGCCAGGAGAATTATAAATTCTTGAGCTGGCTTGCCAACTTCCAAGTATACATACTTGTAGGACACTATCACCTGCTTATCACCTAAGTTCAGTGTAATAGGGCACACCCAGTTTACATTTCTTATCAAATGTTTATTTGAAAATGAGGAAAATAAGATACATACTATTCATCTGGCCGATATGGAGGAGGACTTTCAAAGGGTCTCGAAGACATTTTTGAAGGTTGTCAGAGAAGGAACCTAAAATGAAAGAGATAGATTAATCTGTATGTTCTATTGATGAGCTTTGATTTTGGATTTTAATGAACAGTACAAGGACACAAATGACAGTCCTTGAAGTACAGACCTGAAAACATCCTTCTGGTATTCTAAGAAACAAAGATGTATTATTCAGTAATTACAGTCTTCTTCCCACTGTGTACCATGCCAGATTGTAGATGACAATGGACGTACTATAAAATTAAATACACTGAGGCATATATTACCAAAACATGACTTCCTTGCTAGTTATCCAGTGTAATGACCGTTTTGTGCACATGCAGCGCTAGGATAACTGATAACATAGCGTCTATCAGCGGTTACTTGGGACACTGAAATTCCTCAGTCCCCTAAATTATATGTTGCTGTCACACAGGATTAAGGGATACAATTTGAAATAGTATATTCTTTGAAATTGTGTTTTTTCCAAATCAAGTCAGTTTCCTGTTGGGTGCACAGAGCCAATTAGCATTCTTTCAAAGGACTATTTTTGTGCACATAATCAGCACACTTTTTATTAACCTCTTTCTAGGTAAATTGCAAGTTTTCAATAAAAATCCTTTTAATAAAAGGTGCATTCTTGACCGTATTCTTCACTTCATAAAATGAACCCCTACTGTTTATACAAGACAAATGCAAACCAAATCACTCTGAGTAAGAACTAATGATTTCTATACCTTAGGAATAGCCCACAATATTGTAGTTTTCCTTAGCTGCAAATGCTGTAAGTGTAAAGGCTTGCAATCAAGGACAGCCAATGTTTAGGCACCCCCGAAGGCTGCACAGCCACCCTGGCACATTCTACTATTTTTCCTAATCTACAAACTTCAAATAATGAAAACTGCTGTAGAGGAATCCTACAAGAATCTTCTGATCATAAAACATGTAAATGTATTTTGTCTTTATGATCACGCCTTATCCTCAATGCCATAAAAAGGAGTGCTGGCAATCTAGCACACAAGAAGTAGCAGAGGCGATATCTGGATTCCTTTATCCACCTCGTGACTCCCTTCTCAGACAATAGCCCTGCTGACTGTATCACAGAGGAACAAGTGCAGTGGTGGAAGCTTTTTTCTTTTCTACAGGAACACACCAAGAATCCTGCTGTCTGTATCACAGCCAAATCAGTCAGAGCAAAGTATGCATAACACTGGGAGGAAGCAGGAGAGGTCTATTCACAGGGTGTTTCCTCACATCAAATACATTTTTGGGCTTATTTACAAAGCTGAATTTCTGGTGACCTAACCCTTTCCTCCTTCCTCAAAAATAAAAATTATAATAAAAAGAAAAGACTGCTGTCTAATAAACCAAACAGATCAATTCAAAACTGGCCATACACTACATAATCTGTGCAGAAATTGTATCTTGTTGAGATTTACCATATCTATACAATCTGGATACAAAGTGCATGAATATTTAGGTTTTCCTTCAATCAGACTTGATATAGTGTACAATCAGCTTAAATGAAATAGAGAATAGATAATAGATGATAAGAGAAAGATGAATGACTGCAGCCATTAGTAATAGATTCTATACTGCCGGCCAATTGGAAAAACTCAACATCATGGTGCCCACATAAAGCTTTTACTTTGTAAAACCACGGTTGTTTCAGTAAGGAAGGTTTTAAAGAGAGAGTAATTGAAAAAAAGAAAAAAAAAAAAAAACAGTTCTCAGCAAAAGAATAGGCATTATACTTGCCCCTTTAGCAGTTCAGGTCTACTACTTGCCTAAAACCCCATCAAAGCACTGCTGCCTCCACCAGAAGTCAGCAAATGACACACATCGGGAGTGTCAGATGCTGGTATTCTCCAGCTGCACAGTATGGTTCCATCCTCTGGTCTCATATGACTGCAGGACACAGTAATGTCAGATGCCTAAGAATGGAATAAGCTTGCCACACCTTATACCGGACAATACAATCTATTTGATTTAGCTAAATGTGTACAGAAATTTAAGTGGATGAGGTAGGTGCATAGCAAAAACTGGAAATGATAAATCCGGCCACATAAAAGTCTCATCTATCAACCATCTTTCTGACATTTTGTTTCAAGGAAATTGTCATTTTCTTGCCATATTAGCAGGCAATGTGTAGCTGCTTTTAAGATATGGTAATAAGGCTGAGGAGTAGAAATAGAAAGTGATTTTTGGTTAGCCATAGTCAGCAAAAAAAATTCACCAACTTTAGTTTTACTAACCTGGTTAAAAACACTTATTTGGTAGTCACACCTTAAAAAAAAAAAAAAACTTTCAAAACCTTGCTACTCAAGCCAGTTCTCAGTTTGTTCTAATAGACACGCTACATTGGTAGCTCTTCCTACCTTCTGAACATTCCTATTGTCCCCTGAGGCAGAAGACAAAAGGAATGTTGGTTGAATGGGGGGTAAAGCACAAAGAAACAGGCAGCTTCAAATGCAGTATAAATCATTCCTTGTATCATTGTGCAGTGCTTGCATTTTAATCGGTATTGGCACTGAAAGGCATGCCAAGCTGGCATATTCTAGCTGCAATTGGCACTAAAGGGTTCCCCATGCTGACCATAGACCAACCTATCAACTAAGTAATTGGTGGTAGGTTTAAAATTTCATGCCAGCTTAATGCTGGTTGAAGTTATCTGAGGTTTGAAGGGTTGAAGCTATCAAAGGTTCCATCACCCTACAACTTCAGATATTTACCACTTATTAATGTTCTACCAAGTGATTGAGATTGCATTGGAAACCCAAAGCACCATAAGTCCCAAGACATTTGGTAATCCAAAACCATAAAACAAATGAAAGAGGGGAAGGCAGACTGGTTTTACATCAAGGGAACACTACAAAAAACACAAAATAATTGTATGATCAGCAGGTTTTCTGACTATTGGTGAAACTAGAAAGCCACCTTTAATTAGAACAAGTACATCATGAACACTTTCTCATGCTCCCAAGGTGGAGTCAACACTTAAAATAGCTGCCTTGGCACTAACATATTACGCCTCAGTAAAAAATAATCGTGCATAATCGTTAGTTGTTCGTTTTCTAGCGATAATGATTGCAAGTGTGTAACTAGCTTTCCAGTTATCCTAGAGGGACACTTGCACCAATTGTATTCCAGACAACAATGTAACGACTACATCCCTGTAGCAATTCAAAGTGCAAAGGAAGAATGCGGAAGGCAAAACATTCATCAAGTGTTATAAAGATACTATATGCTATGTAAAATACCAAATAGACAACCGAGACTGACTACCCAAACAGCAACACTTTACCAATCGATAATGGCTGACCAATATCCACCTATTACTTAGGTGTCCATACACATGAAAACTTCCGCACCAGAGATTTTCTGAAACAAGAAATGTCATATCTTTGGCTGCCTTTAAAGGAAAGCCTGTTTACATGCTAATATTTGTGTGATTTAACCATGCTTTGATAAAGCACATGCATGCATATATTTCCTGTTTTGTACAGTATGAGTAAATAATTGACACTTGTACATGTTCATACATACGAGTTGTTCAGTAAACAACCCCCATTAGTGGTGATCAGGAATGCAGGCTGTAATGTACACATAAGGCAAGCCAGTGCTGCATCTAAGGCGGACACAATGTGTACAGAGCTGTCACCATGCATCTCTATAACCTTTCATTACACATAGAAGGGGTATCGAATACCCAGATCAAAGTAGTTACAGTCAGGTGACAAAGAACGATCCAACTTCGAATATGATCGAATATGTAATACCTTTTCGTATTTTATGCACGCACTGAACGGCAATGGACAAACTAAAAACGTTCCATCCTAAACAAAACTTTCTCCTGAAACTTAACTCAGTATGCACTCACTCCCTAAAGACAACTAAATGTCAACCAAACCCAACAGGTAACCTCCTCAGCTCCATTACTTTCTGTATTGGGAGGCAGAAGGAAAGGAAGAAATTTCTTGTTTATAAGCTGCATGTGATTTAGAAGAGGGCATCTACTTTATACTATATAACCTTACAAGAAGTCAGTAGATACAAGAAATCTACAGGTTATCCCCGTTTTACAGGTTCAGCTACATGCAGTGCACATCAGGGTCACTCCAAGCATTCAGAATAAGGCTGATGAGCCCAGGCTGAGCAGATACAAGACAAGGGTCACATACAAATATAACAGAGGGGACAGATATAGAGGAGAACATGTACTGAGGACAGGTACTCAGCTGTATGTAATAATCCAGGAGGAAACCAAGGTGAGCAGATCACAGAGGGGACAGACACAAAAAGGGTATGGAGGACAGGTACTCGCCTATGTAATAATCCTGGATGAGTCTAAAGCTACGTACACACGTCCAATGGTTCTCACCCGATAATCGGCTCAGGGACAATATCGGACGAGAATCTGGTGTGTGTACAGCGCCCATCGTCCATACAACCGTCCTGGCGGATCCACGGACGTTGGACGACGAACTATCCTAATGCAAGGGAAGAGGGAGAGCACGCATGGGGATGCCGCTCTGTCGTTCTCCCCCTCTCTATAGGGCAGAACAGTGCTATATGTACAGAACTCGTTCATGCATCGTGCAGGCCTTAGTCGTTGGAAAGGATGGTGAAAGATCCTTTCCAAGGACTATAATTGCATGTGTGTATGTAGCTTTTGGTGAGCAGATTTAAGGATCACAGAGGGGACCAATACAAAGAGGGGAAGGAGGACAGGTACTCACCTATGTAATAGTCTAGGATGAGTCTAAGGTGAGCAGATATAAGGATCAAATAGGAGACAAATACAAAGAGGGGAAAGAGGACAGGTACTCACCTATTTAATAATCTAGGATGAGTCTAAGGTGAGCAGATATAAGGATCAAATAGGAGACAAATACAAAGAGGGGAAAGAGGACAGGTACTCACCTATTTAATAATCTAGGATGAGTCTAAGGTGAGCAGATATAAGGATCAAATAGGAGACAAATACAAAGAGGGGAAAGAGGACAGGTACTCACCTATTTAATAATCCAGGATGAGTCTAAGGTGAGCAGATATAAGGATCAAATAGGAGACAAATACAAAGAGGGGAAAGAGGACAGGTACTCACCTATTTAATAGTTCAGTATTATAAACATGAGCCCAGGGTGAGCAGGTAAAAGGACCACGGAGGGGACAGATACAGAAAGGACAAGGTGGACAATGTAATGTCAATATTATAAAGATGAGCTCTGGTTCAGAAGATAGAAGGGTAACATACAAATATCACAGAGGGGACAACTATAAAGGTCAGATCTACAGGAGAACATGTATTGGACAGGTACTCAGCTGTATGTAATAATTCAGGATGAGTCTAAGGTGAGCAAATACAAGGATCACAGAGGGGACAGATACAAGGAGGGGAAGGTGGACAGGTACTCATCTATGTAATAGTTCAGTATTATAAAGATGAGCCTTGGCTGAGCAGATAGAAAGGTAACATACAAATATCACAGGAGACAGACATGGAAGAGAACAGGTAGTGAGGACAGGTACTCGACCTATGTAATAATTCAGTATCATAAGCATGAGTGCAGGCTGAGCAGAAGTGAACAGATATTATAAGGATAAGTCCATGGTCAGCAGATACAAGGGACAGATACAAAGGAGGACATGCACTCATCTCTATGTAATATTTCATAAAGATGAGCCCTGGTTGAGCAGATAGAAGGGTAACATACTAATATCACAGAGAGGACAGGTATTGGGGACAGGTACTCGTCTATGTAATAATACAATAACATAAGCATGAGTGCAGGCTGATATAGATATAGGAGGGGACAAGTATTTACCTCTGTGTAATATTGTCTTGGGTAAGCAGGAGAGGACAGATACAGAGGAGTGCAGGTAGTCACCTCTATATAATAATTCAGTATTATAAGGATAAACCCAGGCTCAGAAAAGGTTACAGATGTAGGAGAGGACTCAGCATAATATCGGACAGGTCAGGTACTCACCTCTGTACCAACTCAGTATTCTATAGATCAGTATATTTAGCAGGGAGGGGAAGGTACAGGTGAGGACAGGTACACATGTGTGTGTAATAACTCAGTATTCTATAGATGAGAAAATATAGCAGAAAGGGGAAAGTATAGGTGAGGACAGATATATAGGAGGACAGGTAGACATCTGTGTGTAATAACTCAGTGTTCCATAGATCAGGATATATAGCAGGAAGGAGAAGGTATAGGTGAGGACAGGTAGACATCTGTAATAACTCAGTATTCTATAGATGAGAATACATAGCAGGAAGGGGAAGGTATAGGTGGTGTCCCACTTGCGTGTAATACTAATTTAGCATTATATAGAATACCTTAGAAGAAGAGGACAGGTTCTCACCTGTGTGTAATAAATTACTATCACATACACTAGCCCAAGTAAAGTAGAAGCCAGGTATTAAAGTGCTTACCTGTGTGCAGCCTTGGAGTCTCCTATGTACACCCTCCACACAGCAGACAATACAACTTATGAGGTCTCCTCACAACACGGTGAGTCGGGTCTGTGCTATTGGATTGTTGCTGCTCCTCCTAAGCCCCGCCCTCCCGGGCCGTGTCTCCCTCCCCCACTCCCCCGGGGAGCAGGGCGTGGCCGAGCAGGCTGCACACCTGAAACTGGGAAGAACAGGTTTCAGTGTCCTGCTATGTGCTGTAACCCGAGTCTGTGAAATCACCTATAGGGATGGCCGATGTTTTACAGCACTGATACCACAGTGAGGAGAGCTGGGTGCCAATTGCTCAATCCACAAGTGATCTTTGAGCTCTTTAGAGAGCAATAACTGGGATAGTTGAAATGATTGGACAGCAATAAAAGATTATTATTGCAGAAAGTAATGTGATTGTCTAGTTCAGTGTTTCCCGACCTTTTAAATAAGAACCCTAGAAATAACTTTCAGAGCTCAGGGAACCCCTTCTATATCCACAGATCACAATATATTAGTGTGGTGGTCAGTAGGATGAATGTCTCTTACATTGCTGGTCAGTGGAAGAATGCCGCCCTTACAGATAGCCAAAAGGATCATTGGTATAATAAAAACTGACCTGAGAGTCACATATTGCTTAAGAACCCCCAGCAATCTCTGCTAGCCATGCATTTGTGTCATAATAGCACTTCATTTTTTAATTGTTGCTTGAAATTTTAGGGTAAACTGTCCTGCAAAGTGACATGACTTATGGTCAACTAAGGGCTAGAACACACTGGAAGATTTTATTTTCTGATCTAAAGGATTACCTAACCAGTCATAACAGACTAACTTTTTGGGAGGACAGATTTTGTACATGAGATACATCTGATTGAAAATCAAATAATTTCTGCCTGGTAAAAATGAACAAACGTCAGAATCTCATACACATGTGCAGTGTTTTGCATGATGTTTATACAACTATTAAGAAAATCTGTAATTGTATATAATTATTTTAGTGCACACAAACACGATATGCTCTGTGTTTTTGAATCATGAGACTGTGCCAGTTACAGAGACATTTCAGACTATAGGATGACTCTAGGCTTTAAATTCACTCCGAACTGCTCCTGTTCAACTGAATAGGAGTGGTTGGAAACCATTTTGTGTATGTGCTTGCATGCGCCTGCAGTAAATCACAATGCGGTTCCTTGCTCTGCTGTTGCTTTTCCTCTGGAAGAAGAATTGCACTGCTAAAAAAACATGTAAACGTTGAAATAAAGGCACCTGGGAACAGCTAACTGGGGATAAAGGAGATAAAAAATTGTGTGTTCCCACAAAGCAGCAGTGAATATTAGTGAACATTTTTTTTATTTAATTGGTGACACATGAAAACCTTCACAGCCCATTACTTTGGAGATAACCTATCATGATAGCACTGGAATTATTCCTCTTAATCTGACATGCACAGCGATACCCAATGGGTGCCAAAACCCTATATATTCCTCTGTATGAGCTGTACTCCCCTGGATGTCTGGAGACCACCATCAGTACAATTCATCCATAGAAATGCTAAATAGGTATAGGACCCCCCCAGGACATTTTCTTTACTATGCTGTAGGGCACAGACAGGCAGTGTGAAGATCATGCATAAGTTAGGTGCTTTACAGGACACAGGGTGGGGGGTTTACTTAAAGGAAAATGTCATTGAGACTTGCTGCCACTGCTACAAAGTGTGCACTTTTCCACCAACAGTTTCTGATTGTTTCCCTCTTTCACAAAACTTCCAGGAGTGTTGATCTTCTCAGTCCCCTGTAGCTCCAATGTGTTCTTCCTGCTGACCTCCACATTACCATTACATTTCATGCCATTTACATTTTTACTATTGATCCTTGCAGCCACCATCCATATGCACTCATCAGCAGCTATATGTTTTCTCATAACAGGGGAACCATTTAACAAACTTTGAAGTCTTAGGGAATTCTTACTAAAATTATTTTTTTGAGAAAGTTAGGAAAGTGGTAATCAGAACAGCTAAAAATATCATTGGCGTCATGCAGGTGGCTCTGCCAAGCTGCCCTGGACCCACAACTAGGCAAACACCATCACATGGGAGGTTAGTTAGCCACAATACAGGGAACCCCTAGAAACCTCTTGATGAACCCTAGTTGAGAATTGCTGATCCAATCCTTTATGCTCCTTAAGATGATGAAGGATTATAAAGTTTGAAAACTACTTTTGACTTTAAAATTAATTTTTTAAAGATATTATATTTTGTACTTTGGTTTAGACTTACTTTAAGACCCCTACATCCTCATAAACACCTTGTTCTTTTTCACTGCTATCACCTCTATCAACATAATTGATGTCAGTGAGTTAAGCTACGTACACACTTCCAATTATTATCGTTGGAAAACGAACGACGAACGATCCTGCACGATATCTACGAACGATCGTATAGCACCGATCCTGCACATAGAGATAACGACACGATCGTTCGTAGATATTGTACACACAATAGATACGATCGTTTGAGCGATAGAGGAACTATGTGCACGACAGGAAAGTGAACGAACGTTCGTTCATTACGCATGCTCAGCCCATGGACGATCAACGAACGACCGTACACACGAATGATGTTCAACGATCATCGTCCAATCCGATCCGCCGGTCTGGTCGTTCGTTTCCAACGACTTTCCTCGTTCGTCGGCGTCGTTGGTTACTTTTTTACGAACGATTTTTTGCCCAATCGATCGTTCGTCGTTCGTTTTGAACGATAAAAATTGGAAGTGTGTACGCACCTTAAGGGTAGTGATGACCACACTCCCCCGAACTTTTATCACTGGCTGAGCCCAATTATTGCCTGGTAGTCTTAAGCTGCGTACACACTTCCAATTCTTATCGTTGGAAATGAACAATGAACGAACGACCGATTGGCCAAAAATCGTTCGTAAAAAAGTAACCAATGACGCCGACGAATGAGGATAGTCGTTGGAAATGAATGACCAGACCGGCGGATCGGATTGGACGAGGATCGTTGACCATCTATCGTGTGTACGGTCGTTCAGTAATCGTCCATGGTCTGAGCATGCGCGGTGAACGAACGTTCGCTCACTTCCTGTGGTGCCCGTCACTTCCTGTATCGTTCAAACGATTGCATCTATCGTGTGTACAATATCTTTGAACGATCGTGTCGTTATCTGTATGTACAGGATCGGTGCCATACGATCGTTCGCAGATATCGTGCAGGATCGTTTGTCGTTCGTTTACCAACGATAAAAATTGTAAGTGTGTAGGTAGCTTTAGCCTGAAGCACTATCATAGGAGAAGCGCTCACATACTCCCCCCACATCATGGAAGTAGTAGCTGATATGAAGATTCAGATAATATATCTTTTAGTTGATCTGTAGGTAGAGATGCCCATGGAACACATCACACTATTTATTAAACCAGATCACTCATAAAAGAAAAAGGAATATATGTCAGTGAAGCAGATCCTGACAACCAATCATATGACTTAGTATTCTTAACAACATTAATAAAGGAATTTTGGGGATTTTTTAGATGAATCTAAGTAAAGGTTTACCTACTAGATTGTAAGCTCTCCAGGGCAGGGTCCTCTCCTCCTGTATCACCATCTGTATTAGTCTGTCATTTGCAACCCCTATTTAATGTTCAGCGCCGCGTAATATGTTGGCGCTATATAAATCCTGTTTAATAATAATAATAAATATGTATTGAAGCAGGTTGCTGTGACCAACATACATATACATCATGTATACAATAGCAGTTATTACCACATATGTGCTCTGTGTATTTAAGACTTAAGTACCTGGCCCTCATACAAATTATTACAACATAGAAGGTAGCATTGTGAGTTCATATCCAGAGAATCTCTGATACAATCTGTTAACATTCCTTAGAACAAAATAAACAATACCAGACTTTCCATAGAGACCGAAAAGAATGTTCTATAGGTCTGTATCACAGTGGTCACATTTGATATATTGGAAACAAAACATGTTCCTCAGCTGCTATACATTTACTATAAACTGTTCAAGTTCTTATATTTATGAGTTGTTTCATAAATGCAAAAGTAATGCCAGCAGTCACAGATTATAATCTGTCATACTGTATGATCTTCTGTATGATAATCGGCACTTACCCGTTACTTAAGGGAAATTCATTACACATGGATCTTTATATAGAATTGTCAAGAGGTATTATATGAAAGAATGCAATGATATTTAGAAACAAGCCTCTAACGTTGGGAGTATGATAACTGGTATACTTATGGAAATGAAAGATTATGGGGTAACCCTTTAATAGGGAATCTCTGTCAAGATGCAAAACACCTTAACACAGTTTTCCCAAACTTTTTTTTACATGAGGGAACCCCCTTCTATAACTATATGCACAACTCATAGTATATTAGTGTTGTGGTCAGTGGGAAGATGTCACCCTTACAGATAGCCACAATGATTATTGAGGAAACTGGTTGAGTAACACTTTACTAACATAAACACAACATAAACTTAACTGGTGGCTGATTGACCCATCCATCAACCAATCCACACCAATTACAGAGCCATAAAATGAGAGCTGTTCTATGTGTTACTATCTTACCATGGAACACATATTTTTAATCAGTAGCACATCAAAAATATGTTTGCTTTGTAACTTTATTTATTTACAGAAGTACAATGACTTCTTTGTGTGCTGTTTGTTAGATAAGTGTACATATTTCTTTGGCTCTTGTTCTATATTTTGCCGACAATGATTAACAGTAGCTTATTGTTCCTAGATTTTGGGTAAAACTAAAAATCACTTTGTTGTTCAAGTTTAAAGGACACATTTTCCTTGCCTTTTTTTAGAATTTTTTTAAAATTGTCGTTAAAATGAAATCTGTGTTACTGTGCGTTCAGATTTCTCATTGATCTACAGAGATCTTCTCCCATAATAACATACTTTCCTGACCTTTTGTGAAGGTTTATCAAAGAGTGATTTTCCATAGCAATAATAGTTATAACAGATCATGTTAAATAGTCATCCCAAAACCAGAAAATTAAAAGATGACTATATTAGCAAACATATTAAGCCTAAGGCTAATGTCAACAGATCTGGAGCAGTTGGGGACCATTTTGTGCACACGTTTGCCTTGCAGTTGTAGAGAGCAGTTGCTTTTCCTCCTCCGCAGAAAACACTGCACCATCAATGGGCCTGATTTTATAAAGCTCTCCAAGGCTTGGGAAAATACACTTTCCTTAGTGAACTTGGGGGATCCAGAAAACCTGGAATGGATTTCTTCAGTCTTTTGCTATTTGTTAGCAAATGTTTTTATTCCTGAACCAGATCTATTTCAGGTTTGCCGGATCACCCAGGTTTACTGATGAAAATGTATCTTCTCCAGCATTGGTGTGCTTTAATAAATCAGGCCCAATGTAAGGACAATGCATGCAAATGTTTTCACCTGCGGTGCAGTTTGTTGCTGTAAGGCGCATAGGAGAAGTGTGCTATGGGCCTGGGAACGGCTGTGTGATTTTAGACCGCTGGTCTCAAAGTCTTAACTGACCTGCTTCTGTTAATCTAGAACCTTGACCGACAGGGCTGGGGGGTTCTTCATCACCAAGAAAAACAAGAAGTTCCCACATGCTTTGCTGGATATTTAATTCAACTGAATGAAGAAAGAAGGATTTAAAAACACCTAAAAATAGTCTGGAACACCCAAAACTACCTGGCAGAGAACAGATCCAGTAACTATGGGTAGGTGAGTCCAACAATTACTGGAACCATGGGAATTAGGCGATTTTATAATTTTGGGAATGGAAATTTCAAGAAATAATAAAGATCGGTGCATTACATAGCTTATGTGAGCCACATAAAACACATATACTTTACTAGATAACATGCAACATGTCATGAGAGGACCCTTTGCGTTGCTATTAAAGGCCTCCTCCTGAAAATACTACTTGGCCACCTATGCATGCTTTAAGTACTTTTAAGCCACAGGCTTGGAACAAGATTTCCTTATACCTATACTTGTTTTAGGACCATGACCAAATAGCATTAAAGTCAGAAAACAAACATTTTAAAAAGAAAGGTCAGGTTTTATTTTCACATAACATAAAAACATCTTGTTGCCTGCAAGCTGGTATGCTAAGAATATCAACTGCCGAGTCCTCAAAGTGCATAAGCCAGATTTATTTAACTTTGTTCACAGCAGAGAGATAGTAAGATGATCCTCATTTGAATATGTAGTTAACACAGAACATGTAATCAGGACCCAAATAACTAGATCAGTTTTGAAAAACTGCGATAATTAATATCAAAATAGTTTGAATAGAATATTGCAAATGCTGCTCAACATTGCACCTTCCTTGCCTAACTTTGAAAGTGCTAAATTAAAAATATTAGACCTGTTGTTAGATGAACATGATAACATATTGCTCTTTCAAGGGGTCACTGCATAGTGTACCTTAGTACACAGGGATTCTTCAGAAAAGGAGAACGATCACAAGCAGTGAATTTGTTTTCTCAGTTGTGTAAACAAAGGCATTAATGAATTGCGGTCACATGAAATCATTCGGGTGATAAACAGTTTATTATTTCTAATCATGATCTTTGCATGTTTTTCAATCAATAAAAGTCATGTTTTACAATCAGTAAGGATTTCCTACAGCTTTGTGCCCTCTATACAGGTCCTTCAGTCTTTCATGCAGGGTCTCCTGGTCTAAGATTTTATTGGAGCTGTGATGAAATTCCTTGTAATACCTTTAACATTTTAATACCTATATCAATAATTTTTAATATAATACACAATCATAAAAGTCATCTATGTTGTACACTGATCATTTAATATGAATATACAGGTCAGACACCTATTTAAAGAAGAAAACCACAGGAATTGTGATAAAAAGAGAGATATAATCATGTGTACAGTACTTATCAAGAGTAAATTAGGAAACAGAGCTAATGTTAAATATTTGTTTTTCTGATAATACAAGTGCAAACACCTTTAAGAAGACAAATGGATATTTACATATGCAACAAACTAATGTGAAGAGATTTTTATCATTTAAAAATCATTAAAACACATGACAATTTTATAAAAAGTACCTTTTATATTCAGTATATAAGTGTCCTCATGTCACAAGTAAACCGTAAACTTATAGCAAAAACAAACAAAAGATGTCATTGCCAACTTCCTTTCTTCTGTAAAAATGCTATTTGCATGACTGCCATGCATACAGTGGTTATAAAAAGTGTACACAACGCTGTAAATAAGTCAGATTTCTGTGATAAAAATGAGACCACAATAAACCAATATAAAACTTTTCCCACCTTTAAGGTGACCTATCACCTGTACATTTCAATTAACACCCTTAAAATAATACTTTGTTGAAGCCCCTTTTAATTACAGCATTCAGTTTTCTTGGGTATATACCCGCCACTAATTAAAGACTTGATTAACCCCAAATAAAGTTCATCCTAGAAGGATTTTTGACATTTACTTCGTTGCTACACAGAATGCAACTAAAGCAACAACGGGATCTCATTATTGAAAGGTATCAGTCAGGAGAAGGTGACAAAAATGTTTCCAAAGCATTGGAAATACCATGGAGCACAGTAAAAACAGTCATCAAAAAGTGGACTGACATTCTTCAGTTCTAAAACATTGTCAAGTGACAGATTCACGTTAAAGAGGAAGTAAATGAAAAATGGCGGAAAAAAAAAAAAAAAATTCCACTTACCTTCAATCCTGCAATGCAGTCGATCGGTCTGGGGTTGTCTACCATCAGGTCCCAGCGGCGTCTCCTCTTCTTCCAGGTTCTTCTTCCTATGTCACCCGACCCAGGCACGAGATTGGGTGACGTAGGTTGGAAAAATTTTTTTCTCTTTTCACGTAAAGACTCCTTCTGCACATGCCTGAGATGCCAAGAGCCTCTCGGGGTGCGTGACGTAGGTATCCTGGGAGGCTTTGCGCTTCCATTCATTCTCAATCACCTAATCGAGATTTAGGGGGCGGTGCTGCACCCTTTTTTTTTTTTTTATTAAACAGTGTTCAGCGACTTCATATCCTTTTTCTTAAAATAACCTTATGCGTTTCCACTATCTCATAGTTTTTACCATTGTGTTGTACTTAAATACTGCATAATTGTTTGTTCAATTACGTGTCCTTTGAGTAGTTTTCACTCTTTTCCTCACTGGCAAAAAAAAACCCCATTCTGATTGGAGAAATTTCTGGTACTTTCTAGTAATGACAAAGCTTTTTTATCGTTTTATGCTACCTTAACAATACTACTGACTGACGTGACAGATATATGGGGACTTCTTTGCCTAAATAAATCACCTGCCACTTAGGAACAGCTGAGAAATAAAGAAACTAGAGAAGTTACTAGTTAAGGAAATCTCTTTAAATATCTTATTGAATAAATACTGTTATTTTAATGGAAGCTTCAAACAGGACCAGAATGTATGTTTGCAACCTATGCAATTCCTAACTTCAGTTTACAAAAGTCAAGATGACATTTTAAGAAGATGTAAATCCCATTGGGCAAGTGAAGTGTGGAAGCTAAAGCACCACAAATTTTTTTTGGGCTCCTGTGTTTTAGTGCTCACATAAAGAAAAAAAAATATTGTGCACTGGCGTAAATTTATTACCTTCAATGACAAGGCAAGATTAGCTAATTAAACCATTAAAATGATTCAAAGAAAAAGAAAAACACACATTATTAGGAAACAAATATATTTATTTTTTTTGCTAATGCATTGTTCAGTAGTCTAAAACAATATATACAATCTTTCTTGACACTAGGAAAATATTTTGCTAGGTGCAACTAGGCTAATTTATAAAAGAAAGAAATGTGTGTTTGCCAAAGAAACCTAACTGCAGCAATATGTTTCCAATAAAGGAAAAAAATGTGAATGACTGTTGTGGACAAGAAACAGAATTCTTTTTTCAAAACTGTTCATGCATATCTAAGATGTGATAACTTCTCCCAAGTACAAATAGAAAAAAATATTTTAAGAGAGACGCATCAATCGCAGTACACAGGGTATACAGTATTTACTATTGGTTGGTATGCTATTTACAATGAAAAATACCTAATAAAAAAAAATAATTAAATGTAATAATTAAAAAGTATGAAGAGAATAGGAGCTCAAAGAGCATCAGGGTTTTCACAAGAAAACATTCAGTCAATTGATTATTATTTAATTTAAACCATCATTCCAATTCATAACTTTATCATATTCCTGAATTCTCTGCTTGATATGCGACAGCTTGTTCTTTAGGTAGTCACAACGCTCCTTCTTCTCCAGAAATGTTGGGTCCTGTCACAACAAACATGATTAAATGAAATGATAATTTCTTGCAAAACCATTGCTCATTCTGAACAATACAAGGGGTCTACTTATTATTTAAAGCTAAAATCCAGAAAAAAAGACATGGGAACACTTCTACTTGCTAAAGTAATAAAATAGCCCAGTGTTTCTCAACCTTATCAACATTGGGAATGAAATTTCAGGTCTTCAAGGAACCCTGCTATAATTACTTTAGCCTTTTAGCCATTTAGTGACTGACCTGGGAGTCACAAATTGCTCATTGCTCAGGGACCCCCTCCTGATTTCTCCTTGCTGCAGTTAAATAACATTTTTTTACTGGACAGTAAACAGAGAAGCAAAAGACTGATAAGTTCATCTTTCACTCTTTCCTCCTTTCCTATTAGCAAGCTCATTGTACTGCAGCACAGCTGATTGCCTTGAGCTGCCTTTCTCTCCAACAGTCCAAATTCTCTTGTACGGGTACTGAAAGATGTGGATAAAGTCAAACTCAAGACATTTACAGTGTTGAACAAATACATCCATTCTCAGTATCTGTGGGCTCACTGGCTTGCTTGATTTATCCTATTAGCTTTGATTACAACATGGCACTGGATTTTCAGTATAATAACAGCCTGAAGTTCCACTTCAACGAGTAGTACAAAAAATATCAAAAAGGGACATTCAGTTTAAACTAACACACTGACTTTGCTGTTTGGAGCTACAGAATACCATGCTCTTACACAACATGCCTTTGCACCACAGTCAACTTTGATGCCATGCTAGGTTTTGTGCCAAAGATAATGCCCAGTACTTAACCTGTACTACTTATAACCCCTAAAGGAACTGCTAAATATAGATTAATAAACTCACATTCTTTTTCTTTTGATATTCTTGCATAACCTTTGCAATCCGTTGGTATTCCTGCAAAAATACAGCAAAGTTTCATAGTAAATATGCATACTTAAATATTAAATTGAATAGTATGTTGTAGATGTAGTACAAAGGATTATTAACACCGCAGTACTGGCCAATCAATATTTACTACATATGTATAAAATACAAAAGTATTGATGAGCTTGTGCTGATTATTACAAAAAGTAGCTCTATGGGTTCAGCAGGCATTCAATGTATACATTTTAAACATTCTGTAGTTTTTAAGGAAGGAAGGAAGAAGAAAACACTGCTCATCTCTTCTTCTTCGTCAGGTAAACATGGGGAATAGGAATATCGCTTAGTGTTAAAAAAACATGCTCCAGGTAATCCAACATGACAGCGCTTGTGTTCAGATCAATGATAAGGTCATTATGAATCACTGTGTTTTGGTAGTTCTGCTTCCTATTTTAGAATCAACAATGTATCACACACCCCATAAAAACAATTTACTATGCCATCTATTCCCTTCTCAGCTAGTTTCTGAAGGAGAGGACATACAAAACTATAGGATGGTGTCTATTTCATTAAAGTAATAAAAAGCTTCAATTAAACTGAATTATTCCATACCATAAAAAATTATTACAAAAATACTACTAAAATTGGAGTTAAAATAAAAAAAAAGTAAAATTTACTATGTGTATATTTTGCATCATATAACTATTTTTTTCCTAATGTAATTTTCAACATGTAATCTCTGCAGGAGTGAGCAAATGGTTAGGATTTTAATTGCAGGATAAGATCTAAATAGCGTTGGTATAGCTAGCATTGTACTTGCATGTGTGGTATATTTCTGACTTTCTTTAGCTGTCACAAGGGGTGCCTGAGGGGCAAAGGACTGCTAACATGGGGTGATCCCATGACCCAATGGTACTCCTTTTAGCAATCTGCTGAAGCCCCATCATAACTAACTGGTTACATGTAACATAATCATTTAGGCAGTTTCTTATAGGAATCTTGCAGCATTATTGTAATCAGGTATAAATGAACAGAATAAATTGCTTTTTGTAAAAAAAATAAATAAATAAAAAAAAAAAAACAAATATATATATATATATATATTTTAATATTTTACAATTAGTCTTCATACAAGATAAAATGCAATATAAGACTAAGGTAGGAATGACTACAATGGCTAGGTAAAGGAAAACAAGTCATGAAATATGAAGACATTGCCGTTGTCCTTTGGATAATGCCATACTTCAGAAATAGCTGTCTTGAATTCTATAACTTAAATACCAACAAGTAGTGCTTACACCAGGACATCTGACTTTACTGCTCACAAGCTTGTTTCAGGCAGTGACTTACTGAACCCAAAATATAAAGATAAGAGCCCAGCAATACTATATACAGTATAAGGGTGGGTGGATTAATGAGCACAAATAGAGGCCCATAAAAATACTCACATGCTCATTTTCTGGGTTTCTGGGCAATTTACTCATAATAGCATCCAGTTCAGCAAACTTCTTTAAAACAGCTTGGACTTCAGCAGAAAGTTCTTTGTATTCAGAATACTGGTCATTGAACACAGCCTTATAGCGGTCTCGCTCATCATCTGATTTTATTACTTGGTACTTTCTGTAATGAAAGAAAGAATTTATCACATAGGATATACTGTATGATGTTTTAGTTAATGTAACAATTTAAAATTTGCATGAAGATGCATGAAAAGGCACGTAAACAACTAATATTTATGAATGGTAATGCACATCCAAATTGGAACAGTGAGGGTGAGATACTTCAACAGTTGAAAATCTAATAAATAAAAACATTCTGATTTTCAGACAATATCCTTGTTACAGCCTGCATGTTGTTAATGCTCTTTTTAAGTTTTTAAAGTGTTATCAATTCTAGGAACTACAAATATGTTCTGTCCTAAATCTTATAAATCCTTCACTACCCAATGATATATTGGTAGTATCCCAACTCTTATCTATCCAATGAAATGAAGAAAAGATGAGGTCCTGCTTCTAAAGCTTCCAGAGCAGATAGTAAATCTATAGAGATAGTGTGGTTTAAAGAATTTGTTTCAGATTCTCTGCTTGCCAAGTGTTGGAGCTCTGCTGGTAGAAAATAAATCCTGAAGATAAGACCAGCCAATGTCTCTGCATTCATTGGGCACTGTTGTAAACATTCTAATTGGATTTTGTAAAGATGGGTTGCAGTAATATCATCATTACCTTAATGTTTATGTGTAATAAAATTCACTGCTGCTTTCGCACTCAAATATCTACTGGCTAAAAAAAATACATTTATTGAAGGACACTGCATTGGCACAGAAAATTCCTATGACGATACATTTCATCCAGCTTCATCTTGTAATTTATTTTCGAATCTCTCATTTTAAATTAACTAAATACATTCCCGGTATATCAAAATATACATGTATTTTTTATTAAAATTTGTATTTACTTATTTTTATTTTCTTTAAAAACCAGCCACAGTCTGCACCTGCAGCCATCTCCTGCCAGCAAGCTCTGAAGTAGGAACAGGTTCTTTGTAGAAGTGATTGCTTTGCAGAGGTCTGATACACTCCAAGCTTTGCCAAAAACCAGAGCTCTTCAACCATGTATGAGCTTTGCTGACTGTAGAGCTATAGACCTCTGTACAGGAAATAGATTGTAAGCTCTTTGGGGCAGGGTCCTCTCCTCCTGTATCACTGTCTGTATTACTCAGTCATTTGCAATCCCTATTAAATGTACAGCACTGCGTAATATGTTGGCGCTATATAAATCCTGTTTATTAATATTATTAATAATAATAATATTACAAGAACCCACTTCCCAAGGGCTAGCAGGAGACAGGTTTTTCACCTTAGACTGTAGCAGATTTATAAACAAAACAAACTAAATCTTTTTACATTTTTTGTTAATATACGTAAAATATACAGAAAATACTGGTTGAAATTAAAATATTATTTTAATTGCATTATAATTAAAATGTATACCTATAGGAAATTATTACAATATTAAAAACAGTGTTTTCCTGCAGAAATTAAATTGTTATCGTACTTTCAATGTTATCTTCTGTAAACCATGATTTCCCCTGCTCCTTATATATTGAAGAGGAAGAAAGGAGGGGTTGCTGGTAGTTCAGAGCAGCCTAGGGTGGCGATGCTTTTTTATCACAGATACATAGATGACCAGTGACCGTTCTGACCCTAGTGCAGGAATTGTGTACCTTCAGGTCACCCAATAAATGTAAATAAACCTAGAAAAATAATTACAGCCTCCTCATCTAAGAACTGTTAAGCTGGAATATAATATTTTCCTTTTTGGATTTTTTGAAGAAAACAGCCTTATTAGCGTCTCTTTGTAGGAGAGGTCCATTATCTGGATCTCCCAACTTTTTGAATAGGTAGGTTTTCAAAACATATGTGAAAACTTCTCGCTCCCATGACTGTTTATTTTAGGGTCTCTCAACCAGGGTTTAGAGGCTGGTCGCAGTTAGGTGTTGTCTTCAAACATCAAATAAGTAATCCAGAGTTCAAAATGTTGCATATACCAACATTCTAATAGTGGTATACAAGAAAATTATTTCAGGGGTTTCATAAGGCCTCTACACATTTATTTACAGGGATTCTTTCATGGATCAGCTATGCAATGTGAAGTTGTTTTATAGCACAGAAATGAGCTGGGATGTCTAATGGGATGCCAGGGATGTATTCCTTCATAC
The DNA here is from genome assembly GCF_032062135.1 of Pyxicephalus adspersus. Classification (NCBI taxonomy): domain Eukaryota; kingdom Metazoa; phylum Chordata; class Amphibia; order Anura; family Pyxicephalidae; genus Pyxicephalus; species Pyxicephalus adspersus. Next base: position 76,054,948 of record NC_092863.1, on the reverse strand, counting down.
ACAGCGATTGGCAGTAATGGTTTTGGTAAATGGAATGCTGGAATAAATAGTTTTTAGGTACTTCTTGGGTCTCTAGATTGCAGGCTCCCACTCACCAAACCCTTATTCTCACAGAAAAAGACCATACAATAAAAACATATAAAATACCTAATTCACCATCTGACAGTGGTAAAACTCTTGACCAAAGGATTTATTCTTGGTGTTTAATAAAGCCACTTGGAAAGTTTACCCTCATAACACGGAAGCTTTTTTTTAATGAACATCAGAATTTTTATTAGAGTGTGAACATCACAATCGTATCATAACAGTACGCTAAAGCCCTAGAATAGAAGTTTTACTATAAGATATAATGGTGAGCTATACAAAGGTTTATCAATTAACACCTAACATAATCAGTAAAGTTTTTTAAACTTGGAGTATTGCTGTTTCCCAGGATGGGGAGACTTCTAACTACAGAATAAAAATAGGTAACGTATTATTTATTTAATGCAGTGTTATATATTATGATGCAAAAGTGTGTTAGGAAAGAAAATACTAGTTGACAGTCCAACAGCCAAAACTCAAAAAAATGTATTAGATATGAAATTAACTATTTCAGTGCATCCGTAACTTTACAGGCAGTGGGTGGCATACAAAGAAAAACAGTTATATCATGAAACCCACAATCATATACTGCAGAAGGCAGCAAAAGTGGAAAAGAGAAAGAGGACATCCCTGCTATAATTTTACATATAAAGTAATGCTTCAATCTGCAAAACAAATCTTACAAAACTGGAAAACACTGAAAATCTCAGTAGACTTATAAGAAGCAGAAGACATGTAATAAATGTTAAAACTAGCTTAATGTGTGTGGGTTTTTAAGGAACTAGGAGTTAAAAAAAAAAACACGGGGATTTTTCAAAGCAACCATTAGGAATTGCATGCTCTGTGGAATACTATTCAGTACACTCCCCTCTTCCAATTCAGGACCAAAATACTAAAACCCCTTTTCATGCTAGACCAGTTTTCCGGAATTTTAATTGAAGTATCTAGCTTACTTTTAAATCCAAACAAACTGACCTAGCGATCATGTGGCCAGAGGCTAATTAAGGCTACGTACACACGTGCAACAATTGTTGTTAGAAAGTGAACGATTAACGGACGTTCAATGATTATTCACTAATATTTTGAACAATGGTATTGTGCACAATTCTGTACATGCTGAAACAATACGATCGTTCAAATAAAATCCACCAATATTATACACACACTAGATACGATAGTTTGAACGATGCACGAAGTGACATGTACAGGAGAAAGTATATCACAGAACAATCCACGATCATTGAATGACCGTACACACAATAGATAGCGAACAATCGTCGCCCATGTTTGTTTCCAGCGACATTCCTCGTTCATCAGCGAGGTTGTGCACTTTTTTTTGCACATTATTGCACGTGTGTACGTAGCCTAAAAGTGCTCCTGGTCATTGGCTCAGGATCCCAGCTGTCCAAGGATTACTTATGCTCAGGCATCACTTAGGTCTCTATTTATCAATCAGGGAATCTGACATTGCCTCAAACATTACCTGGTGGCAATCAATTTCTGCCACTGAAACACATGGACCTGAAAGATTCCCACCAGGGAACGTCAGATTCCCTGTTTTTTTTAAATATAGGCCTTAATGTTTATGCCTGGCTCTTGAATACTGGCTGGGGTATGCAGTTTTTTGGCTTGCAAGTGAGTGCAAACCTGTTGAGGGAAAGTAATCCATTGACGGTCCTCTATCCAAACTGCAAACGCTTGCATTTTCTTGCTACCCCTCTGAATACTTTAGCTATTCAGGAAAAGGGGAGGATGCCCCGTGTAAGCTACAAGCTTCAACCTTGAATTTTCCTAAATATATGCACTTTAGGCACCCATGTGCTCATGGAAGAGGAGTAAGCCATGTAATCCCCATACCTGGATGTACAAATTGTTTCTCTTCCCTGCCAAAATATGGGGTGACTGGGAAAACAGGGCAGCTTTGCATTTGAATCTTAAGAGGGTGGAAGGTAATTGAACCTCATACTTGGTCTTAAATGGGTTAATTTCCCTACCTTGATTTACTTTTATGCTTTCTTAAATGCCTTTATTGGGTTTAAAGTGATTTTGCTGAGATGGAAAAATATGAATATACCTTTATATATGGGAAATATTGTTACAGGTAAGAACAGCACATACAAACCAATCAAAGACTTCAGGCATACAAGAGCCACATTAGTAAAATAAGCTTTGATTAATACTTACGCCACATAATCAGGTAAAACAATGGGCTTCGGTATATGACCTGCTGGAATGTATCCACTTATCAGCTCAGGCCGCAGGTTTCCAACTTTATTAGCTCGATGTTGCACTGGGCCATCTTGTACCATAAAGTCATTACCCGCCGAAACATCATGCTACAAACATAGAACAAAACACCATTAGTGTCTAAAACATAGCAGTGCTAGTGTGTAATTTACCATAATCCAGCTCTGCCAAAAAAACAAAGATGATGCAAAATGAAAAATGGAAAAAAAAAAAACAAACAAACCGTGAGGCCCAAAGCATGCAGGCGCAACTTTTTATGTTTCAGCAAGTAGTAAATATGGGACAGAGATGTCAACCCTAAACAATGACCAAAAAGTGGCCATGGCTAACCAGGTTATTCACTCATTATTAAACATTAGATTGATGGAGAAAGACTATCAAAGTTCAACTATAAACATTCAGTTTTCATTGATAGGTAAGATGCCAGTCTACAAGGCAGGCAAGCCTTTACTGCACAAGTAGGAGATTGCATAGCCATTCACTAGGAGGTCTGATGTGGAGGGAGGAGAATCTGCAGACATGATGTATATAGTCTAGGAAGACAGAATATCTGATTTTCAAAATCTGTGAGAACATATTTTGCAAGAATTCATTTCTTTACATTGATGGACAAAATCAATACGTATTTAAATAAGATATTCCTGGGATTATTTTTTTTTCGATGTAGGGGGCACTACATGCCCATAGCCACACTTTACAAAACAATTCTCACAAGTTAATGGACTAATAATTAGTCTACGTACACACATGCAATAGTTCTCATCCGATAATCGGCTCAGGGCTGATATCGGACAAGAATCTAGTGTGTGTACAGCGCCCCTCGTCCAAACAACCATCCTGGCGGATCCATGGACGACGGAAAATCTTAATGAAAGTTAAGAGCAAGAGCGCGCAGTGGGGGCTGCTCCATTGTTCTCCCCCTGCCCTCTCCATAGAGCAGTACGGTGCTGTATGTACAGCACTCCATGCATCGTGCAGTCGTTCGTCGTAAAAGATCCTTTCCAATGACAATCATTGCACGTGTGAATGTACACGTTTGTAAGTTTTCAAACTTTTAAACATAGGGAAACCTTTGAAATATCTAGGTCTTCAGGATATTGTCACCCTTACAGATACCAATGATCATTTTGGCTGTCTTTTAAACTGACCTGAGAGGCACTAATTGCTCACTGCTCAAGGAACCCCTAAAAACTTCTAGAGGAACCCTGATTGAGAAACTTTATCCTCCCTGACATAACACAAGAAGTGCAAGTGTAGGTGAAGGAATCTTGCCCTATTCTACAATCTTTAGTACACAAAGGCTAAGGAACCCTATATGTTCTTCTGCAATATAAAAAAAAAAAAAGTCATCATGATTTATGAGTCAACCTTTATATGCAAAATCGGCACAAGCAAATCATTGCCTGCATCATTTGTAAATAATGGCTAGTAGTATAGGTTTAGCTGACACCTGATGTAAATCAGCTGGTGACTGCAGAATGAGGATTGTACAAGAAGGAACATGTTTGGCACTGACTGTTGCATTCCAATGATATGCTGCACATTCCTGAGAGTAATTACTATTCACATATTTCAGGAATATACAGACCAAACTGAAAGATACAAGACTGTTTACTAGTCATTTTAATGTCTTTGAAGAACATCCCTTATGGTATGACTTTTCATCACCTATATGAGATACCAGACAGCCACATTAGCCAATAAAAGTTATAGGTATGTTTGTTTTATTTAGTCTATAAATTTCACTGGGCTAAGAAAAACTACATTATTAGTAAATTACTGGATTTTATAATATATAGGCATTTTAAAATAATATATTGACATGAGTAACATAACATTTTATAGATTAAACCAATATCTTACAAACTCAGCCAATAGAAATTAAAGACCTCTTTTAACATTTTTAAATCATATATGTAGGAAAGATTTGCAGTACTAAGGATGTGTGACTTGTGACTAAAGTACTTTATAGCTAAGATACACAAATTGGGCCTGATTTATTAAAGCTCTCCAAGGCTGAAGTCAGTCAAACCAATTGTTTCCGATTAATAATTGAATATCTTGTAGAATAATTGTCAATATCTTCATGCACAAGGCCAAGAGCTTGACCATCATACCTCCAACAACACTAACTGACTGGCATATATTAAACCTTATCACCCTGTCTTTGGCTATATTAAGTGGTAATTAAAATAATAGATAATTTAGAGATGTTTAGAGTTGTTTGCCATTAATTAACTCTGGTGTCTCAGAATTCAGGAGCAATGCAGCATAGTTGCCACACCGTCACAGGTGACCACATAAGGTGGCAGGATATATAAGTATTCAGGATTTGGCAGAGGGACAAAAAGGGAAGAGAAAACCTATATTTAAGTTATAATTAGGTGTAGCAGCACATTTAATGGGAGGCCCCAATTCTGTTTCAACTTTATACTATCAGTATAGAACAACAAAAAGCCAATCTCTTCTAAACCGAATCAAGGTTTTGACACTGGAAGTGACAAATATAACAATATTTTAAGTCAATTCATTGTCATTTACTTATATATTACAAAATGATTTTTATTTTATATAACATACATGGGTACGTGCATAGTGTGACCATACTAATAGGGTTTTCATTCATATAAAAAGTGGTAAAAGGAATTGTTAAACATTTTTAACATTGTCCCCTGACCTACTGCTCACTATATAGAAGGGCTATAGAGTTTACTGAAACAATCATACATTCAACTATGGGGTGCTAATCAAAATAAAATCTCACACTCATTTCCCAACTCCTCTCTCCAGATATAGAATAAAATGTTAAAATACAGATGAGATTCAGATAAATGAAAACAACAATCCTTGAATTATTATCCTGGGGCACATACCATGTAATATATTCTGCTCCTGAATATTACCAATATAAAACATGAACAACATATACGTCATTAACTGCTGACAACATTACACTGTATGTAGCATTCTGTGCTTTCCAAACACACCTTTATTTTGGAGTAATGGAAAGCAAAACAAGTGATTTGCATATTACATTACAAATACATATTACATTTCCTTATTCAAACATGTAGCTAACATTTATGCTTCTAAATAAAATTAACAGCTAATCAATATCAAGTCAATATCAAGTGCAAAAAAAAAATCACCACACAAAAGTCTCCACACAACAATTATATGAAACTGTTTTTAACCAATAGCGCGTGTGAATATACAAAATGACCTGTGGGGATTTATAGAGATTGTTCTAAGATTGTTTTGCATATTGTCACATAGCACATAGAAATCAAAAGGAAAATTGCATTTCTGAAAAGATCAATTGGTATTTTCAGTATAGGAAAATGGTTTTAGCTTCAAAATAGAAATAAAGAAACCAAACGTAAGGAACGGTAAATTGAAATATATAAAATATTTGTTTTTAGGTTTTTAGAAACAATTTAAATGCAGTTTGTACTTTTTTGTATTTAGGCAGCATTTTCGTCTTGCATTGTGCAGAATTTAAGGTTGTTACACATGACATTAATAGAGTTCTAGGAAGAATCCATCATGAGCCTGACATAGAGATCTCCCATCAAAAAGCTAAAAAACCTGTACTGAGAAACCAGTTTAGGATTAAGAATTGTTAGACAAGCTCTCAAGTTTTTGGAATTCATAGGTGTGTTGTACCTCATTCCACTCCGTAAAATAATCTAGGTCTTTCATCTGGATGGCCCAATCTTTTGTTGATTCCACATAATGGAGACCTAATCCTGCATTATATATACATCTGAAGATGCTAAGGAAGGTAGGCAGAACTGGAATTTTGGGTCATGGGTCCAATTACATTAGAGCTCATCAAAGATATATAAAAAGCAAGACAATGGAACTGGCAGCCATACAGGTTTGGTTGGAATGGGTTTTTACTTTAACAGGCTTTTATGTAAAACATGTTGGTGCAATTAAAAAATTAGATATAACAATACTGTAGCTGCTGAGTAAAGATTACTCACCATGACTTTTGGTGGATTCATGTGCGAGCCTTGTGACTTCATCTAAGAAACAGTAAAAAACTTCCTGTAAGATTAGCCAACGATATTCTTTTGTTGACAAACCATACACAACCATTAAAAGATAATGTTATAATACTTTATAATAGCTGGACTGAAATGGACAAAATAAAGTAATGTTTGGAGCGTTATAAATAAAACGTAGTAACTACAAACAAGAACAAACCATAAGGATGATACGAATGATATAACCCATTAGATTCAAGTCATTTAATGCCCCCAGTTCACAGTAGGAACACACAGATACACTTTATAAACCAAAAGTCAATGGACACTTGCCATCCAACCTACACTACTTATCCTTTCGTATGTGGATGCTTCAAAATTATTAAATGCAGGCGATTCCATTGTGATGGTAATCCGACATAGGGAAGACCTTTATCTGTTCTGTACACAAAGCCAGCTAAGGACTTAGTGTAATGCATTTGGTTTTGAGAAGCCAAACTGGCCTGCAGTCCCAACCTTAACCCCATTAAATACCTTTAGGATGAACTTTTAGGATGATACCTTTAGGATGTGACTGATAAGCAGGACATTTTGCTCAACACAACAATTTTGGGCTGAATGATCACAAATATCTACAGAAACACTCCAAAATCTTGTGAAATGCCTTCCCATATGAGTGGATCTTGTTGTGGCAGCAAAGTGGGAATCAACTCCACAACAACACCTGTGTTTTGGATCAGGATGTCCAACATGTTTATACAGGTGTGATGGCAAGGTGTCCAAACATTTGCCTATATTGTGTATTTTTCCGGAGATTCATCTCTCTGCTCAAGCAATATGCTGTTCATTTCTTAAGTTAAGACATATAACCAAAGACACAATACTAAGTTCTGTAAATATTCAGCCAGCTTTATCATGGTATGGACTTGCATGGGCCTAGCATTAGATACAGGTAAATAATCCATACGCCATGAAAACTTGAGCAATTGTATACAAATTCATATTATTAAGCTGCAAAAACTATTTTTACTTCTATAATTGTTAATTTAGGACACAATGTGCACCATAAAGACAAAGACACAAACATTTCTGGTCACCATTATCATTGTAGCCTTACCTCCTGCTCAATAAACTCCCGTCTCTTCCTGGCACTCTCATGCCGCCAGAGTTTTAGAGAAACAATAGCACCAATTAAGTAGACAAGCATGGTGACAAACAAGAAAATGATGGCTGCTGTCTGTCCTCCTTCTACTCGGCAGAATGCAGAATACAGCGGATTGTTAAAAAATGAGTAGTAGCACAGTCCTCCTCGATTTGTGTCATTAACGTACACAATCGCTGCAGCCATGTATAGTATAAAGAGACAAATGTTGATTCCAAATTCTGTCAAAGGCCACCAATGAGAATCTAGAAGTATGGTCCTATAGTACATAGACATTCCTAGGACCAGGATAATTATTGTCACCAACCATGCTAAACCAGCCACCACAAGTACAAAAGGAGTTTTTGGTCCTGAATAATAGTATCCCCCCTGTAAACTTGAACTGTAGGAATATGGCTGCGAGTAGCCAAACATGTTGTACCATTCATTGTCTTTGTGGATGTAAGCCGTAACACAGGCAAAAACACCTGCTCCAAGCAAAAGTTCAACCACACCGAGGATCCTCAGCAATCCGGCCCACGACTTCATATAAGAGTATCGCAAATTGTACTCTTCAACCCTCTCACTGTATGTCTTCACAGTTTGTGTATGGCGACCCAAAGAACCATATGGGTCATCAGGAATCATAGCTTCTGCCTCTTTCCTTGAGTTGTAGCTACCACCAGAACCTCCATATGGATCTCTGTAAGAACTTCCAGCAGCCTTTCCATGTGCTGAAGAAGCAGGTAAAGATGGTGATCGTGGAGGAGAGCAACGTGCCCCTCCAGAAATGTAATTCATTTCAGATATGGGCTCTTCCCACGCAGTTTCCTTTTTCCCCTTAAAGAAGTTCTTCCAAGAATCTGGAATAAACTTCCTAACAGGTCTGAGTTCATGTGGAGTGACTGGATCCTCACTATCACTTGGGTAGAACTCCGGCCCAAATGGAGGATGAAGTGGTAACGGTGGAGGAGGTAAAGGATCAGCACTCAAAGCTAATTCACAGTCCTGCAGGTTCTGGAGATTACCGTTTACAGGAATTGGCTCCACTGGAACCTGATCATAGTGTGCAGTCCGGCCATTTGCAGCCCTGCCTTTGGATCTTGGTTCAAATGATGACCCTCCACCAGACATTTGTGTAAGTTTTCTGCAAAACATTAAAATAAAATATTATTTCATCATACAGAACGACGTATGAAAAAAGTGAACTTGTGTACAGACCATAAACACTAAAGTATATAAAGCTAAACTCCAGCCTTACTTCCAGTCTTGCACAGTTGTGCAGCTCTTATTCTGATCTTACATTGCCTATTTTCCTGCACACTGCAAGCTTCTCACTGTGTGCATTAAAAGCTGCAGCATGTCTGGCAAAGCCTACCTTATTTTTAAGCTGAATAATGTGATTTGGGAAGCATTAAATCAGAAGATCATATGTAAACGAGGCAAAATCTATTTGGGCTATGGTAGTTTTTCATAATCTGTCAGTGAAAGGTCCACTAGGGGGAGTACTGAGGCAGGGTACTGTGTTGTTTTTTAGGAAGCCATGTACAACATCTCACTGGCCCCAAATATTTTCTTGTATGGCAAAAAGAAGAACAGAGACCTAGTAATGACAATAGGACTAAATTATCGTATGCAATGAAGACAGATTATATTTAAAAATGTCCTTACCCAGATGGTAAGTGGGCAAGGAAGAAAGAAGGGAAGACAAAATATAAGCACCTTCAAGTATTCTGAACACACTTTAGATGCAATTTACACAAGCCCTCATTCATTTCTGATTATAAGCATTGCCAAAGAAATAAAACAAGCTTTGTGTTTTTTTTTTCTTTATGGGAACAGACAATTGTTTTTAGAGTCTTTGTTGTGATGTTTCAGAATGAATAAGTTCACCTTGTAAGCAGCTAGAGAGATCAAAGATGAGTTGTGTTATACTTTTTGTTGCTTACTTAAGGATAAGTAAATAGTTTGACCTAGGTCTGTTTTCCCAACCAGAGCCCTGTGGAACCCTGGGGTTCCTCGTGAGAAAGTGGTACTTTGAGCAATGAGCAACTTGTGCTTCTTAAGTCAGTTTAAATTAAACCAATGATCTTTATAGTTGTCTGTAAAGGTGACATTCTTCCCACTAGGCAGCAATAGGGTAGGCATTCTTCCTACTGACCACCAGGCTAATGTACTGTGAGCTGTGAATATAGAAATGACAGCAGAGGTTTCCTAAAACCCACTTTATTTAAAGTGGCCCCCACCATGTAAAAAGGTGGGATAACACTGGTGTAGGTACCTGTGCACCAGAAGATCTAAAATGTACCTGGCTGGTCTGACATGGTTGGCATCACATTCCAAAACCTATGGGTATCAAAATAAACATGAAATTTATCACTTGTTTCTAGTGATAGCAGGAACAAACAGCACTGTATGTTCTTGGCAGAGAAGAGGACAAGGGGAGTGAATCACCTAAGACCAGTAGAATTATAATTTTCCCCCACCTCCTAAATTGTAAACTCTTCTGGGCAGGGTCCTCTCCGGCTGTGTCACGGTCTGTTTCTGTCTGTCATTTGCAACCCCTATTTGTTGTACGGCGCTGCAAAATATGTTGGTGCTATATAAATCTTGTAGTAAAAATAATAATATTAATTAACAACCATGCCAAACCAGCCACCACAAGCACGTGTGTCCTCTCCATAGAGAACTCCATAGCAGCAGTCTTCAACTACCGGTCGTATAGTGACCTGGTTGGGGGCAGGGGATGGCTGAGCAGCATTGGGGTACCACCAAACATTCCAGTGTTTCTCAAGCAGGATTCCTCCAGAGGTTGTTAGGGGTTCATTGGACATTTAGTGACTCCAAGGTCAGGTTAGCAGATACCAATGATATGTAAGAGTGACATTCTTCCCACTGACCACCACACTTATGTACTGTGAGTTGTAGATATAGTAAATATATATCAGGGGATCCCTGAAAAGTTTTAAAAACTTTTTTTTCATGTTAAAAAGATCAAGAAACGCTGACACAGGTGATAGATTTTGCCCAAGTATGTTGCATAGCTTCTTCTAGTTAGACGTTGAGCATTCTTTGGCTACCCATACACATGGCAATGAATGGCAGCCAGTCGCGCATCACCTGTGACATTTAGGCAGTGCAGGGTACAGCAATGCACTCATTATCAAATGAATCCCATACAGCACAACCACCAAGCAAGTTATAGATGCTGTAGATGCCCACACAGCGGTTTCTCCTGCACAGACACCTGTATAATAGGTATGATGGGCTAGACATTTGCCACCTTTTTGTAATATTAAAGGGATATTCCAACCTATACAGAAAAGAAAGCTTTACCTATCCATGTGCTGCATTCACCTGTCAGGTCCCAGAGATTTCAGGAAACAGGGAAATGTCTGATCACCATAATCTTCCCTTACCAATTCCCAGGCTGGGACATAACAACATTTTATGATTAGAGAAAGCAAAACAAGGTCTCACCTGCTGGGTGCTGCTCAGAGGACTATTAGCATGTCTCCCGCCCTACGACCTCTCACTCCTCTTCCCTCGTTCTGTGCACTGCTAGCTGTCACTCCTCCATAGGGAAGTATTGGGGGTCTCTCTGTGCTTTACCGGACACACTCTCACCTGAAAGCCGAACTCTCCCCCGGGACAGCCTTCCTCACTCTCGGTCACATGACCATCCTTTCTCTCCCAGGGTGACGTCATGTGACCACGCCCCTCACTGCAGGTAACCGGGGGCGGGATCTGGCTCACCTTTCCTGCTGGGTGGTGCTGGCTGTGTCTATGGTGTCACACTTCCGGTGTGTGTGTGTCAGCTTACATTTCTAGTAGGGGGTTATTGCTGTGCAAGGTGGTTCATTTTATTCCAGAAAAACATAAATAACTTTATAAGAACCTCCAGAAGTTTCTATGGCAGGTGGTCAAAGGTGAGAAGCAGGTGATCACCAGCAAAGTCACTTTGGCTCATGGTCATTGCGGTCAGAATATGACAAAACCATAAAGCTATAGCATATTACTATAGGGAAGGTTTACATCCCTGTTTTTTGGCTATATTTCCCTTCATTTGGGGTACAGTCACACCTTTATGTCACTGTGGCATGCTTATTCTGTTTAACTCAATGGAAATGCATTAATTAGGACTCAGCGTCATTTAACGTTGGGCACAAAGTCCATTGCAACATGGGATAAAAGCAACAACGCAGATCAATGCACAGTGACATTCTATTGAATGTAATTCTAATAATTTCAGAGGGAATAATTCATAGTTGGGAATTTAGACACAAAATAGGAAATTTCTCTTAGAGAGTTGTCACCAGAACACCTATGTGTCCCCAATGGAAGATTTCCTTTATAATACCACCTGGGTGACAACTTAAAGTATACCTAAACTCAACATTTTTACTTTACATGGAAGGGTAGACAACCAAGGGTAAAGAGATGCCAATCTCACGCATGCGCAGATGGATCAGCTTTTTTTTTCCCCTTCACAGCGGCTACATCACCTGATCTCACATCTGTGCAGTGCGAGATCTGGTGACAGATTAAGCAAGATCAGGTGCAGAAGATGGCGGCACCCAGCGCTTCCTTTGTGCTGGTTCGAAGAGAAATCCCAGGACGACGCGGGACCGGATCGCAAGAAGGACCAGCACCATCAATTAAAGGTAAGTGTAATTTTTTTGTTTTTAGTTTAGTATAGTTTTAAGTGGAACAATACTTGTTGGTGGGTGGGGAGTTTCTGTTGTAATCAGCAAGTATGCGCAGGATACTGGATGATTATGACACAGGCTTACCAGTGTCCTGTCATTGCTACACCCTTGGAAGACACCATATTTGCCACTTACTCCATGACGTACCTCTAAGTGTATGACAGTCCTCTTCGGCCATTGGATGACCGCTGATGATGCATGCACAGGTGTAACATTGTCCCCAGGTAATGACTCTGTATGCCGCAGCTGAGAAGCTGAGCTCTACACTATGGGATGTGCAGTGTAGGGCTAATACAAAAAGCCAGCAGGAGAAAGGGATTATTTTGTTTTACAAAAGAGTCATTGCATGATTTGTTGTCATTTAGCTCTACCTCCTGGTGATTTTTTTTTTTAGTTTAGGTACACTTTAAAATGTTGGAATTCTTGCCTCATTTATTCATGGTGCCACTATCACCAGGACACACATAGAAGAGAACAGGGACACAGCAAAAAAATCAGACAAGGTTCTAACTTTTTACAACTGTATCCAGAACTAAAAAAAAATGTTTAACTTGAAATACATTTTAGGAATTTTATGTGTAACTATTTTTTATTAGAAAGTTTTGCAAATACCAAAACGAAATTGAGCAAACAATGAAAACATAACAACAATATATTAAAACCATAAAAAAACAGAAAACTGAAAAATAACTAAGATAAACATTATATTGCATTGCATGGCATGCAGAGTAAGGCTGTGTTCACACTGTTCATGAGGTTGTGGTGGGACACTACATCTACTGGACCACTCACTGCCACCCCCCTTTATTTTCTATGTGACGGTAGGTCTGCAGAAGCAAAAAAAAAACAGTTCTGGTGACTGGCACTTGATCCAAACAGGATTGCTTGATCCCACTGTTTGTCTGAACCTGCCCTAGGAAAATGAATTATATGTGAAATCAACCAATGTGTTAATAGCTTATACAACATCTAGATTATTTTTTTCCCAAAAAGAACTAATATGGGGGCATAGAAAGTGAGGTCAAATCTGTGGATGTCAAATGGGCATTAATACCACCTACTGAAGATCCTTTAACCCCGTTTCTGATGTTTTCCAGAGCAAGATAATCTATGTACCAAAGAATAAGCTTTTTCAGGTTCTCTGACACAAGTCCTCCAATTCTGTCTAAACAACTATGTATAAAATAAGGGTTTCTAGTTCTCAGATATGAGTTACTCCATTGGGTAATTTTATCAGTCTGCAATAAAAGGCTTTCAAATAGGGTAGGGGATATTTAAGACTATTCAAAGTGTATGAAGATAAGTGGATAGCTGTCGATAAGCTGTCCATGAAGTATCCTTCAGATTCTGTAATTTTAGGAACATTTGCATCGGCTGTAATGGCTTATTCCATTAGACACCTACTGCCTATATGTGCAACCTCCCTTGCGTAGTGGCAGGCGAGTGTTTTCCCTCTGGTTTACTTCATTAAAGTTGGAGCTTTGTTCCCCAGACACTCATTGGACCATAGGGTATCTACCTAGGTTGCCTTATAAACAATCTGACGCTTCTAAAGCTGCGTACACACGTCAGATTTTTATCGCCCGATAATCGGCATCGGCCTGATATCGGGCGAAAATCTGGCATGTGTACAGTCGGCGTCGTCCATCGTCCGAACGACCGTTCTGGCGGATCCACGGACGATGAACGACGACCGATCCTTATGAAAGGGAAGGGGGAGAGCGCGCAGCAGGGTGCCGCTCCGTCGCTCTCCCCCTCCCCTCTCCATAGAGCAGAACGGTGCTGTATGTACAGCACCGTTCATGCATCGTGTAGTCCTTTGTCGTTGGAAAGGATCGTGAAAGATCCTTTCCAACGACAAAAATTGCACGTGTGTACGTGATTTTGCCTAAACACCCATGTCAGTGGATTCAGAACTTCTGTATGGTGGACAGAGATTCCACAATACACATAGTGCACTTCATGTACATCAAATCATAGCAAATGTGTTTAGTCTGTACTAATATTTGCTCATGTTCTAGTTTGGTTTGTATACTGGAGTCTTTGTTTTCTATAGCAATGAAGGTTTCTGCACACCAGCAGCTGCCAAAAAACAGACAGGTGTGAGGTCATTCACTACCAATAATGTAGGAACAGTAGCCATGATGGAGTCTGGGCTACTTACTCCAAAGTAGAGGATCTCTACATGACTTCTGTCTGGTCGCTAAATGTTGTTATCAGAGACAGAAGAGAGTTTCTACCCTTGTCTTCCTCTAGCTGACTCTGTATTAAATGATGAAAAATGATGAATTCGGCAAAAGAAGACAATAGTAAAAGATCTCCTCTGCCAGCTCAATTTACAACAATGAGCTGCTGGTGAAGTTACACTCACAGGTGAACCGCAATGGGTCCACAGTAACAGAGGGCTGAGGGGCTTCTGATATGGATTCTGATTAGGACTATTATTGACAGAGGAGCTCCTAATGGAAAACTGGTACTAATGGAAAAGTGTGAATGATGGGCAGACTCTGTCTCTGATGTGAAGTTGGGGTCTGATGTAAAGTGTGAAGCAAAGGAGGACTCTAATTTTGAAGGGGGAGATCTCTTGTGAATGGGGAGGGGGGGATGCTGTTGAAAGGGGTGGTGAAGAATGAATGATAAGGAATGAACTATGATATTAAGAGGTGCGTCAGATGCTGAGAGGGCTCTACTTCTTGAAGGCAATTGTCTTAAATTAGCACTTTGACTCAAAGATTTCTAGCTAGAAGACCATCATTGGTGGTGCAGAGTTGCCATAGAAGGGAGTGTCCAGATCCAAATTTGGCCCAAAGGACTTTATATTGAGAAGGATGAGTACTTAATATCTAACTTGCCCCCAAAACCCTGGATGTAGGATGTATGTTGATTAGATGGGACCCATTGACCTGGGCAGAAATAGGAGGCTTGTCTTCGTTGCGCTAACTGGCTTAGGTCTGAGCATTGAATATCTATGTTGGGCAACAGGCACCTTACAGATACTAGTACATGCAGAACAATTCCACTATTTTAAGAAAAGTAAAAAGTTGTCTATCCTCTTTTCTATAGAATGAACCATGAGAGAGTTTTTGAGCATCACAAAAGTTACTATTAAAAAACACTTATGTGCAATGTATAATAGATTAAATAGTTACTAAAAGTTACTATTTAATCTATTATACATTGCACATAAGTGTTTTTTTTTTCATTCGGATCTGACTCATTGGGAAGCCTAAATAATACCCAAACATCTTAAAGTACAAGGGCTTTATTAACTATCTCTGCTATTGCATACACCACATGCTTTTTGGTAGCAGATGACCTTATAAGCAGGGGATATGATATTCATTGGTGATCCACAAATCTAAAACGTAAGGGAAGTTCAGGCACCAATACCATTTAGGGGACAATGAAAACAGTTGTTGGACATGTGCTAAGGGAATACTTCTTTCATATTATGTGAAAGATTTGACAGCTAAAAGATAGAAAAGTCATAAACAGCCAAAAATTTGCATTGATTAATGATAGAAAATCTCTAAAGCAATCATCCACTTCAAATAATCTGCCTGGTAATCTGCGTAGGTACCTTTACACACATTAAAATAATTTTAGCACCTGGGGGAAATTTTTGGTAACAAAACAATTAATGTATGGTCAGTGCATTAACACACACAAAAATGGTTCATGTTTAGTTAAATTTATTGATTCTTAATTCATTCAATCAATCTGTTTTCAGGTTTAATTCAATGAAGTTGAAGAGGCACAATTTTGTTTTTAATTATCTGTAGGGCAGGTAAAAAAAAGTGTAATACTGCATGTGCAGTGATCAGGAAAAAAGGAACAGTTATTGCAGAAGGGACATTGCCTGTCCCTTTCTGCAATAAAACCCTGCCTGATCTCAATGGTTTAAAGTGGAACTTTAGTTAATTTTCTGTGCAGTTTTAGAACTCTTCTAACACTTTAAAGTGTACCTGTAATAACTCACACAGCCAGTTAAGGACTTCGGGAATACAGATTTGGGTTATCAATATGCCAGAAAAGTGAAATCACTACAGCTGAAAGCTCATTCAGATAAGCTTGTGGAGATGAGATGAAATGTGTTTGTCAAATTTACCAGTTCTGATTGTATGTGATGATTTATTGCACGTGGTGCATTATTACTCTTTGGGCTTTATTTAAAAAACAGGGAATCAGACATTTCCTTGTGGGAACCTTCCAGGTGTATGTGTTTCAATGACAGTAAGTAATCCCTGTTATGGAATGTTTGAAGGAATGTTAGATTCCCTGTTTTATAAATAGAGCCCCTTTGTACGGTTTCATATGCTTCATGAAGCCACAATTTATTTTATTCATAAGGATGCTGTAGGTTCCATTTTCTAATATCTTTGTGCTTGGATGCACCATGGAACAGCAGTTAAAACACATAGATAAAGATGTGTTAAAGAGAAAAAAAATACACAAAATTGTGACAGGTTTTTACAATACAATTTGTTACGATAGTTATCCTTTAATACAAGAAAAAGTAGATACAGACATGGTAATCACTCAGTATGCCCTTCACTCCATATACTGCATACAAACTAAAAAGTAACTTAAAAGTCACCTAAACATTGATTGCATCCTGGCACGGGCTCTGAAGCAACAAGTAACATTTTAAGATGATTGTCATGTGTATCAAGGTTCTAGAATGTATGTATTCTGAAAATCCTGAGAATGCTACGGGACCTCCATTATCATAAGATCCCAGCAACAAACCATCTCTCTGTTTTAAACCCAAAAGTGCTCACAACACTCTAGTTTCACCACTTCCATCACTACTCTGATAGCAGTGACAAAAAAACATTGGCCCTGATTTATTAAAGTTCTCCAAGGCTGGTGAGGATACACTTTGATCAGTGAAGCTGGATGATCCAGGAAACCTGGAATTATTCTGGTCCAGGAGTGAAAACATTTGGTAGCAAATTACTTTGAAGAAATTTATTCCAGGTCCACTGTAAGACAAGTCGTGTGTGAGCATTACTGTGCTAGAATATTTCCTGCAGTCTTCTAATCAGTCCAATGTTTTCACCTAAAAGCCCTGTTTCTCCCCTTAGGGGAGCAGATATTTCAGTTTTGAGCAGTTTTTTAGGTAATGATGTGTGGACACCACTCACTCCTAAATATTGTGAACTCAACCCATGTGATAATAGGACCCTGTAATGCGCTTGTAAATGACAGGCTAGGTGTAAAGAAAATAGGATTGAGAGTTCTACTCACATTGTACCAAGGAGATTTGAGAAGGGGAGTTATATATATATATATATATATATATATACACACACACACACACACACACAGTTAGGTATTTTTTGTAATTTTGGTTCTGTACATTACCACAATTGATTTTAAATGAAACAACTCAGGTGCAATTGAACTGCAGACTTTCAGCTGTAATTCAGTGGGTTGACCAAAAAGATTGCATAAAAATGTGAGGAACAAAAGTTTTTTTTTTACACAATCACTTCATTTCAGGGGCTCAAAAGTAATTGGACAATTTACTCAAAGGCTTTTCCATGGGCTGGTGTGGGCAATTCCTTCGTTATGTCATTATCAATTAAGCAGTGGTCTGATTCCGTCCAAATTTCCATGCAAAAAGTGATACAATTTTTTTGCATGGAAATTTATTTTACATTGTAGGCTATAATTATTAGCAAAACTCACGGAAATATCTCCAATAGTTAATACATTTAATAATAAATATAAAAACTTTTTTTTTTTTTTTAAATAAAAAGCAATAAAAAAAATACAGTTTAACATGCAACATGTGTTGACCACAACCTTTTGTCAAACTGCCTTGTGTCCCTAACCCCCGTCCTCTCCAAAATCACCTCCCTAGATGAAGCTGTCACCATGTTAAACCACTCTCTTTCCTTGGCTTTGGATAATGTTGCCCCTGCCACCTTCCGCTACCCCAGCTCTGCCAACCGCAACCCTGGCACAACAATCACACCAAACAGCTACAAAAGACTGATATGTCTCTAAACCTCTTCCACTGAAACAGCCGTTACTAAAGTGGCCAATGACCTCATCAGAGCTAAGTCTCAAGGCAACTTTTCCCCGCTCCTTCTCCTTGATCTTTCCTCTGCCTTTGACACTATTGATCACCCCCTTCTAATACAAATCATGCGCTCCATTGGTATCTGTTACACTGCTCTCTCTTGGTTTGCTTCTTATCTGTCTGACCGTTCCTTTCAAGTTTCTTTCAATGGTAACTCCTCCTCGCCCACTCTCCTCCCTGTTGGTGTTCCCCAAGGGTCAGTCCTTGGACCGGTTCTCTTTTCTCTGTACACCTCTTCTCTCGGTAGTCTCATATCTTCCTTTAGCTTACAGTACTATCTGTATGCAGATGACACTCAAATCTATCTGTCCACCCCTGACCTGTTTCCCCCCAGTCCTGGATAAGGTCCCATGCTGCCTGTCAGCCATCTCATCATGAATGTCTGACTGATTTTTGAAACTCAACCTGGATAAAACAGAACTCATCCTCGTCCCCCCTCAAATTCCAAATCTCCCCCTGACATATATCTAACTGTTAACAACACTTTTATTCGGCCCTCCCCTCAGGCACGTTGTCTTGGTGTCACCTTTGATTCTGCCCTCTCATTTACCCCCCATATTCAGAACATTTCCAGGTCCTGTCACTTTCACCTACGCAACATCTCCCAAATCCGCCCCTACCTGTCCCGAGACCACCAAACTCATTGTACATGCTCTTATCATCTCTCGTCTGAACTACTGTAACCTCCTCCTCTCTGCTATTCCACTAACACTCTCTCCTCTACAATCTATTATGAATGCTGCAGCCAGACTCATCCATCCCTCCGCTCCTCTTCTGCTGCATCTCTTTGCAGATCTCTACATTGGCTTCCATTTCACCTTAGAATCAAATTCAAGCTCCGGTGCTTTGCCTTCAAATCCCTCCACAGTTATTGTCCCACTTACATTTCTGACCTGGTAAAAAAGTACTCCCCCAGCCGCTCTCTCCGCTCCTCCAATGACCTACTAATGTCTTCCTCACTCATAACCTCATCACATGCACGGATACAAGACCTTCTAGAGCTGCCCCAACTCTCTGGAATGGTCTTCCTGGTCCTTTTCGGCTCTCTTAAAAGAGCACTCAAAACCCATTTTTTGCCTACCCATCTTCTTCTGTCTTTTGAAATCATCACTACTTCCCACCACTACATATTCCCCTCCAATTGTGTGTAAATTCCCCCACCTACTAGATTGAAAGCTCTTCAGGGCAGGGTCCTCTCCGTCTGTATCACTTCTACTGCTAATGAGGGTAAACTGCAAAAACAGAAAAAGGAGGAGGAGGTCGGCGTATCGGTATCCAAGTCTACCATAAAGAGAAGACTGCATGAAAGTAAATACAGAGGGCGCACTGCAAGATGCAAGCCACTCATAAGCCTCAAGAATAGAAAGGCTAGATTGGACTTTGCTCAAAAACATCCAAAAAATTCAGCACAGTTCTGGAAAAACATTCTTTGGACAGATGAAACCAAGATCAACCTTTACCAGAATGATGGCAAGAAAAAAGTATGGAGAAGGCGTGGAACAGCTCATGATCCAAAGCATAGCACATCATCTGTAAAACATGGCGGAGGCAGTGTGATGGCTGGCAGTGGCACTGGGACACTAGTGTTTATCCATTATGTGACACAGGACAGAAGCAGGACACAAGAATGAATTCTGAGGTGTTCAGAGACATACTGTCTGCTCAAATCCAGCTAAATGCAGTAACATTGATTGGGAGGCGTTTCATAATACAGATGGACAATGACCCAAAACATACAGCCAAAGCAACCCAGGAGTTTATTAAAGCAAAGAAGTGGAATATTCTTGAATGGCCAAGTCAGTCACCTGATCTGAACCCAATTCAGCATGCATTTCACTTGTTGAAGACTAAATTTCGGACAGAAAGGCCCACAAACAAACTGAAAGCCGCTGCAGTAATGGCCTGGCAGGCATTAAAAAGGAGGAAACCCAGCATCTGGTGATGTCCGTGAGTTCAAGACTACAGGCTGTCATTGCCAGCAAAGGGTTTTCAACCAAGTTTTAGAAATGAACATTTTATTTTCAGCTTTTTAATTTGTACAGTTACTTTTGAGCCCCTGAAATGAAGTGATTGTGTTAAAAAAAGGCTTTCGTTCCTCACATTTTTATGCAATCTTTTTGTTCAACCCACTGGATTAGAGCTGAAAGTCTGCAGTTCAATTGCATCTAAGTTGTTTTCTTTGAAATTGATTGTGGTAATGTACAAAACCAAAATTAGAAAAATGTGTGTGTGTTAGTTATATAAGCAGACAGTTTATTGTACTATGTATCCATTTACAGTGCCTGGTGTAAATCTGCACCCATTATATCTTCCACAGTATCATAAAATATCAAAGTTTCTAATATTTGTGTTAAACTTCCCACATTATCATTCTTAAAGTTTTAATGAGAGGTTTTCACTTTTCATTTTCATGTCTGTACTGTTTATTAGAAAGTGATCTGTATTTAACTCATTGTTTACCTCTGCTCTTAAAGACCAACTAGAATCTGCCAAATAAAACTGGTGACATGCATGCGTTTTGACAAAGCAGACTAATAACTCTTCAGCTAAAGTTGTCTTGCTCTGATTGTCAAAATTTAAAAAAAAAAAAGTGTACACTAAGCTGCCCATGTGTGCATATGCAGCAGCTATGTCATTATGAATCAGCCAACGCAGAAGGCCAGAGATTCGGAACTCAGAAGACCAAATGACATTACAGTACTAAAGTGTGCCATAATGTGCAATTTTATTAACACTTGTTAAAGCAGTGATTCTGCTTTTTAAATCTTTTATCAGTCACAAATTGCTTTGAATTAAGTTGGCCAAACCATTGCACAACCATTGTATTATTGTAGCCTTTGTAGCTAAACTTTTCATATAAAATGACAAACTGTACAAAGAAACATTTCTTCATATAATTAGCATCATAATTTACAATACGCTGATCTGTTTTACACATATAACAAAACATTGTTGTAAAGCATACATTTCCTTAACAGACTGTTTACAGGGTAACACTGGGACACGTATTATACAGCATTTAACACAGTACAGTAATTTATAGTCATGAGTTTTGTTTCCATGTTATCTCCACAACACCACAATAAAAAAAAACTTTAGACTCTGGAAGAAGAGGCACCAAAGGAATTAAATACCTTACCCTCCCTGAATTTCTGTAAGACTCCATATAAAGATTATTACTTCCCTGCTGGACTGATACAAAGGCATGGGAAAATAATTTAGAGGGCATCAAAAATAGATTGTTAACCAACTTCATCATGATGATTTCATTTACCTTATTCTATTATTTGCTGCAGAACTCTGCCCCCTTTCACCATAGGAGCTTGACAATATAGATAGATATATATTTGCCATTTTGCACCAACTTTTTGGGATTTTTGTGACAAAATCCTTTTTAAAAGTTATTATACCTGGGTATATTTAAAACATACAAATACACATTGCAGACAATAATCATTATCCTCTGATCAGTAATGATATTTAACTCATGTAATCATCATATAAACTACTCTAGCCAAAAAGTTTATCACTTAACATCAAGCTTTTTGCAATAATTGATGGCTAACATGGAAAAAAACTCAATTACAGATCTCTAGAAGAAAAGCACAGTGTAAGTGTCTGCTGTTGTGTTCATTTACTGTTCCTCAGTCACTCAAGAGAAGGTGCATCCAGTATTTTAACACCATGTACAAGACTATTTGAAGCAGACCTAACAGACCTTGCAGTGTTTTTTCCTCCTTAAGAAGCAGACAATTTTGCATCTTCCTATATAACCAAAAGATTTTGAAATAGTTGGACAAAATGCAAAGACATGCCTAATGTCAAAGGCAGTGAAATTATGTTTTAACATATTTTATCCTCTGCTAGATAAAATTTACATGATAAAAATAGTTTAGCTTGTGACAGGTTTACATGGCAGTCTATTTTATACCATGTACTTAACAAGTTGCTTCTGACATACAACACCAGCTCTTCTTATGTCTGCTCTGTGACAAAATTACATGAGGGCAAAAAAAAAAAAAAGAACAAGCCAACAGGGTCCTCCCTGTAAGAGTCCAGATGTTTGTCTCAACCCACAGCAATTCACAAACAGCCCAACAGCCCATTGCCTAGACCTATTATATTTGCACACCGATAACCACTGGGATATTCCACGTTAAGGGACAGTTTATCAATTGCCTAATTTATCCAAAAGGGAATATTCTCCCACCTCCTGATTGCTCTAATTTTCTGAAGGTACATATTTATTTACTACTTTACAATATGTACATCGAATCTGTTCTTTAGAAATAAATGATCTGCAAAATTAGTAAAACACACTTCAACGTATGTTTTGCCAAACCAAACATAACTTATATTATGCGAACTGGAGTCTGTGACCACAAATTAATTATTGTCATTCCTCCACTGCTCAATCCATTGTGTGATCTGGTCCAGGTTTCTCTCCAGGTCTTCTGGTGTGTTACTTGGCAGCTGATGAACGATTTCTGATCGGTATGACTCTGCTGCCTCTTCATAAATAGTCTGGAAGATCTCACACTGGATGTTGTCTTGAAGTTTTTTCGCCTTGTATCCCCTGTTGTAAAAAATATTTAAACAGGCTTATAAGAAATAAAAGATGACCCTACAGTGGCATGATTGGCACTTTCTATGTGTTTATTTATCAGATCTGGTATTTTGAAATGAAAGAAACATATTTATATTTCAGACAATAAACATAATTATTTGGGCACAAGAAAAAGAGAAGCTTTTAATAGATTTAAAGGGTTCCCTCTCTGATGTTGTACTGTTTAATATTTAATGAAGGGAAAGAAAGCTACTAAAGATATAATGGACAGACACCTAGGCAATTTGGGAATACTGAATTCTCTTTGCAAAAGTAATTCCCAATGGTGCTGAAGCATGCCCCCCCCCCCCATTCCACTTGTCTGTTGTGCATTCTTGTTAGCAGTGAGGCAGACAATTCTTGTGATAAGCCAATACGAATGTATGGAGCTGACAGGTGGTGCCAAAACATGTGCCAATCTTCCATGACCATAAAGTTTGAGGATCTTAAAAAATAATTATTTTGTACAGTTGGGGTCCTACACCAACTAAAATTGCATAAAGTATTGGTCAAGTGGAGGAGTAATAGAGCCAATGTCATTTTTCCTATTTCTGCTCTTTGCCCCTACTGGACATAACTTAGCAGGTGGGTTAAGCTTTAAGCTTGAAAGGATAGCTTCGCCAAACATGAACTGCGGGTGGTGTGGAAATGCAAATTCTTGAGGATACAGAGGATAAAAATCAAAAGCCAAAAACTTTCTAGGTCCTACTAATCCCGCTATCCCTGGCCTGTTGAAAGAAATGCCAGCAGAAGGGGGGGGGGGGGGGGGCTACAGGAAATCTAAATTAATAAATGGCCACTACTGAATATACATTTTTCAATTTTTATCCTCATTTAAACCTTTTTGAGATGATATCTGAACAATCCATCTGTCTTATCCATCAGCTATAAAAGTTACTCTTTAAACAGTTGCTGTAATTTTACCTGCTTTGCAGTCTCTCGTACAACAAGGAATTGTCTGTTCTCAGAACAAACACAATATGGAACCATCTCTCCGGGAAAAAGTCACAACCATGATAGTCTACAATGACTCCACCTTCACCCATTTTATCCTCCAGCTCATCGATAACCTGGAAAAAAAAACAGATGATGATACAGAAGTGTAAACCATACAGAATAGCCCAAGCAGGCAGCTGAAAAAAAATATTTTTCTCCTTTTATAAAGTACATCTCTCACTACACAAATATGTGGGTTGCCAGCACTGGATGCCTTTTGAACATACTATTGGACATATGCATTTAATTCTTGCCTTTATTTTGGTTATTTCATATAAAGTAAGTCCTCCCCGGCTTAGAAGTTTGGATGTAAAGGCAACAGTCTGACTTCTACAGAAATACAGATCTATATATACCCTTAGCTGCCATATCGCAGCATTTAATGAACATTTTTTTATATAATATACTTAGAATAAATTCCACAGGTTAGGTATATTTCTATATATATTACTGACAAATAGCCAACTTTAATTGGCCAGAATACACTAATCAATATATACATTTGAAGAATAGACAACTTACTCGGTCTTCATCAAGAATAGGGCAGTCATATTCTTCATCATAACCTTCATACAAAGTGCCTAAAGGCCAAAGGAGAACATTAAGTTATAACAGTTTGCATTACAGCTTCCAAATTCTAAAGTAGGATTTTTATCTACATTAACAATTATTTCCATATTTAAACAGAGGGCCTTCTGTGTTCCTACCAAGGCTTTAAGTAGTTTTCCCATGCCTACCCAACAGACTACCTAATGCTGAAAGGCAGTAATGATTTTCTAAAAATCCACTTTGAATAAGCACTTTGCTAAATAGGGCTTTGAAATAGGAGTAGATTCCAGATGATCTTTTTGTGGTGCCCCCTTAAAATAAAACATAAGACATATATATTAGTATTTGACTGACTACATGAAAGGAATTTCAGATCAATGTGTGAATGATATATTGATCAAATGTCAGTTGAGAATTCACAACTTTTAAGTAGATTTTTGTTAGATTAAAAGTTTTTATTGAACCTATTGTCTAACCCAGTTTTTTCAAAATAGCAAAACGGGTCACAACTCTGCCTCCCCCACAATCCCCATTCCTTTGTAATACACATGGGATGCAGGTATCTAATTTATTTTGACATTTGATTGTATGTTATGAACATACACAGTGAGCACCAGTACGTAACACACAGAATTACCTGTACCCATCTCCCTGCATACACCATCATTTAACAAATGCAGCATGTAATCATCTCCT
The DNA here is from genome assembly GCF_032062135.1 of Pyxicephalus adspersus. Lineage (NCBI taxonomy): Eukaryota > Metazoa > Chordata > Amphibia > Anura > Pyxicephalidae > Pyxicephalus > Pyxicephalus adspersus. Next base: position 76,029,837 of record NC_092863.1, on the reverse strand, counting down.
TGAATACATCAGAAGCTAACAACACTCTACACCTACGCTTATTGCTGAATACATCAGCATATAACATCATGTCGTTCTAACCTTACCTTTCATGCTGAATATAAAAGCATTGGAGTAAAAGGAGGCACCAAAAGTATTTTTGTGCATGAATGCAATGTGTTTTAGCTATTATATTACTTTGAGTTTAGTATTACCTAAATGGGTCAATTTACTGGAACAGCAGATAGTTATTCACAAAACAGGACTAATTTATTTACACAGGAACTACATGCCGTTATCATACAGGGCAATCATACTGATGATTTTGATATGTAACTGTTTTATTAAAAAAATGGATTCTTTAAGACATTTATGTTCCTACCTTCCTTTGCCAGTTCTCCAACATTTACATATGTCAGGCCACATCTCTCTGCAAGCTCTTTGCCAAGAGTTGTCTTTCCAACACCTGGAGTCCCTGCAAACCAAACATCATAAGAAATACAAGTGTTACAAAAACAGAAGGTAGTTATGTCCCAGGAATAGACAATGCAGAATGTGAATAAAACGTGGGATCCGTCATATGCTTCTTTTGGATTTGTCCTAGCTGAAGTAGATTATGTATCACACATCTGGTTACAGTGTGTGTTAGAAGTATGTGAAGTTTATGGTGGCTCATGTACTGGGGTTATAACTAAATATTTATTAGGATGTTGAGGTCATTTGAAGATTTTAAACATCAATCTGTGGAAAGCAAGACTGCATATTCTGTCACCTGTGAATAGAATGCTGGGGTGCAACAAGGTATTTTTAAATGTTACATTTAGGGCATGTTGTGGTATAGGGCATCAGTCACCTGTAGGTAACGTTTTGGGGTATACGGGGGCATCAGTCACCTGAAAGTAAGATGTTGTGGTATAAGGGGGCATCAGTCACTTGCAGGTAAGGTTTTGGGGTATAAGGGGGCATCAGTCACCTGTAGGTAAGATGTTGAGGTTTAGGGGGCATGAGTCTCCTGTGGGTAGGACATTGGGGTATAAGGGGGCATCAGTGGGGCATCAGTCACCTGTAGGTAAGGTTTTGGGGTATAAGGGGGCATCAGTCACCTGTAAGTAAGGTTTTGGGGTATAAGGGGGCATCAGTCACCTGTAAGTAAGATGTTGAAGTTTAGGGGGCATCAGTCTTGGCAGGATTTTGAGTGAGCTGGAGTTAGTATAGTTAGTGTTCGGCTACAAGAATTGTGATTCACCTGCAGATAGGATATTGAGGTACTGGGATTGTAATTCATCTGCAGGTAGGGGCACAAGTCACCTATAGGTAGGATATTGGAGTATAGAAGGTGTCAATCACCAATCAGAAGGTTTTTCAGGTCCAGGGAGCCAGCAGTCACCTATAGGCCGAGTGTTGGGGTAATGGGGTGTCACTAACCTGTCAGTAAGATGTTGGGGTGTTTCATTGTCACTGTTCTGTCCTGATCACGGCAGACACGTGTTACACGGATCTACTTCTCTTCTCTCACCACCACAATCACGAGGAGGGGGAGGAGTCAGAACATTACGTCATTTCCACGACCAATCGTACAACACGCTAAAGAGGTAAACTTTGGCATTAAAGCGACAAAAACGATTCAAGAAAAAATTCCATTCAGAAATCGTACTTATGTGTCGCCGCTGGGCAACAGATATAGATTTCAATAAATCATTTCGCTTTCGATTTCTAAATGTAGTTTTCTACCTTTGCCCACATTTAAGATGGCGACCCCCGCCTCCACGAGCCGTTCTACGGTGGCGACTTTCAAGTTGTCGGCTGCGTCACGCCAGGTTGGTGACGCAAATGTCAGGCGTCCGAAAGCTTGAGAAGTGTATTGTCTGCATAGAATTGTCAGCTCCCCAGCGTTCCTACGTGTACGGGACGGTGAGTGACTGGCCATTTACCGAGTATTCGGCGCCTGGAGCCGGCAGGACTTATTCTTGGTGTGGTGTGAAAGAAAAGTGTCTCCACCATGTGACTGGCTGGTTCTGGTCACGTGTGTGGAACCCCAGATGTTGTGGAACTGCAAGTTCCAGCAGACTGGTCAGAGGGGCTCGGCTTGTGTGCAGACCAAACCTATAAACCCTGCCAGTGTTATTATGTGCTACCTGTGTCCTGGTGGGAGCTTTTCCTTTACATTAGAGCAGAGTTTATCTACTTTATTAACAATGGGGAACCCTTCTATATTTACTATAAGGAAATGGAAACATGATTCATTCTAAATAGTGCTTTAGGCTGTGGTTAGATTGGCAGTGAGTTTGCTGTGTGGTTACTGATCCAGGGAGACTCTACGTGTTGCACCTACCCATTGCAGAATGGAGTGATAAAGCAACTGGCAAGGTGCCGGCTTCTAGGAACAATGAGGGATCGCTTGATCCTGCTGCAGGGATGAACTTACACATTTGTTAAAATATCTTTGTTAAAAAGCAGTATTAGTTAAAGCGGAACTAAACTGAAAAGAAAAAGAAAATCACATTTACCTTAATCCCACAGATCCCTTGATGGTGCTGGACCTTCCCTTGATCCGGTCCCACGTCGTCCTAGAATTCCTCCATCTGCTGCTTTCTCTTCTGGTCTTCTTCCTATGCCACCTGATTTTGCACTGTGCAGGGGTGAGATTGTGTGTCATAGCACACTGCAAAGGTGGGGGGGGGGCGGAAGCCGATCTGACTGCTCATGCTGGAGATCGGCATCTCTTTCCCCTTAGAGATTGGACATGCGCAGAAAGAGCAGCCAGAGCCTCTCGGCATGTGTGACATAGGTATCTTGGGAGGCTCTACGCGCCCATTTGCGGCAATCAAGATTTAAAGGGGCGGTGCTGCACCCTTTTTGTCATCGACACTTTTGTGTAAAGTAAAAATTTTGAGTTTAGGTCTGCTTTAAATATACACATGAAAGTGGCCTGCATGCAAATAATATTTTTATTTGTCATGAAGCTTGACTAGTTTTTAAGTTTAAATCCATCTAATACATTACAGGTGCATTCAAAGCTTTACGATTTGTATTTTTAGTTTAGAAACCAGCCACATAGAGAAGCCTGTGTCCTGCCAGAAGGGTGCACAGCGAGACTCTAGCTTCCCATGGGTATGCAGCGACTCAATGGCAGAAATCAAACACATCCCCTACTTAGTCAGAACTGTATAATCTTTGGAAGGAAGAGCTATAAGAGGGTGACATTACCCTTTCCCATAGAAAACAAATGTCTTGCTTTGAAGCAGCTGGCAGGTGATAGGTTGTTCTACTTAGGATGTGGCCGGCCTATAGACTCATTTTGTTTTTTCATGTACCAGGAATGTATTCAGCTGATAAAAACAAAGAGTTTAATTTGGAATGATTTTAAAATAAATATCTTCTATGAAATACATAGTGGCTGCCATGTAGAAGTTGCTCAATTGTTATGGGGATCATTAGATTTCACAGCTTTGAGCCAGTAATCCAAAACTGGTTTGGTGTGTTGCAGAAAAGTTAGATATTTATTTTTTATCTTTTTTTTTTAATTTTTTACCTCTGTGTTAGTGAAGTAAAATGCACTTAATAACTTGTTCAATATGCAGCTTATAATCATGTTTGCATGATGGGGGCTGTTCATTTCTTTAACATATTTTAGCTTTGCTTCCTAATAATGCTTTGCTAAATATTTTATCTCACTGCTGAGTATATAAACCCAAGAACAAAAATGTAATATATTGCAGCCTACCAATCCTTAGGGCTGGATTTGTTTTCCTAATTACTCCTTTTTATCACTGGAAGGTGTTATGTAGTTTACAGAAAAGAATGTTTTCTGTGTTGGCTCTGTTTTATTGGATGAGTAATGGTTATCCTGCACAGCCATAGAAACAAATTCAGTTCAGTGTACTAAAAGTTGGGACATTTTTGCATGACCAACAATGTTTTTTTTGTTTTTGTTTTTTTAATCTTTATAGAAAATGTTCTGTGCCTAAAAAACAAAACAAAAAATTTGTTGTTGGATTTAAATATACTTTAGGGTTTCCAAATACATGGCAATTTTCAATTTCAACCATGCAACATTAACTGAGAATCACACATTCAATTGCAATAAATAACTAGGAGCATTTTAAGTTTAATTAGTTTAATTCTCAAATACATTTGTTGTGATCAGTTGACTACTTCAGTGCAGTTTATTAAAAGTTTGAATCAAAAGCAAAAAAAAAAAAAGACACTGTGGTTTTGTTAAAAGCAATTTGACTTTCCACCGGGTTAGATAGAATACTATTATCTCGCATTCCTGACAACTGGACATTCATTTGCAGTAAAGATCAGGTTAAGACAACATCATCAGAGATGTGGTTTTATCTTTTCAGATAACTGATTGGGTAGAGCCATCTTGTGCAGTTGAAGCGAAGTCTCCTGAAATTATTTGCATCACATCAGACTCAGTAGAGATGAATGAAACCCTCTGTAATCCAGGGGGTGTATCTCAAAGGGAATCAGTAAACAGTGCCCTTCAGTAAAACATCACAGTCATATGTACAGTTGGGTCCATAAATATTTGGACAGAGACAACTTTTTTTCTGTTCTCTACATTACAGAGACAACTCTTTTCTGTTCTGTACAATACCACAGTTAATTTTAAATGAAACAAATCAGATGCAGTTGAACTGGGTTTTTTTCTGTTTTTGCAGTTTAAGGATGGCTTGTTTCACCTGCATGGGGAGCAGGTTGTCAAAATTTCCACATACAAGACCACCCCCCCCCTCCTCAAATCCACTCCCAGCCTTTTATCTGCTTAATTGCTAATGACATAACAAAGGAATTGCCCACACCAGCCCATGAAATAGCCTTTGAGTCAATTGTCCAATTACTTTTGAGCCCCTGAAATGAAGTGATTG
>NC_092863.1:76004315-76023847 GCF_032062135.1 Pyxicephalus adspersus | reverse complement strand
TAAGCGGTGATAGCCATCAAAGACGGTTGTTCCCAAAGGAAATTCAGGATGAATTAAATGTTTGCAATGTCAGGTGAATACTTTTATTTGTGTGTGTTACTTTATATACTTTGTGTGTTTAAATTACTTTCCCTGCTATTATGTTTACTGGTTTACATATTTTAAACATTGTGAATTGCAGAAATAACTAGTCTATTTTTGAATATTAAAAAAAAAAAGCCAAAACATCAGCATTAATGCTAGGCCACTAGTAATTTCAAAAAGAGAACTCGGAAATTAGCCGTTTTTTGTTTTTTTTTGCTGAAGTTGTTATAAATTATTGACGTCGTCCATAATTTATATTTTGTTAGTTTATTTGAACTTTAGTGGACTTAGAACTTGTAAAGCACAAGAGGGATGATTGAATTTATTGCTAAAGTAACTTTGTAAATAAATTAAACTGTTGTAGTTCAATGGCTGTTTACACAGATTACTACTAATTGCTCTATGTGGCCTTAATAATGGTAACTAATAAGCAAAATGTTATTTTACAGTTTATTATATATTACTATATTACAGTTTTAATCCAGTTGCTCCCACCAGTATGATGAAGGTTTTGACTCGGATTTCTGCGTCAGAGGTTTCTATGGTAAGTGTCTGCATGTGGTAAGATGTTTACGCAACATTTACAAGTTTTGTCTGTATTTTAACACACACATTATAGTAATCTGGCTTGGTTAGTATTTAAAGCAAATACAATTCCAATTTACTGTGCACTCATAATTGGGTATCTCTTGACTGCACTAAGGCACTTGGTCTAAGTAAAGGATATAATAATCTTTCTGTTCAGAAATTCGTTAAAGTAGTAGGAATTGTTGGTGGCCAACTTTATATGAAAATAAAATGCTGGACACCATGGGGCATATTTATAAATGGGTGTCTTTGACATTCATTCAACCTCCCCTGCTGGTGAATCTTCTAGATCTGTGGGTTTAAAATAACACTGAATGACTCTCTACCACAGGGGTGTCAAACTCAGGCCCGCGGACCAAATCTGGCCCGCACTGTAATTATATTTGGCCCGCAAGAAAATTACAAATGTCTACTAGAGCTGGCCCGCTGGTAGAAAGTGCATGAACCGCTAATACTACAAATTCTACAAATCAAAGAATGTTCAGATGGCACGTCAATCAGTACCTACAAGTGCCCCTTACTCTGTTGACATTCATTAGCGACCTTTCTCAATTGTTTATACGTTTTCAATAAATATCAAGGTTGGCCCGCGACTTTGTCCAAATTTTTCATTTTGGCCCACTGTGTATTTGAGTTTGACACCCCTGCTCCACCAAAAAGCTGTAGCATGTCTTTCTCTGAGTCGCACATTCCCTCAGACATTCACTTTTGGAAATCTTCCAGGTCCATGATTCAATGACAGTAATTAGTTCCCAGCAGAGAATGTTTCAGGGGATGTAAGATTCCTTCTTTTATAAACAGAGCTCTTACTTTTATGTGTGTCCCAGTTTTCATATTTCTATGCATCTGTCTCCACTGAATTAATACATAGCTTTCTTTATTGGTACCGACTAATCTTCAAAAAATTTTTGTGTTTTAGAGTGGGGGAAAGTACATCATTCCAGACAAGGAAGCACTTGAGTTACTGTGCTCTGGAAGCACTGGGGATATCAGAAGTGCAATTAATAGCCTTCAGTTTTCAGCATTTAAAGGTATAGTGTATGAACAAAAAGGAATCTGTTCTAAGCATACATTTTAGTGTTTATTCTATTGTGTATATACCTATAAACATATGGACATTACTGAAGCATGGCAGTCTCCTGATTGACACAATAGTTAATCTTTTTACTTGTACGCTTAGATTAAATTGCTGTGTCTGTTCTTAAACCTTTGGCAATAACCACTCCACCCGTTATTCAATTTTAGCTGTGTATGTCATTGGAATATGCTGGCAGCTATCCTTTATAAAAAAGTAATTTTACACTTTTGGGGTGTTTGTATATGAGCAGTTTAGGTGTATATTGTTAAAAACAAGTTTGTTTTTTTTTCTAATGCTGACAATGCAGACCATTCATTTAAACAACAATAATCTTCCCATTAGATTATGTATTTTGTGTGTGTTACTTACCTGCAAAAGTCTCCCTTGTGTAGACACCTAAAACCCCAGAGACTGCTTCTGTGCACTTCCTTCTTTGACTTAATGTCAGCAGACTTGGTGCTGTCATGCAAATAACACTCTATTGCAGTGTTTCTCAACACTTTTAACATGGAGTAACCATTTGAAACAACTGTCAGGTCTTCAGGGAAACCTGGTATAATGAATATTTCTATAACTCACAGTACAGTTAGTAAGAATGCCTCTTACTTTGCTGGCCAATAGGCACCCATACACATAGCCAAAATCTTCATTGGCATCTGTTAAACTGACATGAGAGTCACAAACATCTCATTGCTCCCCTAGCAACCTCTTGTGGAATCCTGCTGTATAGTAGTTCCCATCCCCATGACATTTAAATATAATATATATATAATATGCAGTTGCATGTGTACTTGTTCGTCATTCACCTTTATCTGTAGACTCAAGTAATGTCAAGTAAAATGTAATGTTTGCTCATTCAAATATGCAAAAAATGTCAGCAATTTTTTACGAAGTGTATTTTTTTTGCACATGATTGAGAACAGTGACAGACATATGCTGCTCATAAAAAGGTTCCCAATATGGCTGCTTACTAACGTCCACCTCATCTCATGCTTTTGATGCAACATTTTAAAGCAAATTTATGTTCATAATTTTCAGCCCTTAGTCGGAATCAACTTGCATTAGTTAGGGCTGAATTGTCTATAATATATTGGTTAGGTTACAGTCCGGTTCTTGTATTAAGTGTTGTTCCTGAACTGGCTTCCGCCTATGTTTGAAGAAGCATGCCAGCTGTGTGTGCTACAGATACAGCTAGGAGTTTGTTTCTGAATTAGGAGGAGTTTACAAAACCTGTCCTCTTTTAGATCTATTTAAAAGCAGTGAATCCGATGTGTGTGTGTATTAGGTTGTAGAACGAAATGTGTTCATAGTGTATGAAAATAAAGTGTATGTAAACCCTAAAAGTAAAGTTCTCCTAATTGCTACCTTTCGACAAACTTACCATTTTAGTTGCTTATCCTTCAATAAACCCAGTGCAGTCCTAAACACTTTGCAGTTTTTCTTTTCAAGCAACATTATTAGCCCCACCAAGTCCATTTCTGTGAACTTTAGAATACTCCCCAATTAAAGAGATCAGGAGAGGAGGTTGTGTCCTGTAGCCCTAACCCACATCCTTTTCTAGGGTGTCAACACCGCTTCCTCATAGACACAATACAGTGAGTGTTGTCACTATAGGACAGTAAGTGTGTTACTGGTAGGATCAACAGATCTAAATAAAGAAAGAAACCTAATTTAGCCACCTTATCTAAGGACTTGTAAGCAGCAATATATTACATTTGTTTAGATACATGTTTTAAAGCTCATATTTCATGTTTTTTGGAAAGTAAACTGGTATGGATCTCTAACTTTGACTGCTTTGTTCTAGACTCTTCCTTAACAAATGACTTCTGGTCTAAAAAGAAAAGCAGATCGAAAAAGTCAGCTAAAACATTATCCAAGGGGAAGAATAAAAAGAAAACGGACAAAGCTGGTGAAAACTCAGAAGATATCCAAGCCATTGGAGGAAAAGATGCTTCAGGCAGGTCCTTTATTGCAGAGGGGACAGTAGATATATAATAAAATAAACTTGCCTGCCTGATTACAATTTTTTGTTTACACTCACCTGTCCTCACTTCTTTTTAGTGGTGCCAACTTTTTTTTTCCACCCCCATGTATCAAATCTTTGTCCATTTTGATTGGCTTGTTGAGATGACGTAAATCCCAGCATCCTGTACTGAGTTTCAGTTAAAGGGAATTTTTGCATCATTACATTTTATAGTAACACACTAAACATATTTACCAAAAATGGATGAAATTGGCATTGCAGTTTAGATAAAATTCCTGAAATATTGAATATCTGCTACAAATTCCCCAGTTGTTCTTGCAGAAGGGAGAAAGAAATTGTCCTCTTTAAAAAAAAAAAAAAAAAGACTGGGTTAGTAATCAGAATTTTTCCCACATTTCTATATTTGTGTCTGGGAAAAAGTGGTAGATATGGTGGTAATACAGATATGACATAATTGTACACAAAAAGCAGCTTCATGTTACGGTAAAACAATTCCAGAGAATGGATGCTAACAAACAATGTGATTTTGTTATACAGTGTAGTTTTTGTTTATTCCTAACAGTTGTTTAGTGAAGGCAAGCTGACACCATGCAAATGTCATAATGCTTGTAATGCAGGACATGTACAACAGGTCCTGTTCTATAAGAGAAAATTTTAACATGATTTTGATCGAAACATTACTGTGTGTTGTACTGCATGTCGGTTGAATATTTAGAGAAGCATTATTTTCTTAGCCGTTCCAAGATTAGATGCATGTTCCGTTTTGAATTGTATGCTTCAGAGTTGCCACAATCAACTATTGTTTTATTATTATTGTTATTTTTATTATTTTATGTACTCTGTTTCTATTTTTAGGTTGTTGTGGAAAAGTCACATATGCGAAGTGAGCTGTTTAATCTGTATCTTCACCAAAACTATTTGGATTTTTTTTCCGATATTGATGATGTTGTACGATCCAGTGAGTACCTCAGTGCAGCAGATGTTCTCACCGGGGAATGGAGTGTAAGTATATATAGAGTATGTTCTCCATTATATGCCACATCCCAAACTATTTAAGAATCATTACAAAAAGGAAAAAAAGGAGACGCTTCAGACATCCAGATAACAAAATGCAAACTTTATTAAATTATTTCTTTAAAAAATACAATACAATTTACAATTATTCAATAGAAGGGTTAACTATGATATGGTCTTTTTTTCAACATCTGCTTCCTAAGGAGTTATAGAGACCTAAAGGTACACAGAAAAGAAATACAGGTTGACAATTGAAAATCCAGCCATCGATAATTTGGATCCTTTACTTTCCTGGCATGATACATTATAATTACAGGCAATTCAAAAATCCTGAATATTCCGAAATTCAGCACTCCTCAGGTCCGCAGGTTTCCGGGTTTTTGAATGTCATTCTGTAGTTGAAAGCAGTTGTAAAAAATCATTCATCAAAAGGAGTATGTTACAATAAATTACCAGTTAGAAAACTGATATGGGGTGTGAGTAGTTTATTCAATTCTTTTTATTTTTCACCTAATGTTCTGTAAATACAATACACAGTGTTCTAGGTTTCCAAACACTTTAAATGTTGTATAAGGTACAGAATAATATAGGCACTGCAGTGGGATAACAGGGATCACATGAGTACCACATTTACATTTACATTGACATGGAGCTCTGCTAATCCTATTTTTTTAGTTATATATTGGGAAAAGGAGAACAACAGAAAAAAACTGTCAAAGGTATTACCTGTTAACTGCTGAAAAAAAACACACCTGGATCAGTAAACTCATTTTGTAGCTCAGAATATAAAGACAATATGCAATGCATCACAGCAGACTGAAAACGTGGACTAAGCCAGCGGTCGCCAACCGGTGGTCCACAAGAAAATTTTGGTGGTCCCCGGCTCTGGCCAGTGCACCCCCCGAGGGAGGTTAGGAGTTGGATGAAGGACCTTGCTGGTGGGGTGCACCGGCCAGAGGCGCAGACCACCTCCTCCATACAAATCCCAGGCTCAGAAAAGTGGGCGGGCTGTGTCCCAAGCTCAGATCTGCGATGGGAAGTGGGCAGGGTTATGCCATCATGATGTCACTATGGGGTAACACTTGGCTCCCCGCACATGAGCGGTCAGGTCAGGTAATTTTAGTGGTCCGCTGGACCAAAAAGATTGGTGACCACTAGACAAAGCCATACACCAAGGACAAGTCCTTATTCTGAACTGTGTAAATTCCAGCCTTAGCTGTTGTATTTAAACACAGATTTATAGTTAAAGGGGTTACTCTGGACTGTAAAAACAACTAACTAGTAATTATGTCAGTTTAATGTCTCCATTTACTTTATTTCAGTACCAGGAAAACTCTCTTGCTGCTAGAGAACTGTTTTCAATTTTCTGTTCTTCACCATTATGCCTTCAAACCCAAGTGATCCCATACCTGGCTAAGCTCACAAATCCCCTGAGAAACACAGGTAAGAAACACATATGGGACAAAATGTAAATTATGGATTTTCTGTTCTTCATATAATTTTTTTTTTTTCCAGCACAAATTTCATTTATACAAGATGTTGGCCGTTTACCTTTAAAAAGGCATTTTGCAAGGTAATTCTCAGAATTTGGAAATACTGCTGAGTAACTGCTGTGTTTTCTGTAATATTTTCTTCACTTCTGTATGCTCAGTGTTATCCCCAGCGCCTTTTATTTAGTTGCACTACCTGGCATTTTTCAGTAACCAACCGCCTGTTGTTGGGTCACTGTACAGAGGCACTGGACAGTTAGGGAACATACTAACGGGGTGGACATTAGTAAGTTGGAACAAAGTATGGGGGGATGCCTAGAGAGCTGACACAATTGTAAGGGATATTTTTTTTTTTTAGGGAGAACACTGATGCTCCGTAATTCTATAGCTTGTCTACAGGGTTTTAGGAGTTGGGTTTATTCTTAGTTTGGGAAAAATGTGCACTGTGTACTACCTAAGCCTTCAAATTGATGGGTTCCCTAAAAACATAAATCGAAAGGCTAACAAATGCACGTGCAAGTAGAAGAAGCCTGCTTTTGCTCTATATTTGGACTTTTTGGTGCACTATTTAATTAATGACATCCTTACTACAAATGATTTATCAAATGCTTTAACAACTCAGATTGTGTTTATTCTGAGAAAATCATAAGAGCAGAATATATGTGTGCAGTGGTTTAAAACTGCTGGAACCCAAATCGGTTGGTTGATTGTGAAATTGGCATCTAAACTGCCCATATGTACACTGCTGTATTTAGAGTTCTTTTCCTTTAATAGTGCCAATGATTTTGCTTTTCCAGGATGAAGCTCGAAGCACTGACGGACAAAGATCCAGGTGCAGATGCTGACAGTGATGAGGACGAGAATCATGTGCCCAGTATAAAAGAAAGTGGCAGTAATGCCATACCCAAAAGTGCAGATGGTCTTAGGGAAGTACTATCTTCAAGCCAAGGAGGAGAAGTAGATCTGCCAACCAGCCAGCCTCAACCTGTAGTAGCTCAAGCAGCTTTGGAGGATGAAGAGTTAAAGATAGAGGAATATGACAGTGATTGAACTATGAAGGCATCAGCCATGCACAGGACTTTTCCACATTGCATTGTGCTGTAAACAGACATAATTATATTGCTTTTTCCCATGTGTGTTTTGGACTAATATGTCAAGCATAGCATTTTTATTTTCATTGGTAAAAGGAAACTCTGGTAGCAGGATAAGTACCAGAAAGGAATTTCATGGTGAAACCAACCAGGCACACATTTATGTTTTATCTCCACACTGCTCGTGTACAGCAGCTCTCTCTCTCTGCTGAAGTCACAAGATTATTGCAAGGTGACAGATCTACAATGTGAAATGCTTTTTATTTAAGTTCTGCACTAAAATATTTTTTTGTAAATAATAAAAAAACAAAACTTTTTTCCATATTGTTTCTTATTAATTTTTTGGATGTGGGACTACAGCATGTGATAAGTGGGTTTACATTACTTTGTCCACTTTGTGTACTAAACAGGTCCATCGATGTATATTGTTGTTGTTTTTTTTTTTTGTTTGTTTCTTAGGGCCATCATCATTCATAGTGAAGCAGAAAGTGGAAGGTGAAGGCTATTTTTTGTACACTTTTTAAAAAGATCAGGCCAAATCACTTTTCACCAAACCAGTGTTTTAGGGTTTCTTTGTCTGTGCCCCAAATCCTGTCATTTACTCTGTGCCTCTGCCCCTAATACCAGTGACAAAAGTGTATGAGTTTTAGATACATGGCTCTGTTTATAAGTTATAAATGTGCTTTAGATTTCTTCATAATTTTCGCATACAAAGATATTTGCTATTGTCACAGCTGTGCAATTTGAGATTGGCCACTAGATGGTGCAACTAATTATTTTTTATAGGAATTGAAAGGATACGACTATTTAAGCGAATTTCAGGCCCATTGATGGGAATAATTTATAAATAGAGCCCATAATGTGGAAAAATTACACCCTCTGTCAAGTTTTTTTTGCTTGCCCTATGTCCCGGTTTGGGAAAGTCATGCTTGATGATCATGTTGTTGCTGATTAATCAAGTAATAAGAAATTTGAAATGTTAAGAAAAAAAAAATAATGTAATAAGGATACCGAATACAATGACAACTGTCTAAGTTAGAATTCCCCTGACTTTTGGTGATTTTTTTTTTTTTTTCATTTCCTCTAGGGTTTCTAGAATTTTTCATGAGGGAAGTTCTTCTTAGTCAGACACAGACAGGAAAAATAAACCAACAGAGGGATAGCAAGTGTTATCGATGACAGCCCCATATTTCTTTTTACTACATGTTTACTTCAAAGTGGTAAAGGTCTATTCAATTAAAATCCCTAGCAGAGTATATTGGAAGAAATTCTGTAGGTCTCTTATGCTTAGATGAAAAAATTGCCTTAACTGCTAGCAGTCAACTCCAATGTGTATATGTCATCCTGGCCTGCCAAATAAAGGAAGTCAAAAGTGCAGAACCAAACCCCAAAGCACGTGGCATTGGGGTCATTGAGGGGACGTGTCAATGTTAGGAAATTCCCCCTCTTCCTTCCCCTTCAAAAAGGAAATATACAGTTACAGCAAAAAAAGTGGACAAATAAAAAAAGAAATGGCATCAGATTTCTGAGGAAAGAGGAAAGCTCAGAAGTACATCCACTTCAAACATCATACTTTGCAAATGTTACAAAATACTCTGTGCACCCAAAAAGAAAACCTAAGAGAAATAGGAGGGTTGCAATTGTTTCCAATACTTTGGAACAAGAATGCAAATCAAGAAAGTCAAAATGGAAGAACAAACTTGTAAGCAACATACTTTTACCAGGTCTGTGTATAAGAAGGTAACAAAGATTTGATTTATTTGATGGCTGAGTACTAGAGAGGTCATCAATATCCACAATGGGCTTTTTACTCTTGTTATAAGTGTTGGTAATGGTGGGAAAGCGGATGTGAGGGAGTCCTTTTTGCTTTTAAATTATAAATAAAATTAATTTAAAATTTTGCTAGTGCTGGATAGAGTTGATATTTTTATCTTAGCAGTTACACCTACATTGGTAAAACCAGCAAACGCAGTTTAGCAATGTAAGGTCTCTGCAGATTTGGATACTAAGTTGTACATTTGGTATTGTTAGCCATGTTCCTTGAATCTTGAATGCATTATATTATGCCACTCAAAAGTATTTTGTCATTGTCACGGCCTTTTATTGCTTCGTGCTCACTCAACGCTTCGCAATCTTGTACGCGAACGTTCTCGCAATACAATCAAAATTAAATGGATTAAATAAATAAATGTTGAAATTATAATAAAAGTTTTGGGACATGTTGGGTTTCATGGGCCCCCAGAGCGATGTACCTGCTGCACCCCCCTCTCCTCGGCTGGCCCCCAGCGCAGAATTAACTTTGGACCCTTTGTGGCTGAGGAGGGGCCACACTTTGCACCTTTCCATGTCCACCCTGGTATTTTAGTAAAGCCAGCCAACAATTCCTTTGCATTGGAAGGGCTTTGTGACACTGGATAGGATGTTCTACATGGGTATCATAAGGGTTTTTAAACCCTGTTATCATTGATGAAATAGATCTGGAGAATTAATTATATATTTAAATAAATCATTTTAAATAAATTCCTTATAACCAGTGCTATTAGGATATTTCAGCTCGGCAGCTCTAACATATAAAGATGTCAGCATGCAGCAGACAGGTGGACATACAGGTGAAGGAGGCGGGGCTTAGCCTGGTGTCACGTGACGGGGGAAGGGAGCGGCCACGTCTGTGTGTTCTGGGATCTGACGAAGCCACCGGGAGGCTGACAGCCGGGGAGAGCCGGGCACGGGACTCATTACAGCCGGTGAGACTGAATATTAGCTGCATTTATCCTCAGTGTCTGCGTGTCCTAATAATAGAAACCTGAGCGCTTAGTGTTTCCTAGCTGAGCTCCCATCAGCCATAATAAGTTTGATATAGGAGGTGACACATTTAGGAGGAAGTGCTGAGTTGTCACCGGGCACTTCGGTTGTCGGTGCTTGGGAGTGGTGAGAGCTGTTCCTGAGTACACAATGTATTGGAGGTTCTGGCAGTTTTATCTGACTTCCCTCCATGAATATTCTGCACAGAAGGAAACTTTACTTCCCACCCAGTCTACATTTCCTGCTGTATATCTGATCTTCTATACAAACCTTGTAATCATACTATAATGAGAACATTTACTATGCTGATAGGTCAGATTATGGTTTTGGCAGCCAGAATTATTGCAATGCAAATTTTTCTAAATATTGTAGCAGGAAATTAAGCTTACATGTGACAAGTTTGATCAAAGTTTTACAAATCATCCCACGCTTGCTGTACAAATAATAGAAAAATCCAATTCCCAACTTATTTACTATAAAAGTTAGATCGTTCTATTGAGCCTATTTATAAAACAGGGAATCAATTCCCTGGTGGGAATCTTCCAGGTCCATGTGTTTTAGTGGCAGTAATTGATTCCTAGTGGGGAATGTTTGAGGAAATGTCAGATTCCCAGTTTTATAAATAGTGCTCTTTGTGTTGAATGCATGATTGTGTATAAATAACCACTTCCTAAATAAATCAATCGGTAGTCCTGGATTAACTGCTTAACCTCCACATTCACCTGACGGAACAAACTTTTTTATTGGACTATAACCTATTCATAGTTTCTAGCCTGAGGCATATCCCTGTTTAAATCAAACAAAAGAAAAGATGGAATGTTTCAGGCTAATAATTTGCCATGAAATTCAAAACCCAAATTCTTTGTAACAGGGGTGTCATACTCTGGCCCGCGGGCCAAATCTGGCCCACAAGATCCTTTTTTTTTTTTTTTGGGCCCTCAAAGAATTCTGAAAATGAATTACATCTGGCCCGCCTAGCTGCTACTACGTATTGCAACGATTGATGCCGCTACTACAATTCCCGGCGTCTATAGACCAGCTGCCTATGCGTGGCCCCGGTTGTTTGATTTACAGTGCTGCATAACATATTGGTGCTATATAAATCCTGAATAATAATAATAATGGAAGCGGCACAGCAGTTAATTTCAATCTTCTATATCGGGCAGTACTAGCAGCAGGAAAACAATGGGTTAAATCGTCCCAACTGTTTTTCTATGACTGTAGTCCATAGCTGGGAGGACTTACAGTCAGTATTAGGATGGGGAACTATTATAGTGTGCTGGATCATGCACAGAGAATCTCCATTCATTTCCTTACACATGGCGGGATCCACATGAATCTCTGTTACCACCTCACATCATCCTTTTCAATACATGCAATATATAGACATTATTCTTTCACACCCATCATGTGACGCAAAGCCTAGGCAATGATCACATGGTGTCCTACTACCAGGGGCATTGTGTTTGTTTCAGTCCATTAGAGAGTGCATAGTGTAATATTTAGTGTCAGAGAAACATGTGATGTGAGAGCATGAACAACACACAGGCTGCATAGATAGAATGTCTTTTCATCCCTAAAGTGTGTGTAGAGGGGTTTGTTTTTGTTAGTTATGGATGAAGTAGTAAACTTCCTCAATTTTTTAAATAAATTTCAAGTTTGGCCTGCAACTTGCTCTAAGTGTTTAATTTCGGCTCTCTGTGTATTTTAGTTTGACACCCCTGCATTGACACATTATTATAAAAATAATAACTCATCTCGTCATCGATCCTATTACATCAGTGTTTCTCAGTCGGGGTTCCTCCAGAGGTTCCAGGGGGCTCCATGAGCGATGAGAAAATTGTCTTTCTCAGGTCAGTTTAACTGACACCAATAATCTTTTTGGCTATCTGTAAGGGTGACATTCTTTTTAATGACCAACAATTTAAGAGGAATTCTTCCTACTTCCTACTGACCACCACACTAATGTACTGTGAGTTGTGGATATAGTAATTATAGCCGGGGTTCCCTGAACACCTGAAAAATATTTCAAGGGTTCCCTTTTGGTAAAATGTTGTGAAATACTGGTCCAGATGATATATTACAAATTATTGGTTTAATCCAAAACAGCATTGCAATTTCCAGCATTGGATTGAAGTAACAATTAGAGGTGGTTGGAAGAATGCTGAAGACATGAATGTGATAATAAATTAATATTTTCTATTAATGTGTCAATGAACTTCTTAATAGCTGTTTAATAAAAATGAATATTGGTTTTGTGGGACTACATCAAAACACTTGTCAATTCGTGGTCATCAGAACCTTGTTCCTTTAATGAACTCCACGCACAGACATAGGGAAGTGCAAAGTGTGCCACTGAATGATGGCCCTGGACCCCCCTCCACTAATAGGGGCCCTAAGTCATTGACAGGGGCCCACTTTTTGCTACATCTCCCACTAATCATGTGTTAGTTACATGGGGCAATGCCACATCATCCACTAAAAACCTATGTAGGAGCCAATGGACCCATCTACTGTACTTCTGTAACGGACTGTGGAAATTCTTGAATTGTGGAAAACCACAATTTGTCAAAGTTGAGCACTTGGTTGTCAGTTGGTATTTGATGTGGTGACAATGTAGGTATAGACAATGGAAATGTGCCTGTTACAGCCTTTCTCTACGGTTTTACTTTAGATGAATCAGAAATGTTCAGGTCCCTGCAAACCCCTATAACATTTTTCTGGGGTCAATGGAAAAAAGAGCCTCATTGATTGGTGGCTAGTGGAAAGAATGTCATGTCCTCCTACTGTGGTGACTGGAATAGAACTTTATAGACACTATTGTACATCGTTATGATCTTGTGGCTGGCTATTGGCCCAAAGCTACGCAGGCATCATCCACAGTTCAAAGAAAACCTAGAACCTCTGGAGGAACCTTGCAGGTCCACTTAACCCTGGTTAAGAATAGCTTTGCTTTTGCTATCTTTATCAATGCCAGCTATAAGGATTTAGGAGCCAAAGCTGCTGCCTAAGGCCTCATTATGCCTTAATCATTCCCTGGGTAGGAGCTGGAAGATTGAACTAGAGTGTTAAATGGAAAACTGGTTGTTCAAGAAATACAGAAATGTAAAACTCTTCTTTAGTGAAGAATAAGGTTTAGGTGGCTGGACACGTTTTTATAGTATTCTTTACGGGGCAGTAAAGAATTGATCTATAGACTATAGCTGCAGTTGATATATCGTACCATCCCTTGCACTGATGACAATTTATGTGTTTAATACTCTTCAGTTAAAGCTTTGTGGTTAAGTAATAATCAGTACTGCAGTAATGACTTATGTCTTCTCTGTGTCTTATTTATACAGGAGAACCTACCATAGTGATGGCTGACACTCTGGCTAATTACCATTGCTGCCCATCAGAAGAAGAGGAAGATTTCATGGCCGGAGGGGACCTGGGAGAAGGTTTTGGGAGAAAGCCCGGTGGCTTGTACGAGGCTATTGAGGGGACTGTAGCCAGGACATTTAAAATGAAAAAAGGATCTGATGCCCATGGTCACTACCATCTTGTTAAGAAGGGTGATGATGTTTCAACTGTAAAATGCCATGGAGGAAAGTACAGTAACTCTGAGGACAGGAGTGTTTTTAAACCTTCCACAGAGAGCTATGTGCAGTGCAGGCAAAACAGCATCGGTAAGACCATCAGAACTTTTGGGGTTGCTAAATGTTTATTCCTAATGACAAGGAGTCAAAAAATCCCCTATTCTCGATTGTGCATTTTAACTGTTTGTGAATTACATATTAATTTCTGCACACTCTGGGAAATACCACTTTGTAGGCTACAGCATATTGTACTGCTGCACTGCAGAAAATGAATTATTCTTTTTCAGGCTTATAAAAAGGAAGATACGGTCAATAGGCAATAAAATAAATGGCTGTCAATAGATGTTGGATCCAGGTAGAAAAAGAAAGATTCCTTTAATAGTGATGGCAGATCTGTGCAAAAATTGAAAGATAAAAAGAAACTTGCTAAAAGTGATAAAAAAGTGTTGTTGAATTTGCATTCATTCTAATTCTGGGAATGGGTATCTGGTTCACAATAGACTGCACATGCAGCTAATTTTCCAAGCAAAGATCTTTGAAGCATCCTGTGATGTTCTTGCAGCTGACGTAGCTTGGCATTGGGAGATGTGAGCAGTGGGAGACATAAGCATTCACTTTTTCACAGTATTGTTTATGTTCTGACAGGGTTCGTTTAAACTAAAACTTTGGCCAGGCTTAGGACATTCAAATATTTACATATTCTTAGCAGGTATTAAAAAAGCCTTAAGGGTGAGTTCACAATGTTGTGCTACAGTAACACAATGGGCCTGATTTATTAAAGCTCTCCAAGGCTGGAGAGAATACACTTTTATCAGTGAAACTGGGTGAACCAGCAAACCTGAAATAGATTTCTTCAAAGTGATTTGCTATTTGTTAGCAAATGTTTTGAATCCTGGACCAGATCCATTCCAGGTTTGCTATATCACCCAGCTTCACTGATAAGTGTATTCTCTCCAGCCTTGGAGAGCTTTATTAATTCTGGCTCAATGCCTCAACTTTTCTGTCTCTCCTCCTGTTCTTTTATTAGAAGTGCAGCCATTCTCAATCAGGGCTCTCTGCAACTGGACATTTCTTTTAGAGGTTGCTAGGTTTTCCCTGAGATGTTGCTGACTGATTTTTATTTAAAGGTGTTTTCATAGTTCCAATGTCACCAATGCTTGGCAAAACCATCAGCAAATATAGTTATGGCTGTCTGTATGGGGACACTTTATCTACTGACCACCAATTTGAGGCATATGTTCCCCATTAACTCCTATAGAATTCATTTTACTAAGGGTTCCCTGAGAATCCCGCAAACCATTATTATGATTTTTTTTAAAAAAGATAAATACATTTTTAAAATAATGATCTTCCTAATGGTGCCTGACAAGGACTGTGGAGGCACTGATTCATTGATCAGCTCACGGTTAAGTGAAGTTATACTATTGTTACTATTATCATTAGTTGTAATATCTTTGGTATTACTAAGGAAATGCAAAATATTTGTTTGCTTTTTCTCCCTCATTATGGGTTTATTTCATTTGAATCTAAGACCGAACAAAAAATGATAGTTACCAAAGTCAAACTATTTGATGACATTAAATATAACAGGTAAAGAATATACACAGTTAAGGTCATACTTACCTAAAAGAGCATCTGAGAAATAAACAAAATAAAAAAATCTGGATGAGAATCGGTATTGGCGTTGGTGATTGTTGTAATGGTGGAAACAATACTGAAGCGTAAGGCTCACTAAAGGTTGCATCATACAACTTAACACTACACTGACGTCATGCTGCGCCTCTCTTGTTTTTCTGTCTGTAGTACAGTTCATGTATTTAGTATAATAAAAAGGCCCAAACTGTCATTCAGAATATAAGAACTTATTTGAATATTATTTTTGATTTATTATTACTAAAACATAAAAATTGCAATGGTCACATTTTTTGTGGACCACCAATACTGCTCCCCTGGGAGTTGGGGGGGGGGGGGAGATTAAGATAGACCGTGAAAGTGCAATTTACACATTTGTGATCGTTTTTTACTTGAATTTGACCATTTATACCCAGACAGATAATGAAGACAATTTATTATTTGCAAGTTGCCATTGGACCAAAAAGTAAGGAAATATCTTCCAACAGGGAACAATTTTTCATATGAAAACTTTTTACTCTTGAAACAGCAAACCTGAAAATCTCCCCGATGGGACACAAGAAGCAAAATATAACCAAAATAATCAGACTAAAAGTTCTGGCTTGACATATATTTAAAAGCCTATTTGCATGGGCAAAGTTCTACATAAGGGCAAATTTTGCTGATGAGTTACTTGGTTTACCCGTGCACCTAGTTAAATATAGACACTCAGAACATTACATTTCTACATTACATATAGGCAGTACAACATCATCATGTTTATACTCTCCCCCCCACATCATCGTTCAAGCCTTTCATGGTTTTGTTGTATGTGTCTCCATCGGGGATATTTTCTCCCTGCCATTTTTGAAGAAGTAAGGCAGTGCATCACCTATTTCTAGTACAGGTATTATAGGGACAAGAAGTGAGAGAAAATCTCCCAATGGCATCACAGACAGAAGTCACAAACTTTATTGATTTAAACGTTTAACGCTTTCCCATTCAAGCTAACATTAAAATAATTGCTGTAGCCATGCTTCATATCTATATTTCCAAATATCTGATGATTCAATGTATTCAAAATACAATAACAGTTTACAAATAGGAAGTTTAAATTCTAGGTGGTAATCTGAATGTTTCATATGCTTTTCTACTCTTTTTCAAAGTATTCACTTTTTTGTTTCTTTGCATATAGATGCAAGCTCTGAAGTCTCCAATGAAGATTTGAGGCAGCGTCTTCAAGACGTTACAGAGGTAGGTTTCACTGATGTAGACTGGTACACATCTCTAGGCATTCATACACTATGAGTTGTTTTAAATGTATTAGACATTGCATTCAATAATTACATAAAATCTAATGATATTCTTATAAAATATAGAGCATTTCAGATTGATATTTAATCAATTTCTCAAATCTCCTGAATGAACATTGATCACTAATGAACATCTCTGTGCTTGATTGAGTGCTACAGACCCTGCTCCTCTCTACTCTGTTATACTAATCTTAAATAGTAGGCAATACTTCCTAACAACCAGCAGCTAATGGGAACACTCCCCTCTGTTAATTATAACAACATCTGTGTTACAGTAAATTGCAGGGAGTGCTCCCATTAGCTGCTGGTTGATAGGAGGTGCTTTCTGTAAGCTTCAGGATTTTTAAAGTTCTGCAATACATTTTGGGCAATGGCTTCTTACATCCCGCAGCTGTAATGTTAGAGCAGCATATTGATGGGGCCATCTTTTTGCTGTAGCCTCTGCACTTTGCAAAGTAGTGAAGCACTTACTGGGTTAGGCATGGACAGATGTAAGACATTTGTCGTTGAAAAGGATCTTTCACGATTGCTTTATGGAGAAGGGAGGGCGGAGATTGAGCGAGCATCACCCTGCTGCGCTCTCTCGCCTTCACTTGCATTACGGTCATTCATTGTTTGTCTATTATGGAATCGCCAGGACGGATCCATGAACAGTGTTGGACACTGTACGCACGTCAGATTCTTGTCCGATACCATCCCTGAAGCAATAATCAGACGAGGATCATCTGACGTGTGGAGGTAGCCTTTTAATGCTGAGCCTCCTATGAGGCCCTATCAAGAGTGCTGCTGTGCAGCAGGTAAAATGATGGTAGCAAAAATTCATGTACTTAGGTTATTTCTATCCAAAAACACACTTGGACTAATAATAAATGTGTTACTGATTAAAAAGGTAATTTTTATATCTGCTGGGTGTTCAGATTTATTAGTATATAAAAACTAGATTTGTGAAAATCCTGAGCCTCCCTGCGTTTGTTTCCAGTTTTTTTTATTCTTTGAGAACATTCTTAGTATTGTTTAGTCTGCTAATTAGTCCTGGAATTATACCAGTATTTGCTTTGACCTGGGATTGCAAGTCCTTCTTAACCAGTTATACAAGTTCCCCAGCCTCAGTACTGATGATTGTGGAGAGAATGTATAGAGAATATAATGCTTTGTCTGTGGAGAGCTTACACTGCAAGTGCTTCAAACAATGGTCATGTTTTTTAATTGAATTTTTATAATTCTAGGGCAGGTTTATTAAAGATAAGGGAAGTAGTGGTGCACCACAAGAATAGAGTGGTTGCAGGTGGTAGGTATTCCACTTCAAAGGAAAAAACGACTGTTTGCTAATGGTGTTGGATTAATATTAATATCTTGTATTTATGTAGCACCTAAATATTGCACAGAGCTTTATAAAGTCCATAGTCTATCACTAACTGTCCCTAAGAGGAGCTACCTGGATGTATTTGGGGTTATCAGACAAGAGGTAACAAATAAAAATTGGTTACAATCCTTCAGATTCCATCTGACAGTGGCCAGCCTGTGGTGTCTACAGGCACCCATACACACAAAAATGACCAGGGAGATTGATGTGTCTTCCCATATCTGTGCTGTAACTGTTGATTATGGGCTTCTGTTATGCAACAATAAACACATTTGATTTTTTTTTTCATAACTGTTTTATTAGGAATTGTTTAAAAAAAATTACAACATCACTGCATGCCTAAATTAGTCTTTTTGTCCATACAATATCATATGTGAAAAAAAAAATATCCAGCGGCTTTATGTTCTCTGTGATTGCCAGGTTGCAAGTTCAAACCCCGATTCAATCTAGCAAAGTATTCTAAAGTTACAGTTTGTGTTTACCCCAAATCAAATTTTAGTTTAAAATGGCTGAATATATTTTAGATACATCAAAATAAAAAGTGTACAAAGTATTACAGCCTAATGTCTCTAAAAATCAGCTACAGTCTGAGGAGTAGGAAAGCCTACTGTTTTTTCCAGTGGTCTAACACATTCCCTCTAGTCCATGCTTTCCGATCAGCAGGTAGTATGAGCTTTGCTATAGGTCTGAGTGAGTCAGTGCTGCATTTATTATTGGAGTATAAGAGCCAGTAGGAATGATTTAAAAATAATGCTAAAAAATGATTTAACTTTGGGGTCCCATCATAGTGCAGTCAGGATCCCTGAATACAGCCTTGAACATATTTCTACCCTGTGGGTAACACTGGAGTATAGTCTATTTGAATTTGAGTTGGCTATATCGAACACAATTTAGTACCAGTTAATATGATTTGTCAACCTATCTCACTGTTATTTATCTAACACTAATTCCCTTAGGAAGTGGATTTGTTAAGAGTTGAACTTGAGGCCTCTCAAAGACAACTGGATGGGAAGGATGAAGCATTGAAGATTCTGCAGGGCATGGTGAGTTATATGGAACTTCTGTACCCTAAAATTGCTGTGGATTTTTACATAGTCCCCGTCAGTATACAGGGATTTTTTAAATTTTGCAATAGCTACAGCTTAAAGCATAACTAAAGTGAAAATAATAAAAAAACACATTTACCTTTAATCCTGCAGATCCCTCGATGGTGCTGGACCTGTCCGCCATCAGGTCCTGCGTTGTCCTAGAATTCTTCTTCATCCCGGTGCTACGCAAGCGCCAGGCGCAGCCATTTTGCTCTTTCCTTCCAATCTTCTTGCTACGTCACCCGATCTCGCACTGCACAAGTGTGAGATTGGGTGATGTATCCCCCTGCAAAGGGAAAAAAAAATAAGAGAGCCAATCTCACTGCGCATGTGTGAGATCGGCATCTACTATGGAGCAAACGGAGCTTCCCAGGATTTGTGATGTAGGTATCCCGGAAGGCTCTGCGGTCCCATTCAATCTTGATCGCTGCAGTGCTGCCCCTTTTTT
>NC_092863.1:75931691-76003166 GCF_032062135.1 Pyxicephalus adspersus | reverse complement strand
GCGGAGTCAGCTTCTACAGATGTCCCAGTTTGTCCTTTGCTGTAAAGATTTTTTTTTCTACATGTAGCATTTGCTTTCTTTTTCTGGCAAAAAAATTCCCTCATGGTTTCCTTCCAATAATATTAGAAACCTGTCTCATTTACTTGCCAAATTTATTATTTGGTGACTGGCTCATAGATATTCTCACTTTGTATTTTTTTGAAAGGGAAATTGGTGCTGGTATACTCTTTTGTTACCTGTAATATGTAATTAATGAGTTTTCTTGCATCTAAGAAACATGTCTCTCTTTAACAGCCAGGTAAAGCCAATTTGGCTTAGATAAAATGAACTGGTTGTTACACCTGACTGCCTGGGAATATTTCTCTTGCTTTCTTTACATGCATATATTAATTAAACTGAAGCTGAACTCACCAATTTTAACAGTTTATTAAAACAGTTACATTTAAGGCTTCTCAAGCTTTTAATCCTTTAAATGGCTGGTGTAATAGCTGTTCACATATCCAGCAATATGCCACTTGCAAATCTCAATAGAGTTAGAATGGCCCCTTTTTTGGTTGTAAAGATGTAGCTGAACACTAAACCAGCCTATTCTGTATAAGTACTACTTTATCCCACTGTGGGAGCCTTTGTTTCAGATTCTTAGGCTATGTACACACGTGCAATAATTGTCATTGGAAAGGATCTTTAATAATCCTTTCCACCGACTTATGACTGCACACAGTGTGTTGTGCTGTACATGCAGCACCGTTCTGCTCTACGGAGCGGGGAGGGGAAGAACGACGAACGACGAAGCGCCCCAGCGCTCTCTCCCTTCACTTGCATTATGAACGTTAGTCGTCCGTGGATCCGCCAGGATGGTTGTTTGGACGATGGACGGCGAGCGCGGTACACAAGCCAGATTCTCGTCCGATATCTGCCCTGAGCCGATTATCGGACGAGAACACTTGCGCTTGTGTACCTAGCCCTACTCTTGTGCCCTCAGCTCAGAGCTGAACTATACTGGTGCCAAGCTGAAAACTGTCAACGTTTGTGATCCCATGTGGTACTGTGTGCTGCAAAGTGTATTTCAATATTGTGCTTAGTTCGTAAAATAAACACTAATAAACTCTAATAGTTTTTCTTAAATGCTGGCATCTATGCTTATACTAAACATGTACATATTTCCAATCATTCTACAATAACCATAGGTTAAATTGACTTCAAAGGACTAAAATAAAAAAATCATGTCCTATCAGCTTTTAAATAACATTTCCTCTTCATTCAGTCTTAAATGTTTCCATCTAAAAGTAGAGAACAGCCTAATTTTGTTGCACAAAAAAGCCATCAAAATCTCTAAGTGCACACTCTTCAGGGATTATGCATAAATGCATTTACTGTTTGTATTTAAAAGTAGTTTTATGACCCAGGCACACAACTGCCCATTTCTACAGCCCTGCTCAAAACTGCAAATGAAAGCTAGATGTTGCTTTATAGTAAAACATGAAAGCATAGTTAAGGCCAATTCTTACTGTCAAACATACATCATGCTTGAACTTTTGTTCAAGTCTTCTTTTGTAGTAAGATATGCTTTTCTATTCATTGCCGCCCAACAACTGTATGGCACTTAATGTTTGCTGATAAATGATAGTGATATCTAAAAATACCCTGCACTTATGATTACACCCTCTTAGGCAGTGAAAAAGAAATTGATCAACTTGTTTTAAATTCTGTATGCACAATAGGGGATAATCATGTTAGGGTCTTGTTGTTATTACTGAAATTATCCGATATTTCATATAACCTGCTTCCATATTTTAGACAACAATATTGTTAACAACCGGTTAGCACATAAACTGCCTGGGCAAAAAACAGTCACACACTCTAATATTACGTTTGAGCACTTTTAGCTCCAATTACGGCACTGTGGTATCGCTTGGGAATCCTATGCAATGCCACAACATTTATTTGTTGCATGGATATCTGTCAATATTTGATGGAAAGTCAGACAACTGTGTAAAGTCTTCTACAGCAAAGATTTTCCATGGGTTTAAAGTCTGGACTGTAGATTGTGTGGGCAATCCATGTGTGATGATGTCCCATGCTCCCTGAACCAATCTTTCACAATTTGAGCCTGATAAATCCTGGCATTGCCATCTTGAAATACATCCATGGCAAATCGGGGAATAAAAAATCTTTTGATGGAAAAACCTGGTCATTCAGTATATGCAATAGTATATTAAGGTAGCGACTGACTTCATTTTATGGACATATAGATTTATTAAAGCTCTGCAAGACTGGAGAGAATACACTTTCGTCAGTGAAGTTGGGTGATCCAGCAAACCTGGAATGGATCTGGTCCAGGATTCAAAACATTTACTAGCAAATAGCAAATGACTTTGAAGAAATTCATTTCGGGTATGCTGGATCACTCAGCTTCACTGATGAAAGTGTATCTTCTCCAGTCTTGGAGAGCTTTATTGAATCAGGCCAATAATGTTTCTGAATCTAGACCTGACCCACTGAAGGCAGTTATACTTCTACTACTATATTTTTGTCCTCGAGATCATTGATATCAGCACTCAAAAAAATATTTTTTTCACCAGAAAAGGGAGCCCTTTTTTACCTCACATTAAAGAGATTTAGTCTACTTTCTTTTACGTCTTATGTCTTTAGGACAGGAACTCAAGAAAAATCTGTTAACTAAGATGCAGATGAATAGGTTTTAACCCTTCTATTTTCAATCCGTAGGGAAATAGACGTTGGTTATAACGAGGCTATAATGTCTGATTCTTCATCTTCTTCTACAGAATGTCAGCTCCCACCAATTTAGTTTTAGTGTTGCATTTAGTCTTGCATTAAAAAGTATGTAAAACTTTTACATATAACTTCAGGCCGGCATACAGGTTTCATATTGGGCTTATCAACCCAGAAAACAAACAACCGTTTGAACTGTGATATTTCACACTGCCTTATTGTTAGGTATCATGCTGACATTGTTAATCTGTACTAACAGGTATGTGTTGTATGTATTTGCAGGAGATAAATGTGCTGCAATGGGAAATTGAGTTTGATCAGGTGAGGTTGAAGAACTTGGAGGAGTCATGGAAGGAGAAATATGAACGGTAGGTCTGATTTTTATCTTGCTTAATGGTTATGCATAGGAACAATAAAAATCATAAATGTATTAGATTCCATTATTAAAATTAGATGAATGTACTGTAAGCTAAGACTTTTTTTTTATATAGAGTTCAAAGGTTCTGCCACTTCAATCCATGTTTTTTTCTGTTTATAATAAAATTTAAAATGGCATCTACCCTGTAAATTTTTATTTATAGAGAAAGAGAATGGCTAATAAATACATACGAAAGTCACCGGCCCTACAGGGCTACAAGGGGAACCTGTCATTTTTATTTCTAAATTCAAAACAAAAATAGATCTCTCTTGTCAAATGTGTGCAGAAGCATGCCAATTCCAATGGAGCATATGTATTCATCAATGCATTAACAGACTTAACTATAGGGTACATTTTATTGTAGCATACAAAATATATTAAACTCCTCCTAAAGAAATAAAAAAAGGGTTTGATCTTTTGACCTGCCATTCATGAACATTACTATTTGAAGGTCTCTTATTTCAACAATAAGCTATTACAGTTGTAAAGAGAACTCCACATATTTCTTCGAAAATAACATAATCTGGTTTGATCTCTTCTTTCAGCATACAATGTGAAAACACTGCACTGAAAGAAAGCCTAGAATTACAGACTAATGAAGTGAAAGCACTGAAAGCTGAAAACACAAGTAAGATTCTTGGCTATGCAATAGATAAAATCCATATTTTGTGATTGCTCCCCTTACACTGGACACTTAGAATGCACAATAAATATTGAAATTTGCATTCCATCATTCTTCTTTATCCAGCATGAAGCTGACAGAAGCTCAAGCCAGGAACCAGATTATCTTTAAAGTTACATTACCACAATAAAACATCATTGTATTAATTATTATTTACATTTTCCTGTACCTGGATGAAAGTACAACCAGTGGAGGAAATGTTGGCCTGAATCTGACACCCTGAAAGCATGACTAAACAAGTCAAAAACTTATTGGCTATAAGCAACATTATTATTATTATTATTATTATTATTATTATTAATAATAATAAACATAAACAGTGATTGGTCCAAAAGAATTATAAATGCATCAGAAAAAGTTGTTGACCTTGGCAAGTTCATTTAAGTGCAAATAAAGACTCAAAGCTGATATCTGGTGTAGTGATTGCCAACAGCCCTATTTCCATTGGGAGTTTTTTTTTAAATCATTTTTATTAAAGTTTTTGCACATTTTACATACAAAACATATAACTCAACATATACAAACAATATACTACAACATTCAAAACATATTATAAAACAAAATCCATTGGAAGTTTAAAAAACAACAACACACAGTCCCAATACTTTTGTGGCAGCTGTGTAATTCTGATCATATTTAATATATTCTGTTCACAGTGAGCATAATTCTGAGGGAGAGAGCCTATGCTGTTGGCACTTCCCCAAATGTAAAAGCAAAACTGAATTGAATTTATTGTTCCACTGGTTAGTTTTATTAGGACCTCTCTCTTGATACCAAATCTATGGCACACCATGGCTTCTGCATGGACCACATTGTAATGGATGGGCCTGCTGGGAATTGCATTGACTAGTGTGTATAAGGACTGGCAAACAGTAAATATCTGACACTTTTCTGTTGTGCTGCATCTTTTAATGGTTGGAGGTGATAGGCTATTCTGGTGAGTAACTTTTTCCATCCATGCCATGCTTTCCTTAAGAACTAGCCTAAATCTGTCTTTGTTATGCATTGTATTTACCTATTGTTCTCTCTTCTCTCCAGTTATAAGTCAGCAGTGTCAGGAGCTGCTTGCAATGCTCGATGTGAAACAGCAGAAAATGTTCCAGGATAATTTGTCTCTAGATAAAAGTAGTCTGACCGAGGTCACTGCACTTGAAGTAAGTCTTCTGGCATGACTACCTGGAAATGACTATAGTCTTTGTAGTGATCGATCTTGACACAACTTCCCCATACCTTCGTATGTCTAAATCACCATTTCCTTGTAAGAACAGAAAACATTTGATCAAGAAAGGCACGGAGCGAATTGTTCTTTCCTTCAGTAAAAAAACATTTTTTAGTTTTTCATAGTGGGGAAGAATTAGAATCTGCATTTGATGTTTTTTCTGTCCTGATCAGTGAGATTTCCTCGCCTCTACTCCGCACACATCACTGGAATTGAGACAAAATCTCTCAAAATGAAAAAAAAACCTTCTTTGACAGTTTTCACATGGGAGATATCCCCTCACTTCCTATACAAGTGACAATTAAGAATTAGTTTATTTGCGGTGTCAAGTGACACCCATTGTCTGGAAACAGTCCAATCTCTATGAAATGAATGCAAAATAAAAATACCTCCCACTGAACCCATGACAGGAATTCTAAATTACCCTCAATTTCCATGGATTAATTTGTAACTTTTTCTTGTTTCCTGGTCCCTATTCAAGACATGACTTGAAGACACATAAAGGTATAAGAGATTCTACTTGCATGAACCTATTTCAGGCTTTCATTTAAAGTGTCTCTAAACTCAAAAATCAAATGCAGATCACCAGTCCCTAGATGTGGTGGCTGCATTTTTTTCAGGTTTTTTTTCTTTTGTTCACCAGGTAAACATGTTTCTTGTCCTAGGCCAACAATGCCTACTTACTGTATTGTAATTATAGTAAAGCAGCTTTTTTTATTCTAGGAAGAAAGTATGTTGGGTCCACAAAATCTATTCTCTGCTCTAAGAGACAAGCTTACAGTAGTTGTGCTTTTCAATTGTTATTTTCAACATTAAAATTTAAAGCAGAGAACAATGTATTTATTTAATACATTGTATAAGTCTGGGGAATAGACCCTATTCAGTACATCTCTGCAGTACATTCACATTCCCCCCATCTTTTTAAAATTACAGAAAGTGGAAAAAATATTTTGGATTTTTCAGAAATCCAGGGAACTTCTCACTTTTTGTTTAGGCTGCCTGTGCTGCACAAAAAATCGGTCAATATTATCAGCACTGCCCATGTTCTCTTAAAATTGACTGCATAACATTTTATTGTTGTATTACAAAAATAAGGAAACTGGTAGGTAATCTGCAGTCTGAAGAAATCAGGCCAGCGGTCGCCAACCTTTCAGACTTCACCGACCACTAAATTCATAATTTTAAACCCGCATATCATTAATATGAATTTAAAAACCTTTTTCATTTGTAAAATTATGATATTCCTAATGGTGTCTAACAAGGACTGTGGAGGCTCTGATTGATCAGCTCACGGTTAAGTAATAAGATAATATTACTATTGTTACTATTATCATTTGTTGCATCATATTTGGTATTACTAAAGAAATGCAAAATATTTGTTTGCTTTTTCTCACTCATTTTGAGTTTATTTCATTCGAATCTAAGACCAAACAAGAAATGATAGTTATTAAACTCAAACTATTTGTTGCCAATAAATTTAACAGTTAAAGAAAATACACAGTTAAGGTCATGCTTACCTAAAATAGCATCTGAGAAATAAGCAAATAAAATAAAACAATCGGATGAGAATCAGTATTTGCGGTGCAGGGTGACTGTTGTAATGGTGGAAACAATACTGAAGCGTACAGCTTGGCATTGGTTGCCTCATACAACTTAAGACTACACCGATCACAATTTAGGACTACACTGATGTCACGCTGCGCTTCCCTGTTTTTCTGTCTCTAGTACAGTTCATGAATTTAGTGCACTATAAAGGTGAAAATTGTCATATAGATGACAAGAATTTATTAGAATATTTTTTTTTTTTAATAAAATATAAAATTTGCAAATAACGTCCAAATTTTTCTGTGGACCACCAAAATTTTCTTGCGGACCACCACAACTTAAACTGTCACACTGTATTATTGGCAGGTCAACTGAAATTACTTATATTATTTTATATATATTACTTATATTTTTTGTGTATCTGCCTTGTCACCTCAGGTGCTGAGACCTCATTTATTAAGTCTATGTTCTTGAAGCAGTAGGTTGGTATGTAATAAATATGTTACTGTATTTTATGTAGTAGGCATGTTCAACCATACTCTGAATTTATATTAGTAAAAAATATTTCTGAGACTATTAAATTAAGTTGCACATGTTTTATAGCTGGCTGTGCTTGGTGCTTGTACATGTGCTGGAGGAGAACCCTGCTCATGCGCAAAGATGTCAGCAGCGACGCGCAAACAGCTGCTTCAGCTCCGTCAGGAAGTAAGTTCCAAAGTTGAATATTAATATAATGTATCTAAGTGTTTTTATTTAAAATAGACTTTAATGCAAGCCATGTATTTTTCTAAAGATTAATATTTATATATGTTCCGCTTCATCAAACTCTACCCAGAAAACAATTTTTGACAGCTTTGAAAGAGCTGAGCAGGCAGTCTTACCCTGTAGATTTACAAATATTTTATTTTATCACAAACCTATTTGTGCCATACATTTGGTTCTGTTGTCTAAAGATTCAAACCCCCTAGAAATGCTGTTTGCATCTAATCAGCTCTGCTGATAATCACAGGTAAGTAAACTAGGGAATCTCTCTGGTTTTTATTCTTTATTCTACCCCAGGCCAGCCATCAGCCATTGCTTTCATGTTTCCATTTATATATTCCCATTGACAGAAGTCCAACAGAATGGCATTTCTGTGCCTGAATCCAAAAGGTGAATAATCAAACAAAAATATGAGCCCTGTAAAAGCCCAGATAAAAAGTTGAACTCCACATAAGACTGAAAAAAATGTCAGTTGCATGCAATTTGTTTCACTGTTATGATCAGGGAAATGTTATACACTGGGAGCAAGAATTTCAAATGAAGAACCTGTACACATTTTAAAAATTAGGTATTTAAGTGTTTCCCAATGAATTTAGTATAAGGCAGCAAAATTGGTAATCTATACTATTTATGGCATTAGTTATCTAGTTCTTCGGAAAAAGCTTTTGTCACAGTTAGTAAACTTACTTTCACTTCCTTTAAATGGCAAACATCCCATCTAATGTCAGAGCTTGCTGTGACAACCAACTAGCACAGAAGAAGATGTGTTAGCAAATTGAGAATGGATGATGTTGGAGTTTTTCTATGAACTATATCAATATATTTGCCTTATCCTAATTAAAACACTGGTTTTACAGTATGAATTGGAGAAGAAGAGTAAAGAAGAAGCCTTTATTATGGCTGATGCATTTCGTATTGCCTTTGAGCAACAGTTGAAACGTAGGAATAATGAAAATCTACCTCTGAGTGACCTAGAGAAGCTCTGTAAGAAAGGGAACAAGAAAATTAAAAGCTGGAGGCGCCTTAAGGAAGATGGTAATACCAGTATTGTTCAGGACACCATGCATAGTATATCAACTGTATTATATTTTATCATGTGTAGCATTTCTGCTATTGGGATAGATGTAGAATGTTTTGTAAACATTATTTATTTGTAAGGTTAAGAATATTACAAGGAGAAAAAAGTGATAATCATGCAACCAAATACAATTTATTAAACAATTATTGATGACAAGTACTATATAAACAATCAGACAACACAATTCTATAAATCACTTACTCTGAAAATAATTGGAAACAAGCAGAACATCAGTCTACGACACATTTCAACACGTGGCAGGGTCCTTACTGTCACTTGCGGCTATTCAGGACAGTGTCTGCTTATCACAAATTTTAGGGTAATTCATATAATTTACAGCTGGGCAGGGTAGTCCCCTCTTGACTGCACATCCAGACAGGTTCTTCTGATGGACTGATATGAAAATCCTAGTGCAACAATACTGCAGCAGAATCAGATGTTAAGTTGTCTGTTCATACTGCAGATTCAACTCCAAACAGGGTAGAAATAACATAATGGGGATATATATTTAACCTGAACAAGTTCTCTTACATGTATCGGTATCTAAAGGATTGTTTTTGTTGGTCATGTATTGGTTTCTGAATTTCTAAATGTATGCATAATTATTGTGGGCAGCAGGGTGGCTCAGAAGTAAGTGCTCTGACCCTTGCAGTGCTAGGTCCCAGGTTCTAATCTCGGTCACAACACTATCTGCATGAAGTTTGCAGGTTGTCCTTTTGTCTTCGTGGGTTAGACTGTATTAAAGACATATGACTATGGTAGGGACATTAGATTGTGTGCTTCTTTGACAGATAGTAGTGATATGACTGTGGACTTTGTACAGCGTTGCCTAATATGATGGCGCTATATAAATATTGTGTAATAGTAATAATTATTTTGTCTTTTAGGACATGTATTGGAAAAAGATAAGAACGTTACTTTGGGCCAAAAATTTAAAAGTATGCTGATCTCTTCCATTGACAATACACATTTAGATGCAGCAAATGACCCCCAAGAGGTCCTCACAGTGTTAGTTGACCTGGTGAGAGCATTAAAACTTGTTTGTGGGTGTATGTGTGTGTGTGTGTGTGTGTGTGTATATATATATATATATATATATATATATATATATATATATATATATATATATATATATGTATTTGTGTGTGTTTATTTATATAATTTAGCAAGTATTTATGGTCCCTAATTTATTACGTATCTATGGTCCTAGTGTACTAGTACTGGGCCAGTTTCAGGAGATAGGACAAACTGGACAATTGCCCAGAGACAGAGCGAGAGTGGCAGGGATGCAATGAGCTTGAAATATGGTGCATTTAGGGTCATCAGTTCATCGTTTCCCAGGGCCCCATTTAGCCAAAAACATGCCTGTTGTAAAATATACACTCACTGACTCAAAGTAAACATCCAGAATAATAAAGATTGTCAGGTTCCAAATTAATCTGTAATCACCCGTTTATCCTGTGACACTCCCTGAAGCTATGTTGGTAACTAAAGCTGCCATAGAGGCATTTTTGGACATTGTCACCTGTTTGTACAAGTGCCATTGTTCCATCTGAATACTCAAACTGCAGTCTGTCATTGTAAAACAATGCAGAGAATAGTTGGCCACAGATGTCCAGATATCTGCTGAGTGTGTACATTGTACAAAAGCACATAAAATATAAGGCGACAGCTGATGACTTTCAGGTCTTATTCCCAGGGTGGTTTTGGAAAATACTCACAGTAGCCATTTAGTCTTGTTAGATATTTCTTTAGCTAGCTGTATGTGTAGGATTTTTAGGATTGGAGTCTTTTGTTTCGTACCATCAGTGCTGTTTATACATTTCCACACATGCTAGTATGCTTTTCCTTTTTTTGGATACAATATTATTTTATTATAAACAATGGCAGGATGATGGTCCTTTATGTGGTTTTGGATGAATTGCCTGGCTTCCTACATCGAAGTGGTTAGAATCAGATGGAGGAATTTATAAAGGGAAATGTATTTAGGAAACAACAATAGTGTATAATGAACAATAGCAGGATGAGGGTCCTTCTGTGGTTTTGGAGAAATAAAATGTTTAACATCTTGCTCTGTAATATACAGCTCAGGTGAAATCCTACATGGTTCAACAGTAGCGTCCAGAATTTAGGTGAAGCCTCATTAAAGCACTTAAAGTCAAATCTAAATGGGCTAATCACTCTCTTTAGGGAAATAAACACAAGCTTTCACTTTCATTCTGCACATTATTTACCTTGTATGTGCAAATATGCAGTTAACACTGTTCAAAAAAAAAAAGTTTTGCTTTAAGGTGACCCTGTCAGAATTTCTAAAACTTGAAAACTGCTGAACACCACTGTGCTCAAGAGAGGGGGAAGCTTTTTGAAATTCTTCTTCTGCATTTGGCACCTCAGGACTTTAAAATGCAAGACGTCCCCACTCCCTCATCCCTAGCCGACCTCAAAAATAGTACAACATTCAGTAATGACCTGAAGGTTGGTGGAAGAAACCACAGAATGCATTGGAGTAAAAGTAGCATGTTTTTGTCACATCCAGAAGCTTCTTTCTTTAGCACAGGGAAACGTTTAGGTACCATCAGCAGCTGCTGGTTCCAGATTTTAAAAATCCTGGTAGGGCTTTTTAAGAAGACATGTTCAAGTAAAATGTAAAGTGATTTTTTCTTATTGTCTCATTAAGAATGGCATATTATTAGAAAGTAGGGATGATGTTTTCCACCATCAAATCCTAGCAATCCGTTTTTTAGTGGGGGTTAGAATTTATAAATTTCATTCTATTGCCTTCTACCTGCAGCACATCAGTCACATTCTAAATCTTGTCTCAATTTCGATTGGGTTTGCAGCTCAATGATAAGGAAGAAGCTTTAGCTCATCAAAGGAAGGTGAGCTACATGCTTGCACGGACTATAGAAGACAAAGTTGGATCTTCAGGCAACCATGAGAGAAGTTATTCTCGGAAAGAGACTGCTGCTATTGGTGACCACCACAAAGGCTGTGACACAAAACAGAATGTTGTTCCTTGCCTGTGTGTAACAGATACCAGCTCAGAAGGAATCCACAGCACCAAACAAGACTCACTTAGAACCCTGGAAACCTCTTTTTCATTGTTATTAAAGGATGTTTATCCTGAACATAAACACAAAGATAGAAACTCATCAAACCAAGGGACACAGTCAGAAAAAAACGAACAGTCTCAAATGTAATGTTTTTGTAATATTGTTATGTAATTTTATTGATTTTTGGGCTAATGTAACATATAAACCTTTTCAAACATTGCCCAAAAAAGCCAAAGGAAAAGTTTACATTGACCTTGAAATGTCCAAAGTCTTCAGTTCCTGTGTAGAAGTTCAAACCTCTCCTTTCAACTACACAGCATTCCTTTCTTAATCCTAAATGGTGATTTATATAAATCCGTCTAGGCCCAGGGGGGGTGTAATTAGCCAGTATAAAAAGATTTTAATTTTCTTTTTTACCATGAACATTGTTTTAATACATTTGCTGTTTTTATCATCAGTTGTTACCACAAGTTTTTACTATTCTTTTGATAGAAATTAAACAGGTAAGGAAGCATACATTTACATTGACTGGCAATGACCTCAGTAAAGATGTATCTATTATTAACTTTGGGGTCTTTTTTATTTTTTTAATAATTACATATCAGTAAGTAGTAATGTGGAATCAAAATGCTAGAAGTGTTTTTGCAGACCTTCACCCTATAATGTAGCCAGTAGTCAAAGCCAACTTGTCACTAAAGCCAATTGTACTTCTGCAGCTACTTTCACAGACTGTTTACCACCAATAATTTATAGGTTTCCCTTGTCCTTTCGTAACAAATTTAAGCAAGGATCCCTTAAAGCGGAAGTAAACTAGTAAAAAATAAAACTAACTCACCTTTACTTTCGCAGATCTGTTGATCCTTCCAGGGGTTTCCTGGATCGAGTCCTGTACTGGCCTGGAATCTACTTTCGCCCCAGCATGCAGAAACCACTGGGTGCCACCATCTTCGTTCCTCTTCTTCCGCTCTCTGCCTAAGTCATCCGTCGTTTTTCCCCAATTAAAGAAAACACTCCTTCTGCGCATATCCGAGATCGAGGAGCAGCCAGAAGTCTCCTGGGATGTATGGCATATGTATACCAGGAGGCTTTTAGCTCCCATTCTGTCTTTATCACTGTGGCGGGGCTTTACTATGTCTCTTTTACACAAGGGTTTATACAATATTTACAGGATTTTTTGCTAGGGTAAGCTATAAAATAGGTTATGGTGACCTCAAATATGTTTTTTTATTAATCTGAAGGACTGATTTTTTTTTTTATTATTCTATTTTAATTTTGCTTAGTAATAATATGGTACAGGATACATGTGATTAGGATTGATAAGCAAATTGCCAACTAGCTTTATTTTTTTGTTACATTTTGGATAGAAGGTTTACCACCGCAGTTTGGTTTCTATTTTGGGATATGTTCTCATTGAGTAGTATTCCCACCATGTCCTATCTCAGTGACACCAGAACAACAGAATGTTGTCTTCAGTGAAAGCAGAGACCCCACTGTCTGACAAAGGTTTCAGTCCTTCCACGTTCTACAAATTGGCTTTTTTGCGGTCTTCACGACTCTTTGGGAAATTCTTCTTGTTTTCATCCCTGGGCCACAACAGAAAACTCTGCTCAATCAAAAAGAACAAAAAAGTGTATTAACCTGGTGTGCTTCCAACCTTTTCCAATTTTAACCAAAAAAAAAAAAAAAATTTGCCTTCTACCTAATAATGCATTGGTATAACAAAGTTTGAACTGTCCAGCACTTACTGCCGGCAATTGACCAGATAGCACCAACAGATAGTATTGTTTACTGAACCAAATAGTAAACCAAAAATAGGGAAAACCGCTTCAGAGGTTACACATTCAAGCAAAAGTTGGCAATGGGAGCTCTCATCATACAAGTGAACAGAGGCAACCAGTGTTGACCTCATTTTGGCCAGCTGCCTAGCTTTTTTTTTTCTTCCTTTTTCCAGTCTTCAGCCTGGATAACATACCAGGCATGTGGGAATTCATTCAGGCCTGGCAACCACAGGGAAAGCCAAGTTATGCTAGATCAAGGGTGTCCAAACTTTCTGCAAGGAGGGCCAGATTTGGTGAGGTGAAAATGTGTGGGGGCCGACCATTCAGCATGTACTCAGGGTTACTGTGAGCGTGGTCTGCACGGGTCTTGCACACGCCCACCAGGGTGACATGAGGGATTCCCTGTGCACAGAGTCCGGTGTCAGTGCGGCTCCATGCAGAGCACGTTCTTGGAATCAAAGTGGGCGTGGTCCGGGCGGGCCCCACACAGCACACGCCCACTATAATGATGTAGGGGATTCCCTGTGCCAACATGGGGACTCCCATCCTGCGGAATGGCGAGCCAATAATTGCAAGGCAGTTGATCAACTCTAATGAAATATAAAATAGTTTTTTTGTATATTTATGTGTGTATTTTATACTGTGGTCAACAGTGCTGGCAGGCCTCATATTATTGATTTTTATGACAGAGGCTGCTGGCCGGTGGAAATCTGAACAGGGGCTGCAATTGGCCCCTGGGCTGGACTTTGGACATGCCTGTGCTAGATACAACAACAACCAAGGCTGGGGTGCTCATGCACAGATCTTTGAGATGCTAAAAGGGGCCGGGCACGTAAGAATGCTGATTGCAGAATGGACATCACCTCTCCCTTTCTGCAATAAAGCCTTGGCTGGTCGCAAATTTTTAAAGTGGAACTGTAGTTAAATAAAATAATCCCACTTACCTTTACTTCCACAGAGCCTTATATCCCTCCAAAGCTGTCCGTGAATAGTCCTTTGCCTCCGGGCATGGCGGAAGCGGCGGGCGCCACCATCTTCTTTTGGCTACGTCACCTGATCTTGCACTGCGCAGAGGCATGATTGGGTAATATATACTGCTGTAAATTTAAAAAAATCAATCCCACTGTGCATACGTCAGATCGACACCCCCTTTTTTTGCGGTGGCAGTAAACACTAAAGGGAAAGGGCTTAGCTTTTTTTTTTTTTTTTTTTTAAAGCAATTAAAGGAAAAAAACAAAAAATTTTTTTTACTTTTTATAGTGTTACCTACCCTTTTATATAAAGTACAAATTGTGGTGATAAGTCAGTGTAGATTTAGTTTCTCTTTAAAGCAAAAGTAAACTTAGTTTGGGTAAAAGTTGTTTGAAAACCTTTTTAAATACAACTCAAATTATTGTATGAAAACTTCAGTGAAATGTAAACACCTTTGCCCTTCTATACAGCTCATTTAAATCAGACCAAAAAAATGGAGATTTCATTAGTAGAAAGTAATTTAATTCCAAAATAAAGAGTTAAAGAATTGACTGAATTATTTCATTTTAAGCCTCAATTTTCATGACAGCAGCACCTTAGTGGCGACATACTTTTATTTTTTGCCCACAACAAACATGGCGCCCAGCGGCTTCACAACCGGCCGCGTGACACTTCTCCGGGTCACTTGAGCGTAACAGAACGCCCAGCCTGTCATGTGACTATCGTTTTGACTGGCACGTGACGAGGAGGAGTCACGTGACGTCAGAGGTGAAAGGACCCTGAGAGAGGCGCAGGGAGGAAAACCTAGGATGATCCCGGGGTAAGGCAGAGGTGAGAGGGGCGCCGGGTGTATGAGACAAACATCACTGTGCTGGGTGACCAGGCAGCTTGGTACAGGCCGAGCTGCACTCCTGTGCCTGGCTATGTACAATGACCTTCTGCGCAGTACAAATCACCTCATAAATCACCTGCAGCAATAGAATCATAAAAAACACCTCAAACTATAGGGAGCCCCAATTGGGGGGGGATGGGGAGCTGCTGCTGCATGGCTTTGTCACGTATGCCATGGCACTGCACTCTGCAGTGACATCAGTGCCATGGTATCAGTGTTCTGTAAAACTATTTCTTGTCACTTCCACCTCTCAGGAATGGGAAGGATAGCTGTACATTCTTCTTTATTGTCCCCAACTTTACAAATAGAGAGCCTGGTGGGACTTTATTTCCTTTCAGTATTGTTTTGATTTGTAATGTGCCTCTAAATATGAGAGCTAATTTATCATTTCCCTAGAACAACCCCTCTTTCCTTCATATCCTAGCATTTATCTCTTGTCCGTGATGACCCAGCTCCCTCGCCCTTCTTTTAAGTAAACATAGCTGCCGGGTGAGGTGCGATAAAGCAATGTTTCTCAATCAGGGATTGCTGGGGGTTCCTTGTGCAATGAGCATAATAACATTTCTCTGATATCCTCCATAAAATTATTTCATTACTTCTTAATCCTTTCAGTAGATTTATTGATTTTCCCAATTACCAGGGTGGCAGCGCTGAATGTTCTGCAGTAAAATCACACAGCGTTGTCACCCTTTGGTCAGATCCTCAAGTGACAAATAAATTAGCCCAATTATTTATAACACATGTTAAGTCTTTATAGCAAAAAAAGAATAAAATGTGAACATTGGGAGCCCCTGACAGTGTTATAATATTAACCCAACCCTAGTTACTTTCACTTTTGCTGCACAGCTTGGTCAGCATGTGAGCAATAGAGATATACAATAAAGAAGTATGGGGGGGGGGCACGCTGTGGGACTAACACAATAATCATTGCTGATGGACAGTTACCACTGGCAGCTTGTTCTGATCTGACTGCATTAAAGTAAAAGCTGATTGGCTGCTGAGAGTCATTGGGCCTTGTACTGTTCTACATCCTACACATAGTACTGTGCTATTAGGAAACCCAGCGTCAGCAGATGATCTTTGGTTGTATGCTCATGCTGTGTCATTCGCTGGATTTTCATCCATTAGGCTATGTACACACAGCAGATGATTCCCGTCCGATAATCGCTTCGGAGTTGATATTGGATGAGAATCTCGCATGTGTACAGCGCTCGTCAGATGTGTCCTGGCAAATCCACAAATGATCATAATGCAAGTAAAGGGGGAAGAATGCAGCGGGGTGCCGCTCCGTCGTTCTCCCCTTTCCATAGAGCAGAATGGTGCTGTATGTACAGCGCTCATTCATGCTTCATGCAGTCTTTTGTCGTCAAAACGTCTATTATTGCACCTGTGTACCCAGCCTTACATATGTGGATCTGGCACAAAGTTGAATGCTCTTTGCCTGGGCTGCCTGCTCTCCATCATGCAAAGATAAATACAGTGTGAGGGATCTACATTCACAGAATAACATGGACACTAACATTCTACAGGACGTGCTGCATTTATCTGTTATATCTAAAGAGGGGAGGGGTTCAGCCTACAGGTAAAGCAGAAAATAATAATTTATTAGGGGAACTAAACCCATTGAGTGAGTTTAAACACATGTCCCTGTTC
This sequence comes from Pyxicephalus adspersus, assembly GCF_032062135.1. Taxonomy (NCBI): domain Eukaryota; kingdom Metazoa; phylum Chordata; class Amphibia; order Anura; family Pyxicephalidae; genus Pyxicephalus; species Pyxicephalus adspersus. The sequence goes on along the minus strand of NC_092863.1, from coordinate 75,986,381 downwards.
TGTCTCTCTGCAATAACCATCCCGCTGAAGTGTGAATTTGCAAAGTGAGTCTTTAGTTACGCTGTTATCAAAGCTGCCGTGACTTGCTCAGCGTGTTGTGCCAAATTGAAAAGATCAATGCCCTTTGTTAGCCACATATTGACCATTTATAGATTTTACCGCACACTGTAATGTCACGTCACTTCTGTGGCCTGAACAACAATAGTCCATTTTTATCAATAGTTGTTTCTTTTTACTAAGGCGTACATGTATTGTTGTCTTATGTTTTCTTGCCTTTTGTTTCAGGATCAGACAATAAAAGAAGATGGATAATTATTTTCAAGCTGCAGTCATAGATCTGGATAAACTTCTGGATGATTTTGAACAGAATACAGGTAGGTGACAATAATGAGTAGACTAATGAGTAGACTAGAGCTGTCGAATAGCTGAGTTACGCACAGAATTTTCAAGTTAGTTCCTTCTGCCAGCTTCTACATAATTACAGGATACAGCAGAAATGTTGCTGCTAATGTTGATCCATTCAGTCACAGCCAGAGGTGTGGATAGCAGTGGCACGCAGAGCATTTAACACCCAATGTACAGCAAGTATTAAAAGCACCCAGGGAAGAAGATTAAAGATACTTACCTGTCCATTGGGTGGTGTTCTAGCTCTGCATGATGCTGCTATCAAATACTTCCAGGTGTGTCAGATAGTTTGTCTGTTCTCGCTGGGCATTGTGTATTCTTTGCTGTTATAGATAAGAATTACAGCCACCCTGTGAAGAAGGATCAGTGTTTCAGAATTGTTTTTTTGTTGACATATATAGTTACTGATCCAGGGAAACCATTCAGTACACAGCAGATGCATATAAATGTTAACCTTCTAAAGGATTTGCAATTTACATACCTTAACTATACTGCACAACAAAATAAAGGTTTTGTAATTCGGAATTCATCTTTCTGGTATAACTTTTTGCAATTTCCTGTTTTGGACAATAAATCAACATAGATCCTCTCCAATGACTCTGACCCTGTCACTACATTATGCGTTGTGAGCTGAACACAATATTATATATTAACTGTAGCCCCTTTTTTTACCTTTTTTTTTCTTCTTCCTATTCCTTGCTACTATTGCACTTCAAACCCCCTTCTTCAACACCAGGCTTTCAAGTGAATAGAAATTGATGTACAAGACAACGTTTGATAGTACTCTAAAGCTTCCATCCTGCCCTCTATGATACCATTGTTCACAGTCAAGTGATGGATATAGCTCAGAAAACAAAAAAATAGAGAATTGAGAATTACTGAAAAGTTAAAGAACACAGTTATACAAAGTGGGGGGGGGGGGGGGGCTACATTGATAGCTAAATGCATTTTTACTGAATTTTTTACCCTGCAGTATGTACTGTAGGGACAGGATCTCTTTTACCTCAGTAGCTGATTGATTTGACAAAGGTGACTAGCATAGGTTATCACCTACTTGATAAATTTAAAGATCATTTAGCAGGTAAAAATAATATTTATGGTATATTGTTTTGTCCACAGATGAACTAGAAAGCTATCAGCCAGGTGAAGAGCCTTTTAATCCAGACCAGAATGACTTTTATCTGCAGCCAGATTACCCAAGTCCTGGAAAGGAACCATGTGGAAGCGTTTCTCCACTTTCTCTCTCCGAATGCCCAGAGCAAAATGAACTGGAGTTAAAACCAGGGGCACCTGTCCCATGCAGTGATAAAAGCGTGACAGGCCCAGATCTCTTATCCTGTGTGGATGGAGGAACAGCCATAGAAGATGAGTCAAATACTGGGAGGAGTAGTGTTCCAATATGTGATCTCATTAGCGACACAGGAAGTTTGCTTCATGCAGCAAGTAGTAATGAGTCACTGATTCCAGATTCTACCCAATCCATTGGAAACATTGTTTCTGACCTTGAACTGCTTTCTGACCCAAGTTTTTTTGCTATTCCACCTTCAAATTCCTCTACCTTATTACAAAATGAAGGTGCAGATGTTGGAGATCTTGTTCCTGTTACTTCAAACTGGCTGCCGTTGAATGAAGCTAATCTTCTTGATATAAGCACCAATGCAAATGGCACTGGTCTTCCTGTCCACTCAGGTCGTAACCCCATCTTGGATGAGACAAGAGAACCGTCTGATACTGAATCCATTAGTGACTCTAGTACTAGCTCGAGTTCTTCAAGCACAGATGGATATGTAAGTGATGATCAGTCCTATGAGGCATTAGCAGAAGATCAGATTGGTGTTCCAAAAGAGCATCATTTAGGTATGGTATATGCTCTGAACACCATAGAATTTCCTGAAGTAGCAAGTCAAGAAACCACGGTGTCTGCAAATCAACATGTTGTAAATTCAGATGCTTTAGATGATCACAATGAAAGCTCAGCTTCCGTGCAATCTACAGTTAAAACTATGGTGACCTTAGAGTGCAATGATGACATATCTGATGTGTCAACTGTATCTGCTTGCAGTACAGAAAAGCCCTTGGACTTTTCTAGCTCAGTAAACTCTAGGACAGAAGGCAGCGATGAGCAGCTTGACGAACGCAAGGATACAGTGTTAGCGAGCCAAATTTCAGAAGATGAATCCACAAGTATATCGGCAGCCAGCTTTGAAGTATATAGGGAGGATAAAGAGCCTCCCATACCTAATATAGATTTTGTACAGGCAGAAGTTTTGTCACAACAAACTAAATTACCTGCTGTGGAAAGAGCCAGCATTTCACCTGAGCCAGGCCATAAACCTGTTTACAACAGTGAGTTTGGAGATGCCGTATTATCAGATTTTATGAGTCAGAAGTTGCTAACTGATCCTAATGACCTATTGTTAGGTGACACATATATAAGCGATGCTGAACTCGATGCTTTTCTTAGTGAGGAAGGTTTATCTCTAAGTAAAGAAAGTGCTGTGGGAAGTTTCCCAGCCTATAATTTTGCTGAAACGGTTTCAAGTGGGCCTTGCCTTGACACTTTGAATGATGAATTGCAATCTTTGAAGACAGACAAAGATGAGACTGAGGACAGTGCAATCCGTAGCGCTGTGGATGTTAAAAATAACGTTGCTTCACCACATCCAGCTAAGGAGGAAGGAGCTCTCCCAGGCACTAGTGTGTCTTCACCTGTCGGAGGTGCAAGGCCCAAGCAGTTATTTCATAATCCACCAAATTCTCTTGCTATTAACCGACCAGGGAAACTAAACAATAGGGATGTAGAAGGAAATCTGGATGAACAGGCAGCTGAAGAAGCCAGTCCATACAACTCACCTTCTCATGTTGTATCACCAAGTCCTGGTAACAGCATTCTGAAAAAAACAATGAATGTTGAGTCTGATGAGAGCCCTGAAATGAGTGTGGAGGCACTTGGGAAACCTGAGGATGGGCCAGGAGAAAATCAGGTTCTTGGCCAGAGACAGCCCATGTGGATCCCTGACTCTGAGGCGCCCAATTGTATGAATTGCAGCATTAAGTTCACCTTCACAAAGCGAAGACATCATTGTAGAGCTTGTGGAAAGGTAAGATGGCCTAATTTTGTTGTATCAGTTTGTTAGTGAACTCAAAATGAAAAATATGTCATGCCAGTTTATATAACTTATTCTACGTTTTATCAAAAGGGTGGTAAAAGGAAATGTATGATTGAAGCGAAATATGTGGAAAGAAGGTTGAGGGGCTTACGCAGATCCAAACTCAATCACTAAAATCTCACATTATGTTTATTCAAATTCAGAGAGTTCAGACCTCCTGGTATAGGCTGTCAAGCTCTGTTCCTATCTCTTTGTTGTTCTCCTGCATTGTCATCCTTTTCCACCATCCATTCCACTTATGGATGCTACAAGTGGAACACACAGTAGGCAGGATTAGTGTACAGTTGCCACCATAAGGAAACTTGCCTTGAGAAATGCCCCATGAGCACATGAATATAGATAGAGGCTGGTGGGGCTCAGCAGTACAAAGGTTGGAAAAAGGTGAAAAGAAGCATCTTATAAAAAAGGTAATATTTATTGTTTATGATATTCTGTGCAGTATTTTTAAAGCTGGGTGGAGAGAAGATGTAGACAGGTGCTGGTCCCTGTATCATGACTTAACATATAACAATGTTTACTTTGCTAACACTCGGCAGTGTTCTCCCCAGCCCCTTTTAGCTAGGCGCACCACCTGGCACTTTTCAGTAATCACCGAGCTGTTTTTGTGTGGTTACTGAAAAGTGCCGTGTGGTGCACCTACCTAAAAAGGTCTGGGGGGGACACTGTAGTGTGTTAGCAAGGAAAACATTGTTTATTTATAGTTTACATCTAGAATAGATCAACATACTGTGAACAGACATTGTTCTACCACTTATGTATGGCTCATATAATAGATTAGGTGCCAGCAACTACATGAGAGGGGCTCTGGGTGGTATGATTAACTACCCCATTATTAAGCTGGTTGAAGTACATCATCTGTGACTGTCTGAACTACTCTCAAATCCAGTTACTTTGTGATGCAAACGCCTCCTAATTTTAACAGAAAATTTCCTTGTTTCTCACTGTCCCCCATACCCAACCCCCCCAGCCCCCCCCCCCAGCTGTTGACAGGACTAGGTGTTGCTTGAACAGCACAAACCATGCTCCCTACAAGTGGTGCAAGCAATCGCAGCCTAAATGAGAGCAACATTTTTGTTTTGAATTCGGAAGCAGTGTAGCAGTGTTGGCACACCATGCAGAAAATTGCATAGGATGGACTTCACTCTCAGCTCTACAGCATTCATGGGACTTTGCAGCATGGAAACTGTGTAGATGCCATCATAATATTGTCATTATACATTTACATTATAAATGAAAGGCCATAGTTCTAATTTAAGGTAGCTAATGGCTTTGAAGCCACTATTCCAAGTGTCCGCTAGCAGATGATTTTGTTACAAATAAATGCCGACTGTAAGTATGAGTTATTGGTCTAGAAGAAAAAACGTCATACAAAAAACAGGTCAATCAGAGTCATGGTTCTCATTGTAACTCAGTTCAACTCTACTGTGCATCGGCACTAACTTGTGTGAATATTGGGATAGGAACATTGCCCTGAATGTTAGAAGAGGTAACTTTTATTTACCAAATTATTCCTTAAAGATGTTGGGCTTGGTGTTTTTCTTTAAGTTTACTACAGATCAGCATGTGGTTCAAAAGGTTATTAACTAGATAATTAGGTCAAACCTGGCTACTTATTTGGGTGTATCTCTCTTTAATCATTCTTCAAGCTGGTTTAGTTATTTACAAATATAAACAAATCAAACCTTATTAGTTTTTAAAGCCCCATCATTTTGTTTAAATCCGCTAAATAAATTCCAGGTAGATCAAAACAAAGTTTGTTGAATATCTTACAGTTTTTTCCTTAGTAAAGCAGCCAAAGCCTGCATAGAGAATCCTGCATGGTGCACAGCTGCAATGTTCGACTTTTGGGGACACGTCTTCTCTGTGGCAAAGCAGTGATCCTATTACAGATGTCTAGATGTTACAGATTTTTTTATATATGGGCTAAAATAAAATAATGCATAAATACCGCCATTTGAGCAGGTTATTCTACATTTTATAAAAGGACCGATATTATTAAAGACATCTAGTAAAGGTTCCTCTCTGCAGTATGTTGAAAGAGCACAGGCTGTTCAGTTCAGGTTTTGGGTGCTATCCAAAGAAAAATAAATGTAACACATTGAACATATTTTTATTTTGATGCATCTGGAGTGTGCTTAGAAGATTTTATATAGGCCTTTTATACACTACTACTGTATATGCCATTTTAAGTATATTTTCATCTTTTCTATACCAGTTTATTTTTGTTTTTCCAGGTTTTCTGTTCTGTTTGTTGCAGTCAGAAATGTAAACTGCAGTACTTGGAAAAAGAAGCAAGAGTCTGTGTGATCTGCTATAGCTTCATCACCAGAGGTTAGTGGCATGGCCTATTGGTTTCCCTCAGCGGCTCTGTGTGTAGGAGACTGCTAATTATTAACACTTTTTCGTGGCTTAGCACTGCTTAGTGAACGGGTTTATGGGTGTCTCCTAAAATTCCTGTTGGTTTTCCACTAACTTTTCCTATACTGATCGGCTCATTGACTTCTTTAACCATGTAACCTTCCAAAGCACAGTGTACATAGTACGTAAAATAAACCTGGCTGTGCAGAAAAGATTTCTGAACTAGTGAAATGTCATGTTGTACAGTAGGTTGTTTAATGAAAGGACAACTGTATCTTTGAGTTGCCCTTTTATTGAATTTGTCCCTCCTAACTGATATGATACTTACATAGTTATATAGTCAGTTAGGTTAAAAAAAAAGACATAAGTCCATCAAGTTCAACTACTAGGGAAATAAACATATCCAAGATATAAAACCCTATAGACATAGTTGATCCAGCGGAAGACAAAACCCCTTGCTCCAACGGGAAAAATTCCTTCTTGATTCCATGAGCTAATCCGATGTTCCCAGGATTACAGTCCCTATTATCTTTACCTTAAAGATTTATCCCCAGTTATATTCTGTTCTTCTAGAAAAGCATTCAGCTTTTTCTTACTGCAATCTATAGTACTTGCTGAAACTACTCCTGAGGGAGCCTTACCTCCTTCCTCAATTCAGTTTGTTCTTTGTGTAGCCTCACCAGGTGTTGCACAGTCTTCTTTAAATTGTTCTTGCTGGGTCCCCAATCCCAAAGCTAAAAAGGACCCGGATATGACATTTTCAAAAAAGGCTGTGCAGCTTCACATTGCATTTACTTAAGGACAGCTTGTATCAACTGTACATTTATCTTTTATGTTTCCAAATACCTTTTTTCATATTATCAAAAGTTGTGTACTACTAACTAGAGTGTTTTTGGATTGTACTGGTTACAGCAGTCTTCTACTTTCACATTGTAAAGGGGAACTCTTGTCATAACAAAATTGTCAGTTCAGTTCTAGAACACTGGGGTCTGAGCTCTGGACAAAGGTATAGGTTTGAGGTATAAACTTACTTTTATTGAAAGTTAGAAACTAGTTTACATAGAATTGTTTATTTGTAGTAATCAGCATACGCAATTACCCCCTATTGAATTAACTTGCATTGACTCTAGAATGCTGTTGGAGCTAAATATTGAGATGTTACTGACAGTAACCAATTGGTATGCTTTCTTTTTTAATGTCACATCATTTAATTGGTTACTATAGTGGCCAGAATCTTCCAAAAGCTTCTATAGTTGGAGTGTGCATTTACACCAACAAAGAACACAGGATCAAGTTTGATGGGGGCAATATCCTTTAATATTGAGTCCGTATGGGACTACTGAGTAGAATATTTAGGTAAATGCCTTCCCTTTTAACACATTGACCTGGACTTTGCTTGCAACCTCCAAGCTAGGTCAAAATGCTCAGTGGCAAAAGTGGCAGTAGCTGTGTTCTGAGTACAGCACCTGTATAAGTATTATTATTATAATAAACAGAAATTATATAGCGCCAACATTTTATGCAGTGCTGTACATTAAATAGGGGGTTCAAATGACAGAGGGATACAGACAGTGACACAGGATGAGCAGAGGACCATATATAAATTCTTCCAACTAAACATTAAAACAGAAATAAGCAACCTTAAATTGTTAACAACTATTACAGATTTTTGAGTTGTGACTAGAGTTCCTCTTGAATTACCCTGGATAGATATTGAGCCCGTCTACCAGGGAAATTTGTCTTGTCTTGTGTGCTCATGATCCACAAACATCTGTGTGTGTTCATTGTTGAGTGTTTAGATAGAAATTCTTTTGTCCTTACTCTTTGACTTCTGTCTGTCCTGGGTGAACTCTTTCTGCCACTGCTTCTCAGCAACCAGCTAGTCAATCCCAATATGTTTTCTATTTTTTTCCCTTCCTTTAGTTCAGGCTATTGAGAGGATGATGAGCCCAACTGTTCCTAGTCCAAACCCCAATGTCCCCTCTGAGTATTGCTCTACCATTCCTCCTATGATGCAGGCCCAGGCAGCTGGTACACTTAATTCTCCTCCACCCACTGTCCTGGTGGCTGGCTCAGTACTTAAACATCCTGGAGCTGAAGGTAATTGTCAACATACAAGTAGTTAGATGCTTGTTTACCCTTAGCTTATATGTAAAGATTTAAATTATTACCAATTGTCTTTTATTCCCAGTAGAGAATGTGGGATTATAATAAGAGGTCCAGTGTGTATCGTGACAGCCTTATTGAGCTAGGAAGTGTCATTTATTTTTCTTTTTACCTTATGTTCATAATGAATTGAGATTCCGTGGCTTTAGAGTCGGACAGTCCTGTAGTTTGCAGTTCTTTGGTACCTGGAGTTGAAAAAAAAAGTACTCTGGCTCCTAATTTATTTTGAGTTTTTATGAAATATAAACATATATTAAAATGTCCTATTTTAAAGCATATAGCCATACATAAGAAAGTACTTTACTGTTATAGGATTAAAGCCCAGTGAATAGTTATTTTCACTATTGTGAAGTTCAGCATAGCTGTTATGCAATTGGACATTACTACATAATTTTGATCCAGATTATCCCTGACAAAAGGTATTTTAATTTGTGTTGCAGTGAGCTTTTAGGCTACGTATACATGTCAGATGACTCTTGTCAGATAATCAGGGCTGATATTGAATGATCTGGCTCGTGTACAGTAGTTGTCGTTCTGACAACCGTCCTGACGGATCCACAAATCATAATAAAAGGGAAGAGAGCACAGTGGGGTGCCGCTCAGTCGTTCTCCCCCCTCCCCTCTCCATAGAGCAGAAAAGTGCTCTATGTACAGCGCTTGTTCATGCATCGTGCAGTCCTTTATCTTTGGAAAGGATCGTGAAAGTAATTTTCATGGTAAACATGTACAGTATGTGTTTAGAGCCAGATCATCCACAAAGCTTTGCAAAGCTTGGAACCTCTTGTCTCCTCATTTGGAGCACAGCATATAGATCAGGGGGGCCCACACTATTTTGGCATAGGAGCTACTTTTAAAATGGCCAAGGCCAAAATGATCTACCAACAATTAAAATGCTAAACATATATTTATTTATATATATACCGAGAATGACACAGAAGTGACTGAAGCTAATGGGACATTGATTGGCAGAACATTGCACATACATTGCACTACAAGACTATAGTGACAGGAAAGCTATAGTTCACCTGTCATAAGAGAATGATGTGCTGCACAAGCAAAAGAACTGCTAATCTGTACAAAGGTATCTCAGTTATTGAACCCTGACCCCGAGCCTAAACTAACTTGGCAGCTGACTGCTCGCCCTCTCTGCCTTCCTTCTCACTTCGCACTGGTACACCAGCCTTCAGCGCAAAGTTCCTGCTGTTGTCTAACAAAAGACATCCCCAGCATCCCTATAGACGTACAGTAAAGCTGCTGGTAAACAGCAGGGAGGGGTAAGGCAGCACCAGTGGATCACGATCGACGTGTTGGGGCACCCCTAATATGGATCAATCTTGCTCAGCCTTTGTAACAGGGAGGAGCCCTTGAAATAACGTTCAGTTCTTCGAGAACCCTTGCTATAATTACTATAACCACAGCTCACAGTACATTAGTGTGGTGGTTGGTGGCAATAATGACTTTAGGAGTGACTTGCATCGATAGCAAGTGGAAAGATAGCCAAAAACATTGTTGGTGTCAGTGCTAACAGACCTGAATCATCCAAATTGCTCATGGCTCAAGGAACACTTGACCACCTCTAGAGGAGCTCTAGGAGGTGCTCAACCCAGAAATTTTTTTAAACTGGGTGGGATGAAATTGTAGGCGGTTGGTGGCCCTTGTATTTTGACCCAACTCATCAGTAACCACCCAAAAACAGCCGGGTGGTTACTGAAAAGTGCCGGGATTAAAGGGGCTGGAGTGAACACTGCTAGGGTTCCATGGATATAGAATATAGATGGAGAACTGGCTGGCCCAGTGACAGGTAATGTGAGTTAGTAAGGAGGCTTACTGAGTCATTTTGGCAAGCCCTTGTGAACACTTTATCAAAATCCACTCCTTAAATTCCTGTGGAATTGGTGGATTAAATTGTAGTAAATGGGCAAATTTCTGTAAAAAATGTATTCTAAACCGTGCACTGTCGTGGGGAACATGTACCAAATCAAACACTTCTAATATTTGGTACTTCTAATATTATAATACCAAATATAACTTTGATGTGTTTCTATTGATCTGTTTGAGATATCCTTTAAAATTCTGAGCTTAGTTGAGGTGAGCATTATGTTCTTAAAGGTGTTACATATGAATTGAATGTGCAAAATTACTGTATATGTTTGAATATATACAATAAGATTTGTATATAAATATAAACCAGAAAGCAGAAAAACTACATTGGTTTGACTATAAACCTAGGGCACTGGATCTATAAAACTATGAACTGGATCTCTGGAGAGGCGACATTGGAAGCAGAACAAAGTAGCCAGGTAACGGAGATCAATGGTTAGCGATGATCTTGTTATACTTTGCAGATCAAACCATCTAGAGGAGTGTGTGAGGTTTTTAAGACTAGATCTAATCCCTTTACCATAAAAAATATATATTTACATTGTATTTATTCATTTTATGACTCACCTTATCAGGGGTGTCAAACCCTGGCCCTTAAGGCCTTTTTTTGGCACCCCAAAGATTTTCTGAAAATGAACTACATCTTGCCCGCCCGCGTTACCACCTCACATCATCATTTTTAATACATGCAATATATAGACATTATTCATGTACACCTATCATGTGACACAAAGCCTAGTCAATAATCACATGGTGCCTGACTACCAGGGGCATTGTGTTTGTTTCAATCCATTAGAGACTGCATAGTGTAATATTTAGTGTCAGACAAACTTGTGATGTGAGAGAATGAACAACACACAGCCTGCATAGATAGATAGAAATTAGTCTTTTCAACACTAAAGTGTGTGTAGAGGGGTTTCTTTTTGTTAGTAATGGATGAAGTAGTAAACTTCCTACATTTTTTCAATAAATTTCAAGTTTGACACCCCTGCGCTATATGTTCTGTAATGGTCAGTGTTCTGTCTAAGTAGTTATGTAGCATACCCCCCTGGTGCCTTGGATTTGTGTCCGGTCTAGCAAACTTTCGTATAACAAATTGACTTTTCTGTCAGGGTATTTTTGGAAAAATTGTTTCCTGTGGTTGCGGAAGGCAATTGTTTCCCCAGGTTTGTTTCAGATTTTTTTTTATACACGCCATTTATGAAATACTGTATTGTCCTTAAATAACATGTACATGTGTATTTTATAATTGTATTTGGAATTTATTGTACATGCTGATTTTTATTATTGTAGTGTTTACTTTAGAGCTACAATTTAGTGAGACCTTTATCATTTTGTTTTTTTTACACGTTAGCTTATTTTTTAATTTTTTTTTTATCTTCCTAAATATGGAGATTGGTGAACCTGTCACTTCCATCACAAAAATCACTAGGAGGTAGCAGAAAGACATTTGCATTCTTTTTGTTGAAAAAAAACTGTTTTTCCTAATCTTGTTTAATTTCTCAATTTAAGCAAATTTTATTTTTTTCAAATCTGCAGCTTTTAATAAAATACCGGTTAATGATGTAATCATGAAGGTCCATGTTGTTCTAGTTTATCATTGCCACCATCACAAAGTTTCTCCCAAGTAAAGATATTCAGCTACTGCTGGAGTGCATGTAGATAGGAAGTGGCTTCCTAGAGGCTGCAGGAGGACAAAAATGTTTAATAGCTTTTTTAGATGTCCTAGTACTTCATATTATTAAACAGTATTTATACAGTGCCAACATATTACGCAGCGATGTACGTCAAATATACACGGGAATATCCACTAGCTGAAAGCCCCTTTCTTTAAAAAGTTACACCCCTAAGTAAAATGCTTCGGAACTTCTTCTGAGCTCTTTAAAAAAAAACACTTAATAATCCTTGTGGTAATCTTTCAGACTCCTTGAGAATCCTTTTTTTCTTTCTTTCTTTTTCTTGCTCTGTGTATTTTTATTGTACTGAAAAATTGTGAAATTTAATAAAAACATTGAAATACAGAATCCTTGAGAATGAAATACCTCACTGTAAGCTAATGGGGCTAATCAGGGCTTGTGACTTGTTTTAAAGCTCTTTTGCTGCTTGTTATCATGATCATGTTCTCATGAAAAATATCTTCATATCCGTAGGCTGGGCATGTCAAGTGAGAGACAGTTGCAGCCAATCTGAAACTTCAGCACCTTTTTTTAAAAAAAAAATTTTTTTACATTTCCTTCTCTAGCACGTAATTTTTTTTTTTTTTTACCATTGTCTTTAAATTTAGGCCTGAATCAAAAGGAACAGAAGAGGGTTTGGTTTGCTGATGGATTATTACCTAATGGAGAAGTTGCTGATACAAGTAAATTTGCTGCTGTTGGGAAAAAATCCACACAGGATCCTGATACTCCACTCTCTCCAGATTCTGCCTTGGTAAGTTACCCTTCCGACTGTTCTGGACATTCGATATAAAGTATACATATTTTTTCCAGCCTTCCCCTCTCTTTAATTTTTATTCCTATTTATGTCTGGCTTAAAAATGTAAATTTCATCTTCAATATTCACCTTGACTCTGGCTTTTTGTACTGGCACTTGGTTTTTAATGATACCTGTGGCACAGTGGCTCAGAGGTTAACACTCTGCACTTTGGCCTTTGCAGCGCTAGGTCCTAGGTTTGAATCTTGTCCAGGACACTATCTGCATGGAGTTTTGCATGTCCTGTGTTGGCGTGGATTTTCTCCCACTACTCTGCCCCCCCCCCCAAAAAAAAAAAAATCAAAAAGGTTAATTGCCACCCCCCAAAAAATAAAAATAAAAACTGACCTTGAGACATGTGAAACTGACTGAAAAACTGACCTTGTTATTGACATGTGACTATGGAAGGGACATAAGATTGTGAGCCACTGATTGTGATAAGATTGTGAGGAATAGTCCGTGACATAACTACACTTAGTTGCTGTTATGAAAAAAATCTCTGTTTTGTTTTTTTTTTCCCCAAATGACAGATTCCTAAGTGGGGTGTTTGGTTTTATTACTACATAAGCAAATCATAGTGTTCTAATGCCCAAATTTGCTGTATTTTGTTCCCTTTAATAAACTAACCTTAGGAAGTATCTAGCTAAAAAATTAAATTCCTTTGCTAGGGTTGCTTAAAATTTGACTTGCATCAGTGCACACTTCTGAACAAAAAGGGATCCAATCACACAAAAGCAGAAAATGAAATTTCATGGGGGATATCCCAAGCAGACCTTTTACTGATCTTTATGTGAACTGCCATTGCTAATTTGGTTCTAAAAAGTTGTGCTTTTTTTATCCTCTACCTTTAATATTTAGTGTGTAACTGAAACTATTAAAACTAAAAGGTCAGCATTACATCCAGGCAATAGAAACTCTTTAAAATGACTTTAACTGGATTCATTTTGGTATTCTCTGATCTGCTGATTTACTCCTTTTTTTCTTATTGTTTTCAACACACATGTAAGAGATATCCAGTTCTCTTTTGTTCATTTTAAGTGTAATGGTGCTTGACTACTGGATGTCTCACTAGTGTTTTGTAAAGATGGTAAAATGTTGTTTGTATGACATTATTTATTTTTATTTTTTTTACCTTTTACTATGTGTGTTATTGTTCTTTACATCTTACAGAGCATATTACCCTATTTAATGTCAGAACTTGCTTCTTGATACACATTTCAATTTTCAAAAAGTTCAGAATGTATAATATTTTATGTTATCTTGCAACTGTTTGTAGTTTTTCTATGTCAAAAAATAAAAATAAAAATATTAAAATAGAAAATGACAACAATGGCAGCTGACAACGTCTCTGTAGTAGGTTCAGGCTATGGGTATAGAAGGAACAAGCAAGGCAGGAGATTTTTCTGACTACAAAGCTGCATCTATTTTCCACGTCAGTAGGTAGGGAACGAAATGATCAAGATTACAGCCATGCACCAAAAGTTAGGTCAGCAAAGTTAGATTTTTTTATTGTCACACTTATTGTGTAGTACAATCCAGAATGAAAAGTACAGTTTTAAGGAAGATGATGGTGTAAGGCAATACAGTAGTAAAAAAATGGCAATTTGTCAGAAAAACTTTGTTAATAAAATCATATGATTTTTGAAGAAAAAACAAATTTAACATTTGGAAACCGTAATGGAGAAATGGTCAATTAAGCAGTGTGCACAAAATGCCTGGACATGTAGGCTTCAATCACCTGATCCTTCATTTTATTTTTTTTTGGTCTAAACTTTTTAAAGCTTGTGTTTTCTTTCTCAATGAAATATATATTAATAGATTACTTGCTATTCTGAGCTGAAAGTTTGAGCTGAAAATGTTAATTTTCTTGCAGCAAGTTGCTGGCATTTTTCAGGACAGTACAAAGCAGTCTGATACAACTGAAGAATCCTGTACCTCTGTTGAAGCATCTGAAGATAAGGCATCTGTCTCCGAGGAAGCATCTAGCACCTTTACTGTGTCTTCAGCAAAAGACTATCGAATGCTGTGTGGGATCGATAAAAGTGTTAGCAGAGAGATAAGTCTTGTTCCAGATGATGAGTTAGGCCTTCCACCCCTTCTGCTGACTAGTGGTGAAAGTGGAGGTAACTGCAGACACTTGGAGGAAATCAAAAGCTTAATCGTGCATATTACAATCTTCTTTAGATCAACCAATACTATGTAATCCAAGGGTTCTTTACAGCATAGAAAATGATTGGATAGTTTAGATAGGTCCTTATATTACATTTTTGGTAACTCTAGATTCCAGTTTTAATTTTTTATCAGTTTTTTTTTTTTGCCGATTACTGCTAGTGAGAGCATTAAAAAAGGGTCATGACGTGAGTGGTTTCTGTGGGAATACTCTGTTTGTAAAGTGGTATTGATATACTTTTATACATATTTCCCATGAAGAAAGCAAAATCTAATGTTTTGCAGTTGATGAATTCACTTTAAATTTTAGCATACAGTGTTTAATAAAATACTCATTTTTGTGTCAGTGCCAAAAAAAGTAGCCTAGCATTATTATGTACAGTTGCATATTTCAGTATGGTAGTGTTTGCATTGTTTGGAAACACGATCTAATCCCTCTTAACCAATGAAGTTCATGTCCTTTTGTTTCAGACGCACTGGTGGAGAATAGTCCTACTCATGCAGGAGTCATGATGCTTTTAAATGAAGATGGGCCCAATCCATTGACTTTTGTTGTAAATGCAAACGTACTTGTGAATGTCAAGATAGTACCTTGTAAGTAGAAACTCAGCATCATACTGTATACTAAACTTTCCATACATATTAGACCCAAATACATAACAGACATCTTTTTTATCTTTTCCTTTTCAGATGCTGGGGAAAAGTGCTGGTTCTTTGCTACAAACGGTTTACATGGCTTAGGCCAGCAAGAAATTGTAGTAGTTTTGAAATGCTTACCAGATGAAGAAACTGTTCCAAAGGATATATTTAAACTTATGGTGCTCATTTACAAGGATGCACAAAAAGGTAATATAGTACATATTTACAGATCATGTTCTAGTACAGGGGTCATCAAACTTTTTTAGCCACTAGGCCATTTTTTTTTGGGGGGGGGGGGGGGGGGGGTGGCACACTAGGCCGGACTCACTCTCGAGTCCTGCCCTATTGGCTCCCCCCCACCAGGAACGCCCCCTTAAGGGAATTCCCTCTCCTCTGCAATGCCTCCAGAGGAGAGGGATTATTCCCTATTTACCCTGACCGGTGTTAAGACTTCTGCCTCCAGGGTAAATAGGGAACATTCCCTCTCCTCCGTATGCATTGCGGAGGAGAGGGAATTCGCTTCAGGGAGCCACAGCAAGAGGAGCCTTAAGAGCTGCATGCGGCTCCGGTAGTTTGTTCCGGACTAATTCCGGCAGGCATCCCGCAGCTGCCAGCTGGCATTGGGCCGGATGGGCCAGGGGGCGTTAGGCCGGAACAAACTACCGGGTAGGCCGTATCTGGCCTAAAGGCCGGAGTTTGCCGATCTCTGTTCTAGTTTAACCTCATCTTGTTTTATTGATGTGTCAAGAGTACAAAACTGAACAAATTCCCGTAGTCCAGGTAGTTAATGTATTTGAGATTACTTTTTAGTTGCCCA
Organism: Pyxicephalus adspersus; assembly: GCF_032062135.1. Taxonomy (NCBI): domain Eukaryota; kingdom Metazoa; phylum Chordata; class Amphibia; order Anura; family Pyxicephalidae; genus Pyxicephalus; species Pyxicephalus adspersus. Next base: position 75,970,304 of record NC_092863.1, on the reverse strand, counting down.
TTAACCGCGAAGAAACATATTCACCTAGTTGCCTCCCTCCCAAACTGCACATAAAGCCGCAGTCTGCAGGTTTTGTATAGGTATTCTATTGGATGAGTGAATCCCTTTTAACTACTAGTACAGAATAAAATTTTGACCTGAAAAGAGCAGTGTAAAAGTTTTTTTATTTTCAGTTTTTCATTTAGCCTTTTCATCTTCTAATTTATATATATTTTTTTATAGGAAAATATATAGGCAATTTAGAAAACATAACATTTACAGAAAGCTTTCTGGGCAGCAAGGATCATGGTGGAGTCCTGTTCTTTTCACCAACTTTTCAGGAACTTAGTGGACTGCCTGTTCCCAACAGTCCTTTCTTGTGCGGAGTTCTCATTCAGAAAATGGAAGTACCCTGGGCTAAGGTTTTTCCCATTCGTCTGATGCTGAGATTGGGAGCTGAATATGCTGGTAAGTTTTATGTGGCATACTTCTTAAAAAGATAATATAAATGTATATGTAATATACATAGGATAAATCCTTCTGAGCCCTTTTGTGGCTTGTGGTCAAATTTTGCAGGCTTACCTATCTGTTACCTTTAATTACTGTGTATGACTAAATAATTTTGTTTTTGTTTTTTTTTTTGTTTTTTTTTTTTTTTTTACAACTCACTGTACCAATTTCAATGTACAATACTGTATTTTCATTTCACACTTTTAGGGCCCAATAACATGTAATTTTGTTTACAATCCACATTACAACAGCCCACCTATTTTAAATGAAACCCATCACGAGCAATACCTCCTATTCTGATTTGTTTTTCACCACATTGTGTGTTTTGGTATACTGCAACACAGATGTGCTCTGTAAAGCACAATAAGGTACCATTAAAAAAAAAAAGAGTCTAAGGAAATATTTGTTGTATATATATGATTGCATTACATTGTAATGTGGGAAATGTGCAAATACACTGTCAATGTGCAAATGTGTGTGTGTGTGTGTGTGTGTGTGTGTGTGTGTGTGTGTTGAACTGTTTTGTGTGGCAATCAGATTTCAGCTGTCATTTTTCCATGGTATTCTTGAAAATGTATGCCAAAACTCTATTTGTTCTGTACAGAGGGCATATGTTGTAATGTAGTCCCAGGGCTTAATCTATTTTTTTTTGAGTCTTAGATAGAAAATGTCCTGCACTTCATGACAGTCAAAGGATTTAAATTCATCTCCTGCATACCTTTTTTTTCTCTACTGCTTATATTAATGCGATTACTCCAGCGTGGATTTGTATAGGCAATTCATTTACAGGCAACACAGTGTGGTCAGAGGATGTGCGCTGCTCTACATAGTGAATAGGAAAAATGCATTTCTGTACTTACACACATATTTCCTTTCTTTCGGGTCATGCCTGGCCTGCTGTTTCTCGCCATAAGTGCCTAAACAACCCTGATTCATTTTGTTATATCTGTGGCAGTTTCACCATTCCCATTCAAAGGGGGAACATCAGCACATTTGTAGAGCAAGCCTATTTGGCATATTTCAAAGTTAAACTTGGTGATCAAGATAGGTCTTGGGCCCCTGATTAGGTGTGCAAACAGTGTGTCGAGGGTTTACCAATGTGGACAAAGGGAACACTTGATAAGATGCCATTTGCTATACCTATGGTTTGGCGAGAGCCAGGAGATCATTTCAGTGACTGTAGAGTAAAAACTTCAGGTTATAACAAGAAATATATAAATGTAACATGGAGTATCCTAGTCTACCATCGCCTATAAGCCCAGTGGCTCATTCAGGTGAAATCCCAGTGCCGGTTTTCGTTACACTACCCTCTCTTGAAAAAACATGATTATGGTGATGAACTAGGTGATAACAATGATGACAAATTTGAAATTGAAGAAGACTCTGTTCGTAAGGCATTTAATCAGCATGAGTTGAGTGTTTTGGGACCATCGAAGAAGGCGTCAGAACTCCTAGCATCAAGACTGCCTGAGAAACATGGAAAAGGAACAAAGGTATCGTACTTTGGAACCAGGGAAATTGCATTTCTGCAGTACTTTTGAACAGACAGTGGCTTTGTGTATTGCCATAACATACCTGATTTAATGGAGGAATTGGAAATACCAATCTTTAACTCAACTGAATGGTGACTATTCATTGATGGCTCAAAGTGGAGCTTAAAGTGTGTCCTCCTTCGCAATGGCAATATATTTGGGTCAGTCCCAATTGGCCATTCAGTTTCCCTTTGTGAAGAATATGCAGACATAAAGAGAGTCATTGAGTTGTTGCAATATCACCAACACAATTGAGTCATCTGTGTTGACCTTAAAATGGTTTGCTTCCTTCTTGGTCAGCAACGCGGATACCCCAAGTATCCCTGTTATCTGTGCATGTGGGACAGCAGAACTCGTGAGAGGCATTGGGTGGAAGGGAATTGGCCTCCAAGATCTGCCCTAAAACCAGGGGATCCAAACATTCCACATGAGCCACTTGTTGATAGAAAGAATATTATATTTCCGCCTCTGCACATGAAACTGGGTCTGATGAAGCAGTTTGTTAAAGCTTTGCCAACTGAAGCAGACTGTTTCAAGTACCTCATTTTGGCATTTCTTAGCCTTTCATTTGAAAAATTAAACGCGGGTGTGTTTGATGGTCCACAGATTTGGCAGCTCATCAAAGATGAACATTTCATCAGGACAATGTCAGAAGTCAAAAAGAATGCTTGGTTATCATTCAAAGCCATTGTCAAGGACTTTCTTGGAAACACACAAGCAAATAATTACACAGAAATTGTCCAGAAACTGCTTGGTTGCAAAATGAGCATCAAGGTGTGTTTGTGTTTTCTGCAAAACCATCTTTGTAACTTCCCAGAAAGCCTTGGTGCAGTCAGGGATGAGCAAGGTGAACGATTCCACTAACATTTGAAAGTCATGGACGGTATCAGGGTAGATGGAATGTACATATGATGGCTGACTATTGTTGGAGCATCCGGCAGGATTGTCCTAAAACTGAACACTCCAGGAAAAGCTGTAAGCTTGAATTTTTACCTTAACCACTTACCGGATTAATTTTCAACTGTTTTACTGTAAAAAAAAAAAAAAAAAAAAAATGTCAGAGGGACAAGAATCCTTTGTATGAACAAAAGAATTGTAAATAAAATAGTGCATTCAAGTTAATATTTCATTATTTTGTCTTTGTATGTTTTTTTGACAAAAATGGAGGGTACCTTGTATAGTAAAAACTAGATGTGATAGCAAAAAACTGGGGTCATTTCTGGATTCAGCACCCAGAAATTAGTGAAAAACAAGTGTAAGATCTAACTCAACGAAAAATGCATTCCCCAGTCTTATCTGTGTAGTTGTGGAGCAACCTGATCATTTCTACACTTTGTGAAAGGTGCTGCCCTTATCCACGGTTCCCATGCTGACATTCCTAACAGATCCCTGAGGTTTTGCCTAAAGTATAACTTACCTGTGTATTGTGATTACATACACTGCCCCATGCACATAGTTGGAAAGTAGTGCACTATTTATGAACATAAATGTAAACAGAGCAACCCCTTCTAAATGCTTATATGAAAAAATTTGCATGATCCTAAAAAACAATAAATTGTTTGGACTGAAAAGCCATACTTTACCTGAGTTTAAAGACATACCATTGTCCTAATCTTTTACGTTTTTTTTATCCTCTCAAGTATACCCTTCTCCTATAATTAGTCACAGACAGCGGAAATCTGTGTATGGAGAGATTGGACATACTATCATCAATTTATTAACTGTAAGTACTGATGTTTTTTTTAACACATTAGTTCTCTAAGTCTGTGTAAAAGTGAGTGGTGCACTTGTAATTGTCTTTTACTGTTTTTGCAGGACCTTAGAAATTACCAGTATACAATTCCACATGTAGATGGATTAGTCATTCACATGGAAATGGGAAAAAGCAGTATAAAGATCCCTTCATGGCGACACAATGAGGTTTGTAATATTTTTCATCAGACCAGTGCTTATTGAAAACTTATTGAAAACTACATCACTAACCTTTTAGTGTCATTGAGGTTTGTGCGGAGAATCACAGTGCAAGTCTTGTTGTCAGACACAGAAACATTAGTTAGCATCAGTGGCTGTAGCTCTGCAGCATTTGATTGATTATATTTGATAACCTCCAGGCATCAACACAGGCACAGATTTGGACAGAGACCGCAAATCTGTGCCTCCTTTTCGTACAGAGAAGCTCCAGACATAGATAATGGCCTTAAGCCAGCATCCTGACAGACATTGGAGCGGGCAAATGGAACTGCAGAAATCAGGAAAGGTGCTGTAGCTGGAGAAGATAATAACAATAAAGTAAATTGCAAGAAGAATTAATGCCTTGCAAACTAGAAGCAATCCAGGAAGTTGGGTAGACATGAACCAGTGTAAAGGAGGGCCTGAATACATGGAGCTACACTATATAATTAATTAATATGAAATAATTCTGCATTTTGTGAAAGCTTTGCTATATTTCTTGTAGATTACTAGTGTATTGTGGGTAGAAAATTTGAAAGCATAAAACATTGGAACATTTAGTGGTGTCCCCAGGGTTTCCTCACATGGAAATACCAGGCATATACTGGCCAAGATTACGATTGTGGTGTACAGGTTCATAACTATGTGCTTCTTGTCTTTATAGATACTTAAGGTAATTCACTCATGCAATGAGCATGTTATAAGCATTGGTGCCAGTTTTAGCATGGAGGCAGATTCTCACCTGGTGTGTGTACAAAACAGCGATGGAATTTACCAGACACAAGCAAGCAGCGTTCCTGGCCAGTCTCGGCAAGGTGAGAACTGAAAATAAGTCCATTAGTATATAAAGTCACTAATCCAGAAATACAGGTTTATAGAACATACATATTATGTGGTGTACTGTTTTACAAAATTATGGATGTATCATGTCATATTAGCATTCACTGTCAACTAGTTTCCTTTTTTTCAGCTGTTTTTCATGCTGGAAAGCTTTTGTATATGTTCTAAAAAGATTCTTTTTTTTTTAATGCTCTTAAAGAGAACCTGTCATGGCCCTAATTTTTTTTGTGTGAATTCCAACCTGCTTTGCATGAAGGTTAATGTAACTTACAGAAAACTCGTATTCAGTTATGTTTGTGTTACTTCAAAGATTTAACTTAACAGTGTAAATGTATAGCAAGCTATTCTCCAGCCATTTGTGGAATGACTTGGGGGGGAGGGGGGATTTGCCCATCCTAAGTGTGTTCTCTTAAAGGGCTGAATTATCTCCTTAAGGAAAGATAAGTAATACAAATGATTCCATATAATTCAGAAAGATAAACTTGACATTGTTACTTTACAAATTCATGCATGGCATACTTTAATTTTATGGTACTCAGAGATTCTGAATCTAACTGCTTAGTCAGCCTTTCTATATCTCCCTTTACAAATGTGTATGTTAATTTCCTTGTGTGTCTGCTTTCCTAATACAAAGTAAAATTGTTAAACAAGGAAATCTTTCCCAATCTAAATACAACTTCTAAATCACAATTTGAATGCTTTGCTTCTATGGACTTACTTCTTTCGTTCCTCTACTCAATGCATCATCTATAACAGTGTAGTTGCACTGGCAAGGGGAGAAACCGCATAACTTCTTCTAACTTTGAATTATTATCCTCCAACCTATAATTATCTTCAAGATGGTCAGGTGCAGACTATTAATTCTGCATATTTAGTTCTGGTATTACCTGTATTGAGGACAAATCCCTTCCTCTTCAACTCACTGGAAGAGAAGAAAAATGCCTTCAATGTCAATAAAAACCTGATGGTTTTTCCATTTCAATATACAAAAAGGCTTTGGCTGGATCTCTCTTTAGTTTAATTTTTACAGAAAGCCACTAGAATTAATATACCTATTGGCAGCTTGAAAGCTTTGTTTATAAGTACCTTGGAGTGCCAAAGTCCTTGAAGGTACAGATTATATGATAGCAGGAAATTGCTTTCAAATTATGTGAATTTATTTTTTTAGTAAACTACAGTGCTTTTTAAAGCTGTAATAATTTACATTCTGGTGGTTATTTTTACAGTCTAAAGTTATTTTCTAATAATGCAAAATTAAACTTACCGTATTTTTCGGACCATAAGACGCACTTTTTTCCCCCCAGAAGTGGGGGGAAAAAGTCCCTGCGTCTTATGGTCCAAATGTAGCCTCTGTGCCCGGGCCGTCTCTCCGGTATCCTCCCCAGCCGCTGTCCCGTCCCCCCTAAAATATTTTAGGACACTATTTGTTTCAGAATATTTTTTTTCTTCATTTCCCTTCTCTAAAAACTGGTGCGTCTTATGGTCCGAAAAATACGGTATAACTGGTTTGCCTATTTTCCAGAAATGGCAAAAAAGCATCTATCTTTATCTTTTAATGAAGGATTCTCTCTTGTGCACACTGTCTTGTGTTCTTGTGCCACATGTATAGGAAGTAAACAAGTAGAAATAGTGTAACTTGCTAACCCGAAAATGCTACTATAACTATAATATAATAGCGGGTGACACAGACTGTATTAAAGAAGCAGAATCATAACTGCAGTTGTCAGAGGGTAACGGTGCGTCTAAGCACATGGTGGCAGTCTACCTGGCATGTTGTGTTTGGCAAGGGCTGAGCAAGCTGTTGCTTAGCGTGCTGGAAAGTCTATGTGTGTGGGCTTCGAGGGTGTTCGTCTCATACTTGTAGTAGTAATCTCGGCCAGGACATTATCCACATTGAGTTTGCAGGTTCTCCCCGTGTTTGCATGGGTTTCCTTCAGGTACTCCAGTTTCCTCCCACAATCCAAAAACATGCAATTAAGGTAATTAGCTTTCCCAAAAAATTGACCTTAGACTGTATTAAAGACATATGGTAGGGACATTAGATGGTGAGCTCCTTTGAGGGACAGCTAGTGACATGACCAGGGACTTTGTTCAGCGCTGCGTAATATGTTGGCGCTATATAAATACTGTGTAATAATAATATGCTGCTCATCTCCTCCCACAGTCTGGAGTTACACTGCAGTGAGCAGCCATTGGCCAAAGAAAATTCTCCCTGCTGTGTTCACTAACAACCATTGAGCCCTGTTACTGAACACAACAGGGAGCATTCACTGAAAGAATGATCCCAACCCATGGCTGCTGTGGGAAGCACCAATTCCCGTACCACCCAGAAGAGAAAGAACATCTAGCTGCTGGACTGCATAGAATGAAAAGTGTTCATCTTATATTAATATTGCTGTTTTTTTCAGTGGTTTAGTTTTGCTTCTAATAGTATGTCATCTGCTTAAATTCCTGTGCATTATTATGTTAGCTATCTAATTTTTTCTTTTAGTTACTGGAGCAAGTTTTGTCGTTTTCAATGGTGCTCTAAAAACATCATCTGGTTTCCTTGCTAAATCCAGCATAGTAGAAGGTATGTACACAAGTAGATTTTATACTATTTTGGCAAGGGAAGTAGCATTTCTGTGCAATGTTTCTCATAAATAGGTAAAATTTTACAACATTAACCTAAAAGGTTTGGGAACCCCCAATCAGATTACAAATGTTTTTTTGCAAAAAAAGTCTGCTGTGGGAAATTTAGCAGAGCTGAAGTTACATTTTTTAAATAGTGACATTCTGGAACAAAAGGAGACCTATGTTTCTACCTACCTGTTGTGTTTTTTTCACACTTCAGTCTTTATTGAGAAAATAGCAATGTTACAAAAACAAACAAGGTATCATATTGTGAACACAAACATAACCACACAAAAAAGATTATTATAATTACATTTAATTATAACCACATTTAAAGGTTAAACCGTCAAAGTAGCAACAAAAATTAACCATAACTTCTTACAATTCTTCCTACATACAGTATAAATAAATAATTAGGAAGGACCTCAGGATGTAGTATTAACCAGGGTTTAGGTGTCGGAATAAAATAATCTTACCTATGAAGCCCATGTTTCTGTGAATTTATCCGCCTTGTCAAAAGAGAACGATTTAGATTCCTCCATCCACCAAATATCTTGAACCCTGGTAAGCCAACTCCGGATCTGGGGGGAAGCGTGAGATTTCCAGAACACTGGGATGAGACTGCGGGTTGTATTGAGTTAGACTTAAAGTTAATGAAGATTTGTTTGAGCCCAAAGATTCGCCCTCATCATCTAGTAAACATGCCGAGGGTACACTGAGCTATGCTTGTGCAGCTTTCTGTGCAGTGCAGTTTAAGTATAACACTGAAATACACTGCACTTTACTTCATCCAGGCACGGCAAAAATTTTAAACCTGGAAGAAGGTGGAGTGAAAATTGAAGTGTCTTTAATAGAGGAGACACCTTTGACTTGGCAGAATGAAAAAAGTAAATTAAAATGTGATGTGTTTAAGGTTATATTATTCTTTCAGTAACTTTGCCAGTCATGGCAATAGGTTTACCTAAATGCTCTCCCTCTCATCTACCTTTACTCTATTTTGTTCGGCTTGTCAAAATTAAAACCTGGTACTTTAGGGTGGAAGGGACCAAGTGACCCATACCCTGTCCTCCAATGTACCTCACTGTTTCTTTGAGTTTGCTCTTCAACCTATTGCTTTGCTGTGCCCTGCAGAGTACTGTTACAGATTTAAGAGGCAACAGAGTTTTTTTTAATGACAAATCATGTATAGGAAACTTTTTATTCTTTTAGATTTTAGGCTGATTAGAGAGGCACATGGGTGTTGTGTGTAATTGTAACACTCCAAGCAGTTCAAAAGGTCAGAAAACCTATAAAGCTCTGATGAGTCAATACATTTCTGTAGCTTTTCAGAAAGTTAGTTTATGATGCTAGTGAATTGGTTAAAAAGGTTAAATGCCACATCTCACGTTTTTACATTGCAGTTTGTAAGTTCAATAAATACTTATAATGATTGTGCCTTAAAATAAAAAAAAAACATATTGTGTGTCAAGTGCAAAGACTGTAAAGTTTGTCTAAATATCTTTTTACTTAGTAATATCCACCAACCTGGTGTTCTAATGTCCTTTATACTATGCGCTTGTTGACTTTTATGCTAAGAAAAAACAAAATGCATTTTTGACATTTCATTTGAAAATGGTAAATCTGTGTAAATCTGCCATGGATTTGGCTACTCCAAATTTCTCCATTGATACCCATTTATTTCCACTTTTGTATTTATTAGATGGCGTTATGGTGCAAATAACGCAGGAAATGATGGAAGCTTTAAGGCAAGCTTTAAGGAACAAGAAGGACTTCAGGATAACATGTGGAAAAATTGATTCTGGAGATTTGTCAGAAGAAGTTGCCATCCAATGGGTGGAGCCTAAAGAAAAACAAAATAAAGGGTATATACTGTATACAGTTTAATTAAGTTGAAGGTTTTCTTTCTTGACACTTGACAATCCTTTCTCTTTCTCCCTTAGTGTAGTTTTTAGCCCATCACTTTGCAGATTATTCTGTTTAGGGTGTATCTAAAGAAACTATAATATATATTCAGTGACATTCCATGATGATTCGTTGTTATAACTATTATGTACTGTTTGAAAGGATCACATTTGTAGTTATGTTATTCTATGTTAGTTCCGTATACATATTTGTAAATATTCTCTTTAGAGTCCTCCTCCTCCCAGGATGTAGTGCTTGTGCCCGATCAGCCAGTTGCCACTCCTGTATTAAAAAAAAAAAAAAAGTGATTGAAATTATTTAGGAGATTCTGTCATTTTGTTCGTTTAGGGCAGCGGTTGCCAACCTTTTTGGTCCCGCGGACCACTAAAATTACCGGCTCCTGACAGGACATGCTCGGGTAGCCGGTTGGCCATCAAAGGGGAGGAACCTCCCCCACAGTGAGGTTATAACACCATAGCCCCACCCACACTGTCATCGAAGATTTGAGCCTGCGATGGGAGAGTGGGTAGGTTGTGTCGTGAAACACAGCCCGCCCACTTCCCTGAGCCTGGGATTTGCACGGGTGAGGTGGTCTGTGGCTCTGGTTGTTGCTTCCCCCCAGTGGGGTCCTTCTGCTGACCCCACTTAGGGGCGCACCGGCCAGAGCCATGGACCAACAAAATCCTCTCCTGTCACCGCTGGTTTAGGGAATAGTCCACTCCTAGCTCACCTTCAACACACATTCTTGTAGGAGTCAAGCGTTGTGTAAGGTCCATGTTAGCAAGGGCTCAGCATTGATGACATTGTCATCCACATCAGGTGCAAGTTAGGTCCAAGTTCTTAAACTGAAGCAGTCCATCCTGGGAGGTGTTCACATGCTCCTCCAGTACTCAGAAGGAACTGGTCTTTGTGACCACTCGGACAGATTAGCTGGGGGAGTGCTACTGTGGCTTTTTCAGTTAATTACTTATTTGTTTACTCTGGGCTTTATTACCTTTTTTTGTACTTTTGTTTTCTGTAGAGTCATAAGCCCTGTAGATGGCCAATCCATGGAAGGAATTCCAAGTGAAAAGATTTGCCAGGAAACGGATTTTGAAGCTCATGATAGAATAGTGAAGTGTACAGAGGTGAGTGGTTTGTTGTGCCAAACCTCACATACGATTCAAGACCTCAGATAGGATCGTAACATATACATTGCTGTGGATAATTTGATCAAGTTTGTATTGAAAGCTCGTATATAAATTTGAGCTTCTACAATAAAACTGTAGAAAGAGCAGCAACTCATAGTACCAAGTTAGATTTCAACTGGCCTTAGAAAAAAATGTGCAGGTCTGCACCCCCATGCCCAAGTCTTTGTGTTACCTGTCTACCTCAGGTTTTTTTTACCATTACTGCAGTAAATATAAACACAGACCAAAAGGGCAGCATATTTATTACTCTATATGTAGCCTAACTGTATTACACTAATTTATAGAGCTGGTTGAATCAGGCTTTAACATCTAAAGTAGAACTCTTGACAGAAACAAATTGATTACTGTGTAATTTTTATATTATAGTTTGTAGTACTGTTGTAGAAGTTTTGATGCTATGAGCAGCAAGTGTCTCTTTTCTTGTCAGAAGACTGGAATTTGTGAGCAGAGATCCTAGTAAAATAGAAATAAAATAAACGTAGTCCTGGCTATTGTTCTCTATCTTGATGAAAGCATTAACCTCCCTAGCGGTATTACTGTGGCGCAGGGTTAATTTTCTGTACCAAAAGTGGTAACCCTGGGTGACCTTGTAAATGGGTTACTTGGTCCCCACGAGCCCGCGATGTCCTCCGTCGATGGCCGCCTGGCATCTGTGTCCCCTGGCCTTTTGTCCCAGGCGCCATCAATGGGACGTGTGAGCTTGCAGGGTGGTGCGCTGGGCAGGCGTGACCTGGCGGGAAATTTAAAACAATGTACAGCTTTGACATTGAAAAATATGGACAAAATCAGACTGCCAATGAGGTTAATGGCTTTTCTTTTTCATTTTTGTTTTTTTTAGGTGTTTTATCTCCTTGGAGAGCGTGAACCCACGAGTAGCACAGCTCATATTCAGTTTGCTAAAGAAATTGCCACAGCCTGTGGAGCTGCCCTATGTCCACATATAAAGACCTTGAAGAACAGAGGAATGAACAAGATAGGACTGCGAGTCTCTATGGATATTGACATGGTATCTCATATTCATAATCATTTCTGTCATATTTGTCTGTTTTTCTTTGTGTACATTGCATTTTTCATTGTTACATTATGTGATTAGCAGTAGTGAACTGTAATCCATAGTAACCAATAGGTGGGTTTGTATGATAAAAATGCATCTTAACCCAAGTACTTAAATGTAAGAAAAAGTCTAAACATAAAATGTATTTAAATAGTCTTCTTCGTGTACATCAAAAAGCACTGGTACTGCTGATGGGGTCCCACCATCTAGGATGTGATGAGACATGGAGCTGTTGCTCACATACCACTATAGAATGACCTTGCCCCTCCTCTACTGATTGCTACATAAAATGTAGGACAGGGAAAGGGCATACAGTCATGGCCAAAAATATTGGCACCCTTGCATTTATGTTAGAAAATGCACCACTTATTCTTCTTTCCAATGCTTTGGCATTGACATGTTTATTTCTTTTATTGGCCCTGGAAAAACACAAGAAAAGCAGAGAAGAAAAAAAATCACACTTTTGTGACATTCCACACAAAATGTCAAAAATGGCTTTGACAAATTTATTGGCACCATCAAATACTTGGTAGCACACTCTTTGGAAGAAATAACTGATATTATGCGCTTTCTGTAACAATGAGTCTTTTACCTATCTCTACTGGAATTGTTGACCAGTCCTCCTTTGCCAGCTGCTCAAGGTCTCTGAGATTTAAAGGGTTCCCTCTCCCAACTGCTGTTTTTAGATCTCTCCACAGGTGCTCTATAGGGGTTTAGATCTGGACTTATTGCTGGCCACTTTAGAACTCTCCAGAGCTTTGTCTTAAACCATTTCTGGTTTTTGAAGTATGCGTTGGCTCCTGCTGTACCCAAAGCATTTGTAATTGCAGCAGTTTTCTGGGGAAAGTGGTGCATTTTCTGACATAAATGCAAGGGTACCAATATTTTTTGGCCATGACAGTAGATGCTGGATCAGTACAGGCAGTAATTGGACACTCCCAGGGAAGGATACTTATATAACATGGTAGGGGAATGGGGCTTCCCTTTGGTAAAAAATCACATTTTTTACATGAGTTACATTTTCAAACAAGTTCAAGAGGTGTTTAAAGAAATGAAAACCCCACTAGCAATCATATAAAGTATAGATCTTTATGCTTTTACCTGCATTTTTTGTGACATGGTTGACCTTTTATGTTAAACAATCAATTCAATTTAAAATCAGTTGATTTGGGTATGGCTTCCCTAAGATACCACACAATTTTAATAGATGCTTGTTTTTATGTGTGGATACAGTGAGTAATTCATGTTGAATAGTTATGTAATTCATTACTGGAATACTGATTTTTCTCCCTCTTTGTTTTTAGGTGGAGTATCGAGCAGGGTCAGGAGGTCAGCTTCTCCCACAAGTGTACCTAAATGACCTAGACAGTGCTTTGATTCCCGTCATTCACAACAGGACATCAGATAGCAGCATATTGCCTCTGGTGATGGAACTTATTTTTTACCTGATAGAAAGCCTCAGTTAGCAATAACTTGGGTTTTATCTCACTGATCCATCAGATCAGCTACTAAGACTTATTATTTCATTCACCAGCTTCTTAGTGAATCAACCTCCCCATGCAGGAGAACGCAATTTTGGTATTGCTATTGTGCATTGCTACACATAAAATTGCAAGCTTGCACTTTCAAACCATGCAATTTGTGTTATTGCATTCTCTATCAGTGCAAGGTAAAATGTTGTATGCATTGAACACCATTCTGACTACAGATTAAGCAAAGACCAAATGTTTATGTAAAATACCTGTGCTAAAAACTTAAGCTCAGTACATCTATACAAATATATCCGCTAGATGTTAAAGTACCAACAGCCACACTGTCCTTGCAAGGAAATACTGACTGCTGCATAAATATGGAAAATTATTCAACCTTATTGCAAAGGAAAAAAAGCATATATAAAACATTGTAACATCCTTGTATATCCTTTACACCTAGAAATATAATAACCCATTATATATAAATATATAATATAAAAGTTTCCCATCAGATCACTGCCTAATAAACGAACCCCTGGGAGCTGTACTAGTTGCAACAATTTATGTATATTAGGTATTCAACATCTTTTCTCTATCTCTATCTTTCTATCTCTCTTCCTCTCTCATATACATAATGTGTGTGTGTGTATGTGTATATATATATATATATATATATATATATATATGTGTGTATATATATAAATATATATATTAATATGTGTATAAATATATATATTAATGTTAATTAATTTGAAGTGCTTTTTTTTAGTTGTTCATCCATTGGCATTTAACAGGGATAGTGTGGCTGTCCGTATGTATTTTTCCCTAGCTAGCATGCCTGATAGTGAAATTCTTCATTTATTTTTCTTTGGTTAAAGTCTTAGAATGAAAACATTGTCCACGTCATTCACTGCTGGGTAGCAAAAACACATTACCACATTATACTTCAAATATGTAATCATCTACTTTTACTGAAATAGTGTACATTGGACAAATATTCTTTCCTGTATTCTGTTTCCAGTGGCAGCGTTTGCTTACTAGAGTGGCCACAATTTGTGACATATTGATCATTTATTGAGTCAAACAAAATCTTTTGGCATTTGGTTCAGTGTGAGACACTGATTTCTAAAACACTAAATAGGTTCTTAACGTGAACCCTGTGAAGGTATAGCACTATTTTGAGGTTGACCATAAATATTTTACCAATTACTATTTAAGGCATGCAGGACAATTTATATAATTAATGTATCAGTTCATTGGGAACCAGCAGACATGTACATTTTACTGTCAATTGTATGAAAACCCATCAGCAACGTAAAGCTCATCAGAGCTTTAATGTGTTAGGTGCTGGCATTATTATTATTATTATTTTGTTTTCAAGATTTTTGTTGTTGTTTTGTCTTTTCTTTATACATAAAGCAGCTGGCTTCTTAGATTATCCAGCCAGACACAATTTATAAAACAACACATGCCTTTAAGAAAAAATCTTATTCACAGGGTAATGTTTGGGTTTTTTCAGCTTATTAAAATACTGGTGCAATATTCAATACATTGTTCTTTGTTAATATGTAACTTACACTGTTTAGCTTTACTGATACCCTCCCAATCAACTGCTGGATCAGTTTTCCTTTAACAGACAAACTGTGTTTTTAGTCTGACTCAGAGTTTAAGATTATAGGAGAGGTGCACTGAATGTTACCTTTTTCTGTTATTAATATGAAAGAGAATCAAGCTAAACTCAGAACTTTCGATTCTGCTTAGCAAAAGAAATGGATGGAAAGATTTACTCCCATCAGATAGCGGCACTGCTCTCCTATTCCATTCTATTTTTTTTTTTTATCTCACATGTTCCAACTGATGTTGCAACTGTATGCTTTGTGTTCTTTTGGAATACTACTTATTTGCAATATATAAATTTTCATCTGAGCTCTCGGGTAGTGTGATAGCTTTCCCTCATATGCATAATATAAAACTGTTGTTTACTTTGCTTGATGAACTAACTGCAGCCTTTTGGTATTGCAGAACTTCAAAGCAGCATGCTGTCTAAATAATCCAGCCGGTTCTGGTTTTACCTGTAGAAAATGGTAAAATCTGAGCACACGTTTCTCATGTCTACAACACACTAAAAGGGGGCTAATGCAAGTGAAGCACTTTAATTGGCTTAGTAGACAACCCCTTTAAAATTTGTTTTGTGTAATGAATGAAAAATCTTCAGATTTACTGTGTATAAAGTTTCCAATCCCAAACTCCATAATTTAAAAATGCAGTCTATGTGAATTTTCTGTTTTATGTATAAACATTCACTACTGTTCTATTATCTGCAGTATGTATTTTTTTTTATTTGTTCCTTTGAAATGTGTCCTTTCAGTAAAAGAGGAGAGAAGAAAAGCCTCTTTGGAACCAAAGGGTTCATTTTAATAACTTTATATTTAAAGAAGCTATATTTAGATATATTATTGCTTTATGGATTAGATGCTAAATATACTTTGTATATTTATAATTATACAAGCAATAATTTAGAAATGGCACATGTATATTTTTCTACAATGTTAAAATCCATGATGTAATAAATCTAGTCCAGTCTTCTCTTCAATATATATGTATACATGAATGTCAAATGAACATTTGTAATGCACTGTTTGTTAAAGCATCTGAAATGAATATCAGAATGTAGCATTTCTGTGTTTATATATGTAATGTGCTCAGGCTATAAATACCGTGTTTAAATGTAAACCAGACATGTGGGTATTAAATATGGCAGACTAGGTGAGCCCATATGACGTTTTGTATCAGCTGTATAATTGTGATGTGTGCGCTATTGTCTTTAATGCTTCAACATGCTTAGAAAGTGGTTTCCTGTACTATCCTCCAGATAAAGACCTTATATGTAATTTTGACCAAAAAGGAACCTCTACTTGAGGAAATTTTGATGCACATTTATAAAGAACTTGTTCTGATAATAGATCATTCATTTTATTCACTAATTTATTAAATCTGATTGGTACTTCTAAAATCCTAAACTTAAAAGGGCAGTTGTGTATGGTGACGAGCGGCACTTTGTTCAGTGTGCTGTACTTACATGATCGTTGTGATCACAGATTACATTCATTTAAATGGAATAACTGGCATGTCACTTCCATTATTGCCACATACTCTATCACAACAATATGTCGGCTTATAGCCACTAAAAAATAGCGGAACAAAACTGAAAAAATTACACTCACCTTTAATCCCGCAGAACCCTCGATGGCGCTGGACCTTCCCTCGATCTGGTCCTACGGAGGAAGCAAAGGCCGCTGCTACTTCACCCAAACTCACACTGCACAGGTGCGATATTAAGTGGCGTAGCCCGCTGAAAAGGGGAAAAAGGAGGGAGCCCATCTCACTGCGCATGCGCAAGATTGGCATCTCTCCCCCCCCCCCCCCCAAACTGAGATTGGGCATGCGCAGAAGGAGCACCCAGAGCCTCTCGACGTGTGCCACCGCCACAAAGACTGAAAGGGGTGGGGCAGCACTGTTTTTTTTCTTATTTTTTTAAAGGGTCTTGCACTTAAAAAAAATAACATTTTTCCTTTACATAGAAGGGTTGTCTACCCTTTTATGAAAAGTGAAAATGTTGAGTTTAGGTCAATGCATTTATGGCAATCTTACTGGCTTTTTCATCATAGTCTTACATGGCACCAGCATCCTACATCCTAGTGCCAGATGGCTTGTTATTCCTTAGCTTTTCTGTGTCCCTGTTAATAAGACTTACTATTTACAGATTTGTCACCAGACTGGACAGGAATGTAAGAGAAATCCATTTGGGACATTTATTTTGTTTACTATTTTTACGGTCAATTCAATTTTATTTAAAATCTACTTTAAAGGCATAGTTTGCTGACTGCTCATTCTGCAAATGCATGTTACCTGGTTGTCATTATGACCCAATTTTTTTCACAGATATACTTACCAATTCAACCTAGGTAACTTTTCTAAACTGTATATTTGATCCAGGTGAGTGACTTGGAAAGTAAAGTGTTAGCATTCTAGCCTATCAGGCTGCCCTTTAACAATGTCAGCCATCCTGATATAATCTCTCAGAAAGTTTACCAAAACTTCAGCCACCAGTTAAATTCTTTGCTACAACATGGTAGGAAAAAATAAAGAATTTGATCTTGTGATATAATCAACAAGGACAAGTTTCCTTCCAAAAGTTTTATGCATGAGTCTGGGAACATATTGGTGTTCCCGGACTTTTTTGGGGTACTTAGGGAAAATAATCAAGGTGCTTAAATATTAATAAATATCGCTATATTTTAATTTGGTGCTAAGAAAATATGACTTGATACTGAGGGAAAGAAATAAGGAACTGAATGTCACTAATGCTTAGTGTAGGCAGCTACTTTGAGTTTGTGGTTTGACAGAAGAAACCGATCTCTCTTCAGTATAGGTCATACTTTTCACCCTTTACCATTTTGTCAAACATTTTCTGTGGCCTTTAGCATAAAGGGAAAATGCAGTGTATTTTCACTTGCTGCTTAATATTAAACAGGATTTATATAGCACCAACATATTACGCAGCGCTGTAAAATTGTCATACTATAGTGGTATGAGACATTAAATAGGGGTTGCAAATTTATACACAGGATACCTTTATACCTTTTTGAAAACATTGCCTTTGCTGCACTGCATAAAATCTTCCCTGTTTTAATCACAGAACACTTTCGCCTCCTTGTCTCTGTATCCTGCAGGGTGTGTTTTGTTGTCCAATAGGGAAGAAGGATTAATTACACTGCTTGGAAATTAGTGCAGCAAAGTGTGGTTTGAAAAAAGTTAGGAGTTCTTTAGATTTTTGCAGATCAGCAATTTTTTGCTGTACTTTCAGTGTTATTAGAGAGAAAAAAACAGGAAATGTGCACATATTTCTGATGTTTTCAATGTTCTTTTTTTTTCCCCAGACATACACAATAAAGCCTAATTTCAGATTGAAAGTATATTTAAAAATATACCCTGTATTTAGTAAAATAACCATTTTTGTTGCAACACTTGTCCTAATTCAGTGTTCTAATGTAATGCAGACTCACCACCATGTAATGCAGTTCTGATTTATGTCATTTATGCCACTTCCTTTGAGTCCGTTGTGTAAAAGATACAGACCCCTGGTAGATGCAATATTAAGCTACCCTGGCTTCACAAGAAAATGCTGCTATGTATGGAGAACACATCAATACCTGATGACATTCCTCAGCATTTGGGGCTGTCAAAGCAGTAATAAGATGAATAGGGCCCATGATAGCCTGAAATCCTCAAAAGAATACCAATGTATATTGTTCAACAAAAACAATAAATAGATTGTTGCCAAACCTGGAGTTGGGCTTTAGATTAAGTTTCTTTTTTTTTCACCTGGCCTTCCAAGTTTTGAAAAATTTTAAAATCCTTTTAAAGGAGCAGCAATTTTTGATGCTAATACCAACTTGTAGGAGGCTATTCTGTAGCTAGAAAACTGTTTTATTGAAGGACGAATCAAATTGAATGCTGTCATTTTTTGAAGTAAATTGATACTCTTAATAATACAAATTTGTGTCCAAGAAACTGGGATATCGGTAACAATGAACAATTAAAATAGATGGATGTTGGTGTTCTTTTCTAAGATTCATTCACCTAACAACACTGATGTTGAGTTGGCTTTTTGTGTATATATTTGTTCAATTTTAAAATTGGACCCTAACAATAGTTTATAGACTTCATTCTGCTATATATCAGGAATGTGTTGAGCATGTGATCTCAGGATTTCCATAATTTGTACATCTTTTGTCTGGTTTTTGCTGTGTTGATGAAAGCTGCTGGTACAGAACTGTGTGTATATTGTGTGGCGTATTCATTGGAGAGAAGGCAGCCTGCATGTCTCTGATTTGCATTTTCCATTATCATCTCATTGCTGTCTAAAATTGACTTCTTTCTGAAAATGTTTTATGCAAAGCTTTTCTGTTTTGGGACATATGCTGCATTATGTAGAAATGAATCTAATTTTCAAGCACTGATGAGTATCTTTTAGATTTTTCTTTCTTAGATTTAATGCAACTCCACCATTGTATAGGAATGCTGGTCGTAAAGGAAGTGGGGAAGTTGTTGAAGTTTATTGCTCATCAATCAAATGATGTGTTCCTTTTGTACCAATAATATAAATTTGCTGTACTGAGAACAATGCCTGGCACATCATTGTCTTGAATTCTTGGAGTTACAGAACTTCAAAACTGCATATTTATACTGGTTTAACATGACAACAAGGTGGTTTGTAATTTCAGGAGAGACAGTATAACTCAATGCAAGTTCCTTTAATTAAGGGTATTGTTTCTCATAATGTAGCTATTTAAATGTACAGTCAAGTATATAGGTAAATCTCTTACATACTGGGGGAAGGTTGCTCTTACAAACGCCCCCCCCCCCCCCCCCCCCCCCTCCTGCTGATGGTAAGCTTAAGCGTGCACCCCATGCAATACTCCTGCCAGAGCCATTGGTTATATCAGTGCATACAGGTATAGATATTCATGTGACCTTTCTCCTTTTTTTCCAATTGTGTTTGCCGTTTAAGTGGTCAGTTGCCTAGTTTGTTGGTGGCGGTGGTGGGGGGCATAATGCTTCTGTAAACTCTAATAGACACCAGGAATTAGATCAAACAGGGCTTTTACAGGTAATCTGGTGATGAGAGAATGAGAAGTTGGACAGGAGGGTTGGTGGGCTGTTAAGCAAACCTACCCTAAATGGCTTGAGTGAAAGGTTCTCTTTAAGTGATATTTCAGTTACAGTTGGTCAGTAGTAGACTTATCGTATTTGCCATTACAATTTGTTTCTCTATTTATGCTTCTTTTGTAAACTTTATTTATAATCACAGAAAAGACAATGTACAAAAATATTGATGATTGAACATTTGAGCAATGTACAAGAGTAAAAACAGGCCCAAATTCCTTGTTACAGAGATTGGAGCAGTAAAAATATCAGCAATGTTCAGAAGTCATAACAAGTATCAACAATTTGCTATGGTAAAATTGTATAACAACATTTATGCCCATCCATTGTTATAAAAAAATAAGCAAAATCACTTCATGTCTGACTGTATCCTCCATTTTCCAAAATTTTCCATGTAGCAAACAAAACTTTATAATGAGAAAAACATAGGTTCATAAACCAATGTTTATGCTTCTTCAAATAAATAGGAACAGGTAAGGGAATAGTGAAACTACAGAGTTGTGATATTCCCAAGTAAATGGAGACACAAATATAAAGATCTTGCTGTCATCATTTACACATTTAGGAAGTTCTTGGGTCATTTTAGCTTTCTGCATTTTTTCAACGGACTTTAAATGTCATGTAGAATACAGTAAAATTTGTTTATTACCTGTTCTGCCCAGACTTGCTATACTTTATCATGCAGGTTTATATGATGGCTACAATCTATCTGCTTGTCCTAATGACTTCACTGCTGAATAAAACAATGAAGCACAGCCCAAGAAGGAGAAAATCTGCTAAGTATGTGAAAATGTAGCAACTTGCTACAATCCCTTGTTTTGTCAATACAGTTATTGTTTCTGGAAATGTTTAGTCTTTTGCAGATTGTGTTATTTGTATTTTCAAAGTTGTTCTAGGTTTTTTTGTAGAACTAGAAAATAGTTTCCCAGAGCAGCTCTGTGGGTCCCATTATCCCACAGCATTGCACAGGGAGGATCTGGAGCTTTCCTAGGAGCTCAAATCATAAATCATCACATATTCAGGTCAGGATCTTGTAGCCAAGATTTTCATTATGTGGACGGTTCTATGAGTGTGTCATGAATAAAGTGCTATGCAACAGCTTAGTTATGTCTAAAGCTGACTGGAGAGTCTGAGGCACCCAATTGCTAGCTTTCAGTTAAGTGATCACAAAGGGACATCTTGGGACAGTTGTACAAATACTTTGTTTGCTCCCCAAGTCTATCACAAACGTTTGTCTTGGGAGTAAAAAATAATGCCTTTTTAGGACTGTGCCTCCTAACATGGCTCAATGACCCAGTCTACTACATCACTGAACATCTGCAGATAACAACTAGTGTTGTTTCATATAGTGAGGACACAGCGCTATTTCTTTCTGCCTTTACCTTTTTCATGGAAAGAACTGCACTGTTTGTGCAGTGCTTGCTTCTTTCTTCTGTGACTAGAAACAACCCCTGACAGTGACAGTTATTGCAAGTGACTACAGCTTTAGTTCCACTACTGTGCAGTTTTGATCTGAACATTCTTTTCAAAATTTGCAGGTTGGCATGACCCCACAGAGCTCTACATATTTCTTTGTGTTACTGCTCCTATTTCCCCTCCAAGATAATTGCAGGTGAAGGGGTAGAGAATGCTGCAATATAGAGTTGCAGTTAGACGGTGGTAGTGCTTTGTACAGCAATATATTAGCTTCTTAGGAATTACAAAGAGTTGAAGAATGCAAAATTTGCGCTGTAAATTAAAACAATAAATATACTGTCCTTAAATCATATGTGAGACTTGTAAAAGTTTATTTCCTTTTGAATATTGCACCTAGTTTTTCTCAAGGTAAATGACAATTGTAGAATTCTGACAGACTAAGGTGATGTTTTTTTGGCAAGAGGAAGGAAACCATCAACCTGCTTTAAGCTTTACTTATTACCAGAACCACACAGTTTGGTTATTGGGTACAGTTTTCTCAGATTTTCCAGAAAGGTGCGGCTAAATGGAACTAAATTTTAATTAGAAACGGAAACCTCTATGTTGTACCGGTAAGTTCAAAGGAACCACATCTCCGTGTATCCTGTGCAGCATACTGCATTACTGTGTATTTGATGTGTGACATCTCTATGTATGTTTATCCCCTAGATTTAGGGAAGGGGATCATATTCTTTGTTGAAGACATTTTACCTGTAGTTGGTACTTCATCTGCATTTTAGCTGATTTGTATAGTGTAATTCATTGTATATTAAAGGAATTTGTATTTAATAAAGTTCAGATCTCATTCAAGACATTTGCGTGTTTGTATTTGTTTATATTCTAGTTTTTGGTACAATGACTTTCAACCATGAGGCAAAATATTTGTTGTTCCTGGCAATTTTAGTCTCATGGTGGCTTGTTAGCTCTCCAGCAGGAACAGGAAAATACCCACTTAGAGCCATCTGATGTTGTGTGCTTTGGGGTGCTAGTAAAAATAAACAGATCTTTATTTAGTTAGCGGCAACATTTGTGATTGGGCCCATATTTGGCCAAATAAGCTTTTTGTTCTAATTTGTTTCTTTAAAGTAAACATAAACTGCCAAAAACATCTTTACTTACATTGTTTACAACCTTTTTTAAAATTCTTATTACCTGATCGTCCCTGAATTTGACACTGTGTCACTGACCTGAAACAAGCATCTAGCAGATGAAGTAAAAGCAGTTAGATGAGCAGTACCATCACTTGGTTTGGGTTGACATTTCCCCTAAAGAAAATAAGTCATCATTTTGCATACTCGGTGTGTACACAGTATAACAAGGTTTTCTTCCTTGCAGTTCCGGAATCTCTATGAAGCCAACTCTTAGAGAACTTGGTCTCCTTCCCTTAGGCACAGCCGAGATTCTGCAACACCCCCCTTGCTTGCCTAAAAAATGGACAGAGTGGGATCAGACTGCCTTAGATGCTTTGGACAATGTGGAGAGAGAAAACAGCTTACAGGTTGATAAGAAATTGGTAGAAACTGCACAAAAGCTAGGTGTGGCTACATTACTATACCATAGTCATAGTATTGTACACAGTATAAAATGACTTTTAATACTCTTCCTGCATGCCTGTTTATAAGTAGATGATTTGTTTACATAAAGTTCAGGTAATACAGGACTGGGCACTTTCCTACCAGCGGATCATATTCTGTTCTCCAACACCTATGGATGTTTACTACATTATAATAAGGTCTCACAATAAAAATGACAGTTCATTGCTATGGCTCTATTATCACCATAATGTTGAAGCACATTAGGCAAAATGCAAATCATGTATTTTGTTGTCTATATATCTTGTATTGATGTGGCTTAGTGGTTAGTACTGTTACCTTGCAGCTATGGGGCCCTGTAATTCCAGGCAATGTGATTTCAAAATGTAATAATTTATTGATACTTTCCTATTTATTTGATCTTCGTGCAGTTTTTTTCTCTATTCCATTTGTAATGGCCTCAAGAAAACAGATCATATATGTGATTTCAGTCTTCTGAACATCAGTGAAACATGCACACAATCTTTCACTTTAAAAGGAAAGAAAAATAACATTGACTTAAATAATCACAGGTGATGGGTTACAGAAATATTGGTCTTATGATTACTGTCTTCAGGCCCTCTACTAGCACGCTTTTTAGACCTAATCCTATAATGTGAAATGCATAAATTCACCAGTAATTTCAGCTTTATTACTGTGTTCTAGCTGTAACTCCACTCCAAATGTTTTATTTAACACTGAGATGGCTACTGATTCTGTTACTCTGGAAAAACAAGACTCGTTAGTTTTCACCTGGAAAATGTATTGGCTGCATTAGGTCTTTCTATATTAATAACAGGACCCTAAGTGGTCTCACCAGCCTGCAAACTCTAGCAAACAGGTCAATCCTTGTGATAAATGTCAGGCATAGCAATACAAGCTTGTACAATATATGAACATTTTTTGACACTCTTGTAATATGTATTGTATAAATTACAATTAAGAGGTATATGTGTGTGTGTGTGTGTGTGTGTGTGTGTGTGTGTGTGTGTGTGTGTTCATAAAGGGTTTTGTAAAAATCTGTATTTTATTACGTTTACAAGGGGGCTGCCATACTTCCACAGTGTTTGAGACTTAGGGCTGGTTGATGTCACAAGTGGGGGTATGTTAGTAATCACTCTTAGGAGCTGTTTTTCCTGTCTGCAGATTTGTACTTTTGTTCACCCGTTCCTGAGATACAGCTTTGCCACACATCACAGCTCTGTCAGTCAGGGGACCTAATTTGTCTGCACTTTAATTAGGTAACAGAAATCTTCCTTCCTTATCACTCCTCATACGTTTTCATTTATATTACAAAAGTTTTTTTGGTTTTTCAAAGGGTTTTTTACAACATATTTGGGGGGAAAATTCCAACAGTCAAAACGTTGAATTTATATAATTCACGCATCATACAAAATCCAGAATAAAACAACAGGGGCTTTTTTGTTTTTAACAAAAATAAAATAAGTTTCCAAATAAATATTGCATCACATTGGTATTCTAGTATTATGACATAGAATGGTCTTTGTAAATGCAAAATAAATAACTTTACATTATGTACTGTTATAAGTTTCAATGTTAACTTCAGTTGGTCCCTAAAACTGGTATGTATTTAATAAATGCTTTAAAAGTTTCATCTCTACATTTTATTCAGTGACAACATAACCTCATATGTTTTCATTTTAAATGTATGTTCCAGTTCAGATTTCTCTGTCCCCAAATAAACATATATATATATATATATATATATATATATATATATATATATTCATTCCACTTTTTTATTTAGTCTAAGGTTTCTGGTAAAATGGTAAAAGGGCTCCAAAAGTTTCAGGAGAATGACAACTCCACCACCACCACCACCAACCTGCATTACATTAATGCTTCTAGCAAAGCTGGTATGTAGATGCCCCTGAATGTTTGTTTAGGCCAAATCAATAGGCAACTGGACAGTGTGTATTCCTCATAAGGCCTGTCCAGGTATGGTAAGGCAGGGGGTTGAAAGGCTGGAAAGAGAGTCTAGCTGAATATTGCTAGTATGGAATACAAGAAGGTTAGTATGTGTCACTAATCTTTCAAGGAATTGTATTTCAGATGTTTGGATACACAATGGGTGGACTGTGAGAACAAAATCATTTGCATGTGACATTTTAAAGTATGCTGGATGCCCGTGTACCCTGCCATGCTTTGCTCCTCATGCCAGTCCTTATTTTGAAGAAGGTATCAGCAGTGATAGAGGCACCAGTGGATAGAATGACTGTCTGTAGCAGGGGTTAGGAATTCATAAACTTGGAAGTTTGTGTTTTATTGGTTTTAGCTCTAAAATAGAATGATTGGAGTTTGCAACCCAACTGGAGAGGTGAGAATAGGCCACACAAATGGGGAGCTTCTTTTTCAAAATCTTTGGATGATAGGAGTATTGCTTTAAACTATTACATTTGTTATTTCTAAATAATGGTGGCAAGGAAAAAGCAGTGCTGATAATACATGAGTGGGATTAACCTTTTATGTGTCAATCGTTCATGTGTTATGTGATCTGGTGCATGCTTAGGATGTACAAAGTTCATTTTGGGACACATTTCAGTTTTTTTCATGCTCCTTCTTCAATTGTCAGTCCAGAATCCAGCAAAGCATAGTGGATCCAACCAATACTCCATCAAAGTGCAGTTATACTTGTCAGGGTGAGTTGGTTCTCAGTATTCACTCTTATTTATTTATTCTTTATTTTTAATAAATCCAATGTTTTTGCTGGTAAACTTTACAATACCATTATGAATATTAGAAAATAAACTTTTTTATAAAAAATACAACAGTAGTGCTTTTTAATATAACTTTTACAGCATTAAATTGTAAAAAGCATTTAAAAAGAACAAAAGTAAAACCAAATGTAAGGGAAGGTGGGATACAGTGGTACCTCGGTATAAGTCTGCTTTGGAATAAGTCCAACTTGGTATAAGTCTTGTTTGGACACAAAAAAATTTGCTTGGTATACAACCTTTGTGCTAGAACTTGTATGGGTCAAAATGAGTCATAACACCACGCGCTACCCTTATTTACCTCTCTCGAGACAAAGCCACAACTGCCCACGAGCATCAATACGCCAGTTGCTACCATTCAGTGAATAACTCTCTGTGAATTACAGAACATCTCCTCCTCCCTTCTCAGCACCATCCTGGTAGGCACTCGATTCTTCTCAAAAAGGTAAAGGGAGGTTACATTTTCATTTATTCATTTCATTGCTTTTGTATTTATGTATTTTAGTATTAAACAGTGTTTAAATTATTTCATACAGACCCATCAATGTGTAATATGCCAATAACTATAGGATTTTTTTTTCATGGGAATGGATAAAATTTGTTTGGAATAAGTTCTGTTTGATACAAATCCAAGCATCTGGAACAGATTAAGGATTTAAACCAATGTACCACTGTATCTGGCACCTACAAATGAAAGGCAAAGCATGAATGAAACCTGTCTATCCCAAAATGAACACTGTATGGGTGTGTGATTTGAGTGAATATTTTGCATTGATATTTTGCATTGATTCTCTCTCTCACAATGATATTGAACTGCATACTGCACCTGTTTCTCTATATCTACTCTAGCTAATCCTTACAATTTTTAGAGATATCTTGGAGTTAATCTCTCAGCAGAGTTTTTATGTTCCTAATGTTACAAAATTGAGCAAATCTCAGAGATTCCTGCTGCAACCAAAGCACTGCAATATCACATATAGCCAGCAGGTGACGCACTGTTGCTTCTTTTCCTTAACTTTGTAGTCCCGCGCCAGGGCACGGTGGAAGAAGCTAAGTGATTGGCTCCTGAAATGTAAGGGCGGGCTTTAGTGTGATGTTGTCTCCACCCACTTCCTGTGTACATTGTGTATGTGTGGTGCGGATGAGGCCGGTGCTGAGGTGCAGGTACCCCCGGCTGTGTGTGACTTCTGTGGTGCTCATAGCGGGCGCACTCATTACTTACTACAGGCTGGGCTTTACTGGGGTGCCGGCTATAACTATGGAGGAGAGCCATGGTAAGCTGAGCTATGGAAGGGAAGTCTCTCAGCTGTTGGGATTGGGATGGGGCATAGGAAGCTGAGCAATGAAGGAGAGGTATAGTGACATCCACTGGGGAAAAGAGGTAATACATCAAAATATATTCTATTGTCAGATTTTGCTACCTCCAGTGCTGAAATCGCACAGTGCTGCCCAATCTCATCCCTAACCCTCTTCTTGGTGCCTATCCTTCAATAAAGTTCCTTTTTAAGCTTCCATGCTTGGGTAGATCATTATTGCAATGTACTTTCTGCAATAATGCATCTTAACTGCCTGATTGCTCTGCATTTCTGGTGTCTAAGCTGAGCTGCGCATGTGCATCAGCTTTGTTTGCCAAGGAAACCCCGCTTCCTTTGCAGGAGCTGGTATAAATGAACTCCTGTGCAGGAGTCACGCTAAACCAGGCCTGACCACTCAAGAAGGGCGAAGATCACCTGAAAGCGAAGAACGATGGCGGCGCTGGAACAAGGACAGGTGAGCTGTGTGGATTTAGCTCTGTTTTTAACTCCTTCTATTCAGGTGTCCAACCTATTTACCTCCCCCTCTCGTGTCTGAGATCTGCCTGGTGCCTACACATAACCTTTCTCCTTAGTGGCTAACCATAACCCCAGCTTGATGCCCAACCTACCCAGAATCCAACCTCGATCCCCCAGTGTCCTTACCATCTGAGTAGAAAAAACAAAGTTACTGAGTTACAGAAGAGAACCACGGTAAGGTGTACTATGAAGGAGAAAAAGAGCTCCATTATGGAGGAAAAAAATGGTGACTTCAGTTATAGAGGGGAGGCATGGTAAGCTGGGCTATGGAAGAAAGACATGGGTAAGGTACACTATTGGGGAAAGAAAAAATACCTTCAATAATGGTGAATAGGCATTGTGACCTCATCTATGGAGGAGAAAATTGTGACCTCAATTGTAAAGGTGAGGCAAATTAACTTTGTTTATAGAGAAGAGACTTGGTAAGCTGAGCTATGGGCTAGAGACATTGAATAAGGTGACCTATTAGGGAAAGAAAGGGTAAGCTCAATTATGGTGGAGAAAACTGTGACCTCAGTTAAGAGGAAAGGCAGGATAGCCACAAATTTATAGAAGATATTTGATAGGATGAGCTATAAAAGAGAGGAATGGGTGACATCAGTTACAAAGGACAACCATGGTAAGGTGCATTATGAAGGAAAGAATAGAGGAGAGGCATTGACTGGAAGCCGAATCATGGAAAATCGTCATCATAACCAGAGCTTCTATTACACTGGCTTCTGTGTCACTCCTAGAACTAGATCCCGGGAGCTAATGCCTGATTTCTATTGGCAACATGCTTTCCACTTTTAATAAACCATGCATAGAGACCACTCTCCCGGATCTGGGCTAGTGGTGCTAAGCTGCTGTACTTAGTTATAGGTTTAAATGTAGAAAACCAATCACAGTTACCTAATGCAAGTGGTTCCCAAACTTTTCCAATTCACAGCACTGTTGGAGCTTTGAAAATGTTTAAAGGGCCCCTGAGGCCAAAACAAACACCTGACCTGTTAGGAAATAACAGCAGCTAGATATTTGTATTGGCCAAGACTTCGGGGTCTTGAATACAAAATATTGGGACCACACATTGATAACACCACTGGAAGGACGTGGGTCACAATGTAATAACAGATTTATTTTCTTCCCCATGGTGATGATACATAATCATGTGATGTATGAGGCAAAAAAATTGATAATCTTGTTTTATTGACACAGCAGACCTTACTGGTACAATAAAAACATATGGGAGGAGGGTTTTGTATAAAAACATTGCACTCCAAAAACACTGAATATCAATATGCTATATTACAGTACAGGTAGTCCCTGAGTTAAGGACATTCCGACATATGGGCAACTCCTGGATATGAATGGGGCTTCCCTGTTCGGTCGTGTGCAGAACGGAGGCTTGATGGGAGGGGCGGGGGTGATCTTAATGGCTGAGCTGTTCTGCAACCTTTTGTAACTCTTGACCAAGACAAACTGCAGTGTTTGCCTTTCAAAGCACAGCTTGCTCCAGGAGTTAATGAATGTCTAGGCTCCATAAAGATTTTTTCTTCTTTTCTTTGTTTGTGATTAAGTCGCAATTAGGGTTTTATATAGTAACTGACAGCATGCTGTGCATGCATAGAAATATAAAATTATTATGTTGAGACAAATATCTGTCCTAATTCTATTTATTAAAATAATGTACCTGTTCTGACTTATGTACAAATTTAACTTAAGAACAAACCTACAGTCCCATCTCGTATGTTACCCAGGGACAACCTGTAATACTGAGTTAAGAACGAAAAGTCAAGACTGACCCACCCCTTTCCAATGTTGATTTTAGGCTGACAGATAGTGTTGGTCGAATATCTCTTTGATTGAGTAGTGAGATATTGTTTGAGTGATCAAATGCCGAATTCGAACACCATTGAAGTCAATGGTTTGAGAATTCGGAATATTTTTAGGGACTATTAAGGGCTGCAAGAGCAATCTAAACTCTAATTTACTAGTTGTATGTTTTATTGGATAGAGTTTCTCTTGTTCCTGGATAGAGAAACTCTATCCAGGAACACCTACTACAGGACTGCAACAGCGATCCTGATTGCTGTTGCTAGTAGTATGTGATCTTGGATGGAGTTTCTCTATTCCAGAACACAGGGCACTAGATGTAATGAATGGGGAATCTTGTCCCCATTCAACCTCTAGTGCCCCGGGGATCACCTGCAGTCACAGCTGTGACAGCAAAGTTTCCACAGTCATGTGACCATAGGAACTGAACTGCAGATGAACTCTGCAGTTCCCCTACGATCCCCGGGGACAGGTTAATTAAACTGTAGTGCCGAGGGAATCACGCACGTCTTGCAGACTCTGCTGCAATCTTTGAGAAGATGCCTGACCTGCAAGTATCTCTTACTCTGTAACACAGCACTGTAATATGATACATTTGTTACATTTTTCTTGCAGTGGATAAAAGAAAAATGTAACAAATGTATCATATTATTACTATGCTGGAAAGTGTGTTACAGAGTAAAGCTGCGTACACACTTCCAATTTTTATCGTTGGTAAACGAACGATCCTGCACGATATCTGCGAACGATCGTTTGGCACCGATCCTGTACATACAGATAACGACACGATCATTCAAAGATATTGTATACACGATAGATGCGATCGTTTGAACGATACAGGAAGTGACGTGCACCACAGGAAGTGAGCGAACGTTCGTTCACCGCGCATGCTCAGACCATGGACGATCACTGAACGACCGTACACACAATAGATGGTCAACGATCGTCGTCCAATCCGATCCGCCGGTCCGGTCGTTCATTTCCAACGATTATCCTCGTTCGTCGGCGTCGTTGGTTACTTTTTTTACGAACGATTTTTGGCCAATCGGTCGTTCGTCGTTCATTTCCAACGATAAAAATTGGAAGTGTGTACGCAGCTTAAGAGATATCATGTCATTCATTGTAGGATAAACCTGTAAAAAAAATAAACACAAACACTTAAATTACTATAACATTAATTTTTATTTTTTTAACACATTTTTTTACATGTTTTTTTAATTCAAATGTTTACCGCCGAATCTCTACCGAATTCGGACAGCCATTTTCGGGTCAAATATAAGAACAACCTGAATTCGAGCACCAATACTAGTAACAGGTTGTCTTCTTGTTCAATAGTTGCAAAATGATGTTGGGAAAGGGTAGTTGGAGCAGCCTTGGATTTGTAATTCTGGGGTTTACCTATGTTATGGCACTTTAGGGCTCCCACATCACTCCCACATGATGCACACACTTTATTCAGGCTGCCATTTTACGCTTTTTTTGCCCTGATAGTGTAAAAGGAAAGGTGAATTTTAAGTGGACTTGCATGTATATACAAGTCCACCTAATCAAGAGATTTAGTAATAGGGAATGTAAACTTCTTTGCTTTAAAGAATGTTGCTCCAGGTACCATTCCATTTTGATGTAAGAACTGTAAATCTTGTTGTTTGGCTTCTGAGGGGAGGATCGGAAATATGAACTGTGAGCTTCCCCTTTTACAGAGATGACAATGTCACATTGCCTGTGCTTGTGGGTATGTAATTTGTGTCTTCTCTATAAAACCTTTCTGTTATTCTATTTATTCATCTCATTAAAGCTGTTGGTGTCTCATTTTAATGACCCGTGTCATTATTTTATGATATGTAATTCTTCACTTTTAAAATAGTCTGAATCTCTTCTTCACAGTGCTTGAAATGGGAAACTGGTCCATTTTGAAAGTTTGTGACTCCATTTTACTCTTCACGAAATTATCAGCTTTACCACTGTATATGCACGTCCAGATTCCTTCAGCATATAAAAGGAAAGGACTTGGTTAGGACTTCTAGATCTGTCTACACCTATAGATCACTCTCCGCATCTCAGTCTCAATGAGCACATTTAGCAGTCATAGCTTGTGTGTCTATCTGCTATGGTAATGATAATGTTCATTAAAAGTGGTTAGAATTTTTCTGGGTCTTTTTACCTACATTATAGAGAATGCATTGGGGTGCATTTCATCATGAAATATACTGGAATTTAATTGTACTAAATGTGAGATTGGTTGTGAACACAAGCAAACTGAGAAACAAAGTCATTGCTTGCCATCTACAAGTTCAAACTATGTATTAAAATAAATATCACACCATGGAGGAGTATATATTTGAAATTGTTTTCTGTTGAACAGGTCCATGGGGGGAAAATATCCTGGATTATTTCCTGAGCAAAGGTCTAATAAAAACTAAAGATGGAAGAGAAGTTATCTGGGAGCATGCTGCAAACAGCAAAGACAAGCTACACCAGGCATTAGAGAGTGAGTATGGCACTGCATGTG
Organism: Pyxicephalus adspersus; assembly: GCF_032062135.1. Classification (NCBI taxonomy): domain Eukaryota; kingdom Metazoa; phylum Chordata; class Amphibia; order Anura; family Pyxicephalidae; genus Pyxicephalus; species Pyxicephalus adspersus. Next base: position 75,938,619 of record NC_092863.1, on the reverse strand, counting down.
GATGGTACTTAAACATTGGGGTATTGTATGCAGGTGTATGTATTCTGTACATCAGTGTCAATGAATCTGATACATTTAGCCTGATTTAATAAAGCTCTTGGAGACAATACACTTTCATTAGTAAACATGGGTGATTCAGCAAACCTGGAATGGATTTCACAAAAGTAATTTGCTAATTGTTAGCAAATGTTTCCAGTCCTGGGACCAGATTTGTTCCAGATTTGCTGGATCACCCAGGTTCACTAATGAGTGTATCTTCTCAAAGCTTGGAGAGCTTTAATAAATCAGGCACTTAAGAGTAGGTGGTAGCATTACCAAAATCAGCTGACCAATACAGATGTTGCTATTTGCTTAACTGCCCGTGTGAAAATCTAGTTGGCTGGCTGTCAGGGCTTTAGTCTTGTATGCAAATGAGCCTGATTTATTTATTAGGTTATCAAGGCCGGAGAAGATAGACTATCATGGGATAACCTGGGTGATCCAGGAAACCTGACGGGGATCTGTTCCATGACTAGAAACATGTGCCACCTAATAGCAAATGGTTTTTAAGAAATCTATTCCAGGTTTGCTGGATCACCAAGGTTGTCCTTTTATAGTCTATCGTCTGGCCGTAGAGAGCTTTATTAAATCTGGCCCAGTTGTCAGCCTAGAGTTTTGTGATCTACATACTTTCTTCTGTTCCATGAACAGTAATGAAACAAGGAACTTAATATAACCGTCGGTCAACTAGCATTTTTGTTAAAAAAAAAAAAAAAAATATTGGGACTGTGAGCCCCCTTGAATAAATCTGACATCCCTTGTCTCCCTACAAATATTTTTTCTCTTGACCATGGTACTTCACCTCTTAAAATAATATCTTCAGCAATATAAAAAAACACAGCCTGAGATGGTAAAATTCATTTACTTCCTTCCCATCCTCAGAGAACAGCTATGACTCATATGCCAACAACTAATTATTCTGGTTGTCAGGTTTCAGGGGAGCTTATTTGCATTTTAAAACTTTGATCTCAGACGATACAATTTATAACAGTTTTTTGTTATATTTGGGTGTTTACTGCTTAGTCCCAAAAAAGTATGTTGCATGTTGCTTGAATCTGAGGTGTTTCCAGAATTATATCTTTGGGTTTCTTAACAGCATATACACCAATTTACCAGGAAAACTACACTTATATTATCATACCAAAGATTTTTTTAATGGTGGGTTTTTTTTTGTAGCATTGCCATATTTTTATTCTCTGTTTACAGGTGGGGCCCATATGATTGAAGCAGATATTCTCCTTCGTGGATCAGGTGATAGGGAACCTATCATGGCTCATCCTCCTGCTACTGACAGCGATATAAACCTAAGGGACTGGCTGTTGGCTGTCTCTGCTTCTATCAAAGGCGTTAAGCTTGATTTTAAAAGGTAGGAAAAGTCAGATGTTTTTCATTATCCCAGACATTCGTTGATTCTAATTTACAATAATATTTAGGGGAACAATTGTGTGTTTTCCCCTAACTAACATATTAGGTTTTCATCTCCTTCTCCCAGAGCAATACAGGGGAATGAAGGAGATAACGCCTAGAATACCATGGCAAGTAAAGTCCGTCTGAGCCATCATAAAATGTAGAAGTGTCAGTAATAGTGGTCTCATCTTTCATCAATCATTTATTACCTTCTGCTGGTGGCTAGCATTATGGACATAGCACTGGACATATTCAAGCAGTTTATTTGTAATTTTTTCAAGTTTCTGAATTTGATTGACCAAAAGGGATTAATATCGAGGATAGAAACTAATCAAGTAACAGAACCTTGATTGGTCAGGCTGGACAATTCACAGTAAACAAATTTCAGAGCACATATTTATTGCGCTTTTCTTCTTTTGTATTGACTGCAGTTTGTGGTAGTGCAGTTGATTTTTGGTTTACTTTTTTTTTTGAACAAGTCAGCTGAATTAAACATCAGTTGAATTGGAGTTTTTTCCTGTGTGGTTATCTTAATTCTGTTATTGGAATGAGGTTTTAGGATTTTATAACACATGTACAGGTTACTAATTCCAATAAGAAACAGTATTTATATAGCGCCAACATATTGCAGAGCGGTGTACAATAAATAGGGGTTGCAAATGACAGACAGACACAGACATAGACACAGGAGGAGGAGAGAACCCTGCACTGAAGAGCTTACAATCTAAGAGTTGTCCAGGAAAGCTGACAAGTTCCTAATTAAATCCTATTCCAACAACTGTCATTTTATTTAATTCTTTCCGCAATTGTAAAATATTATTCTATGTTGATCCGAAGACTAATGCCCATTAATGGGTATTTATGTGCTTTGTAAAAGCCAATGTTTTCAGGGAAGGAAAATTTTTTAGCGGGGACACTTTTTATTTTAACTAATCTCACTCAGTTCTGAACGGCTCAGGTTTTAGATTATCTTGGAATGGTAATCAAAAGCAGATAAGAGGGGTAAACCTTTTAAAAGGATTTTCCAAGTGTTTCTTAACCTGGACTATTTATTTGTTCCTTCCCGCAACAATCGAGCAGAGGTCTTCCAATATTCAAACAGGACTGCCAAAAGCTCCATAGCTTTCAGCATTTAAAAACCTGCTTCATTTTCTGCAGAGTGGTGCAGCCTAGTCTGTGAAATCCATAGTTTTTCAGTTCAAGCTGCACAATGCAGTCCATTTTCAGAACTAATTGAAATGCTGCTAAAAAAGGCTGACAAACTGCAAGTGTTTGTAACCCAGACAGTGCTAAAAGCCTTCTATCCAAATCAGCAGTAGCCAAGCAATATTGGGAGGCTTTTAATTTTATTTCTGAAAATGTTAGAGCAATTCAAGGAATTAGTATTTAACAAAATTACAATAAATCCAGTTCTAAAGTTTATCCTAGGGTTTATACTAATGTTTCTTAACATCGGGAAGGAGTGAGGCAATGACCAAAGTCTGATGGTGGCTTGGAGGTTAGCACTCTGGCCTTTGCAGCGCTAGGTCCCAGGTTTGAATCTCAGTACTATCTGCGTGGAGTTATGAATGTTTTCCCTGTGTCTGCGTGGGTTTCCTCCAGGTACTCCCGTTTCCTCCCACAATCCAAAAACAAGCAGTTAGGTTAAAGCCTATCTAAACATTTTTACTTTACATTGAAGGGTAGACAACCCTTTTAAATAAAGTAGAAATGTTGCTTCTTTTTTTTTTTTTTTTTTTTTTTTTTCTTTTTTTTTTGTGAAACACCCTTTTTTTTTCTAAAAAAAACAAAAATAAAAAAAAGGTGCAGCACCGCCCCTCTAAATGTTGATCGCTATGGCATGCATCCTGGGAGGCTCTGGCTCTCTTTTTTCCCCCTTCACAGCGGCGTATCAAGAAGACCGGAAGAGAAGACAGAAGATGGTGTCCCCCGGTGCTGGGACGAAGAGGAATCCCAAGACGACGCAGGACCAGATCACAATAAGAACCAGCACCATCGAGGGATCTGCGGGTTTAAAGGTAGGTGAATTTTTTTTTTAATGTTTAGTTTAGTTGGCTCCCCCCCCCCAAAAAAAAAATGACCTTAGACTGTATTAAACACCAATGACTAAGGTAGATTGTAAACCCCTTTGTGGGACAGTTAGTGACATGACTTTAGACTTTGTACAGTGCTGTGTGTGTAATATGTTGCCACTATATAAATACTGTGTTATAATAATAATAATATCTTTAATCCTGCACACCAGGCATTTAAACCAAATGTATTAACAAAAGGGCACACAATAGGTGTGTGTCAGCAGCATATATTTCTTAAAAACATGGTAAAAGTGGTGTATAATGAGGCAATGTTACCTCAAATTTGAGCATGTTTTTGTGTGTGCTGGCAACTCTTCCCCTCACATGCTTGTAGAGCTCAATCTGGGCCTGATCTTTCTGTAATGTACAGAAGTACTGCAGCATTCCAGTAGATGGCTCCTTTGTTCCTCGCTCCTTTTCATTAGCTGGGTCCGTCACCTTGGGTACTCAGTAGACAAAACTTTTTTTTTTTTTTACTTTGGATTTAGCAAGGCAGTGTTAGAACCTCTGTCAAGTTATTATTGCTGTTTGAGCCCCTGCCCAGGAGATTCCTCCCCTCTTTTTGTCCTTTTTGATCATTTTTGACTTGTCACTAAAACAGGCAGTCATCCTTCTCTGTATTGTTTTGTTTATTTTGGCAAAAAATGTGCAAAAGATGAAAAAAAGTTTTTTTTTAAAACTGCTTTATTTGTTATACAGTAATTTGTATCTGACAAATACAGTAATAAACTGATTCACACTGCCAGTTTTAGACTGTTCATGTCAAAGCTTGGCATATAGATTATAAAGTCAGGTACCACTTTAATTGGTTCCCAATTGTTAATCGAGTTGTTCAGGTTCAAGACCTATAAGACTCAAAGTATCAGCTGCTGTCAGTGGGGGCGTTTATTAACATAACCTTTAAAGTAACATTTATTAACATGGGCAGACGGTGGCTCAGTGGTTAGCACTTTGGCCTTTGCAGCGCTGGGTCCCAGGTTTGAAGTGACATGGACTATGGACTTAGTACAACGCTGTGTAATATGTCAGCGCTTTATATATACTGTGTAATAATAATAACCTTGACATGCAGCATTGTGCTATGGAATGTAATATAGGGATTTTGAGTGAGAAGGGACCAAAGATAAGTTCCTATTTAGTGCACTTGGCAAATTGTTTGTTTTGCTTTTATACTTAGCTATACCATCTATGTTCCTTTCATCATGTGGCCTGTATAGTGCCACACTTTTTGGGTGTATGCATGCTAAGTTGTCTCATTTCTTAAAGACCTGACCACAGCCCTTTCAAATGTGTTTAGAGATGGGGCATAGATTATGTTTCAGTAAAATAATACATTTAGTCCATAGTATACTTTATTTTACCATAAACATATCTAAATCAACACGTAGCCAGAGAGCTGTTGGCAAAGTCAGAACATTGTTAGGGCCAACTAGTATATAGACTATTAAATGGGACTATAGAAAGAAGTTGTCAGAGAAGCAGTGTGAGGAGTTCACTTTATTACATTATCTACTGTGTCACACAGATGAAGGGCAGATGAGGGATGGTTATTATATGTCATGCTTTTTCTTTTGTATTCAAGCAATTCTGGCTCTGTGCACTAACTTGTGCATGCTTCATCGTCATGTCATAGGTCAATTGACATTCTGGACCATGTCTAACCATGTGATCCTTGTAATACCCAATAAAGTAATTACTACCTGAAAGTGAAAAGTACAGTGTTAAAAAAATTCCTGGTAAGGAAGGGAGTTTAACATTCAGGTAGGGAAACAGTTAATTGTAATCAGTAGCTCACCAGTATTGACAAGTACCGTAGCAGCACCAACTGATTTTTTTTCTTGGCTTTGGTACAGAAATTCTAAATTCTACTTTTTCTGCCAGCAAGTGCTAAAAATTGTGACTTAAGTGACTTACTCACTTATTGTGAGTAAGAAAAAAAAAAGTAAATTATTGTTTCAAATTATTATTACACTGTTAGGGTCCACTTTCTTTATAACCTTAAACTACAAACTTTTTTTAAACTGTAGCCAAAATGTCCTAAATGTTTTATTTATTCTTATCTAAGAATTCATAAATTTTTTGTCACTGAAATCAAACTTTCATGTTTGCTTCCAGCAACGGAGAGTGACAGGTTAATGAATGAGCGCCCATTCTGTTGTATGGAGAAAGAAGGGAGGAGGACAAGTGAGCGGTAGTCCATGCTGTCCTCCCTTTTACAGTGGTCATTACCAGTCAGTCGTTCATGGATCTGTGCTGATGACCGTTTGTCTCTATATCATCTGAAGTGCATACAGGGTAATCATCAGAGTGATGGCCAGAAGGACTAGAAGTTCTTGGGGTAATACATTTATTCTCAGACTAACAGCTCAGGATCAGGGTTAATTAAACAGAACTAGAACTGTGTTATCTTTACATGCACACCATTTCCCATGATAAAGTTGCCTCAACAACCTCCTAGTGAGCTCCCCTCCCATTCTATCCCCATAGCAGCCATCTGAGCTGCTATGGCTGAAGTTGCGCCAACGGTGACATCAGAGTTATGGCTAGGATGCCCAGAAGCTCTGACGGCAATTATTCTTCACACAAATAGAGGGAAGCCAAGAAAATCTGTGACTAATGACATTTTAGGATTGTGATTAATGATAGCACATTGCATTTGTGTCATCTTTATATGCACATCAATGTTCCATGTTTAAATTTCCTCAGCCTTCTCCTAGTGAGCCCTCTCCCACCTGGGCTGGCTCGAATTATTTGAATTGGACTCATATAAGCTATGGTATTAAAAATGGTTGGCCTTACAGATATGTATTTAGTTGCTAGTTTAATTGCTAGGGCTTTTTTGAACTTTTTTATTCTTGCTGCTTATCCTTTTAGTTGTGTTTGAGTTCTTTTTCCAAACATGCTGCAAGAGAATGGAAATGAACCAATGAGGTGATTTTCTCTGACCGATCATTCCCGCTGTTTATTATAAGATAAACAGGATGCAGAGCAGCCCACGTTAGGAAGTCTGAAGCCTACGGCAAGATAACACAGATGCTGCCTGTAATCAGCTGACACGTTTCAGTAAAGCTGTAAGAGACGGCAGCCAGCAACTTAGGCAGCAGGTCCAACATGATACACACACTCAACATTTGGCTGGGAATGATTTAGATTTTTTTTTTTTTAAATTAAGGGGTCATTCGGCCCAGAATTTGTTTTGCCTAGATGCTGACAAATGTATTCACTTAAGGTTTTTTTTTTTCCCCAAATAATTTTTATCATGAAAAAACATCAAGGTTCATACAAAAAATAAAACAATCGTACAGTATAGGTCAAAGTTATACAACCAAAAATGTAAAGTGCAATAATAAAACCATAAACAGGATCGTATATAACCAAATGGAACCTGAGTATTTTCATTTTTTTTT